>NC_141027.1:72940000-73252500 GCF_052040795.2 Danio rerio
TCCCTAAGCAACAAGAACAAACGGCTGACATCGCCTGTCCGTATACCTCAAAGCTGTTTAGAATTAAATGTTTAGAGATGGTGTGACAAAGCGTACTTATGTGTGCTCTTGATGCACCCCTTGATGCCTCTCACGTCCTTGTCGACAGCACCAGTGGCACCGAAATTAGGCACCAAAATTTATATGCTGATTTGGTTCAGTACATACCGGTTACAAAGGTAGCGGTGCTATAATGGCACCAGGTTTCAATACCCAACTCTAAAGCTGACCAGAATGTAGAGAGACACAAACATAGGGTGGAATTACAGAAGTTTTCCAGAAGAGATAACAAAACGGGAGGGTGGTGGGAAATGGGTGGAAAATACAGGATACTCCAGGTAAAAACGGGAGTGTTGGCAGGTATGGCCATACCACCCTGCAGCCCAAGATCGGTTGCTTACTAAAGATTGGCAGGGCTGAGCCTGGTTAGTACCTAAATCCCAGGGCACTTTCTTATAAAGAGTAGCGGTGTAACCCCGGTGTTCTGGCCAAACTTCCTCAATCAGCCCTTATCCATCATGGCCTCCCAGTCATCCCCATCCACCGAATTGGCTGTATCTCCATCTCTCCACTCCACCTATAGCTAGTGTGTGGTAAGCGCACTGGCACCTTTGTCCTGTGGCTGCCGTAACATCATTCATTGAATCTAAATGTATGATATGGAAGACTGAGACAGTCAAAAATAGGTATAGTGGGAGTCTTTTTTTATAGTTATTTATAACATATTCTTCAAGACAAAATTCCTAAATACACATACAAACATACTTTTTTTTTTTAGAAAGAACTACATAATTTAAATAAATAATAATTATACACAACGGTTTCAGTGAAGTTTTAGTTTTTGAAAAATAATATAACAAGGTTTATCTAGAAGATGCAAAATATACATGAAGACAATCAAAAATCAAACACACATACATACATGTGATTTAAATAATTAATACTCACCCTCAGAAGAGTCTGTTTGCACTCCTGCAGTTTTCCACATTTGAAGAGCGCTCGGGCCAAATACAGCAGCACTTCTGTGTTCTGATACTTGTAGAACTTCTTCAAGCAGTTTTCATACTGAAGAGATACAAAAGCAGTCGGTAAGTAGAGACACACAACAAAACGCCTCTGCATCGATAGGATCAGATGCTTTCTTAACAGCTGCTTTCTCACCACTGTCCTTTTCTGTCTTGTTTATTTTGTTTTAAAGATGATACACCACCGACAAAAACATTGTGGCCATATTCTCAAAAAATGAGAATATATGAGCCATAAATGTATTTAGAGTTGTATTTTGCTGCTTTAATGTATATGAAAACACAGGCAGCAATTAATATAATACTCTGCATAAACAGAGGAGTTGTTAAAGTTTACGGCTGTCCTTTCACCACCAAAAAAAAACACAGAAAGAGTGGAGTGATATGACATCAGATTACATGTGCCTGCTGCCTCATTACAAACATACCAAGCAAATATCACAATATACATGTTAAAGTAATACGGTTGAGCAGACTTCATGCATCTTTTAGGGGACATTGAATAAACTTAAAATCAATGTTTTTAGATTTTTGCTTTCTGACGACAATCTGTGATGAGATAAGATACTGCATGCCTTGGTGCAATACCTGGGAGCTCTATACTGCTGGTCTTTTTTTCAAAATAAGAGTAACACATATATATAGTAATTATAAGCTTAGATGAACTTTAAAATAAGTGGAATTTTTTATTCTTGTAATATCACAACTAGAAAACATTTCGGCCAATCAAACGCAGCCATTACAGTCGGATTTTACACAGTAGGATTTACATGAGAACAAGAAAACAATGGTGATTGATGTGTGAGATTCAGTCGTTTTTATGTACTGAACTCTTAATGTAGCTTTGACTTGGTACAGCGGGGGAAATAAGCATTATACACGTCACCTTTTTTTTCTCAGAAAACATATTTCTAAAGGTTCTGTTGACTTGAAATTGTCACCAGATGTTGGTAACAACCGAAGCATTATATTCAAAGAAAACAAAACTAATTAGTTAAAAACTAATTAGACCTGTCCTCAGGTCTTTACACTGGCTCCCAGTTACATTCAGAATAGACTTATTATTATTACTTATTATTAGTATTATTACTGGTCTATAAATCACTAAATAGGATTTATAGGCCTAGGACAGGGGTCAGCAATCGGCGGCTCTAGAGCCGCATGTGGCTCTTTAGCGCTGCCCTTGTGGCTCCCTGGAGCTTTTTCAAAAATGTTCAAAAAGATGGGGAAGGTTAGTATATATTTTTGTTTTAATATGTTTTCTATTGGAGGACAAACATTTTTTTACGTTTTCAAATGCTGTAAAAGTGTGTAGAATTAATATTTAATTTCAACATTTTTGTCAACGAAGATTTGCGTCATAGCCTGCGACACAGGTTTCTATCAGCAGGGCGGGATGCCAGGCAGGTGGATCAAATGATCAAATTAATACCACTGAAAGACCAGAGGCTGTGCTGAAGTGTTTAAATGACAACGAAATAAACACCAACCACCTGATTTCAGTGACTATTTAATCATGAAGGCTCATTATGTATTTGTAGCCAACTTAGTTATTTTTATAGTAGGCTAATATAGCTACTATAGATACATACAGCATGTGTTAACTTCATTATAAGGCTTATATAAGGCTTTAAATCTTTTGCGGCTCCAGACATATATATATTTTTTTTAGTCCAATATGGCTCTTTCAACATTTTGGGTTGCCGACCCCTGGCCTAGGAACTAAATACATTACAGATATGCTCACTGAATACAAACCAAACAGACCACTCAGATCATTAGGATCATATAAACTAGAAGTTCCAAGAGTTCAGTCAAAGCAGGGTGAATCAGCTTTCAGCCACTATGCTCCCCGCTGCTGGAATCAGCTTCCAGAAATGATCAGATGTGCTCCAACATTAGGCACATTCAAATCAAGACTGAAAACACATCTGTTTAGCTGTGCCTTTACTGAATGAGCACTGTGCTGCGTCCGTCAGATTGCACTATTATGTTTTTCTCTTCTTCTTCATTCTTTTATATCACATTTTACCCATTTTTATGTTTTTTTTTAATCATTTTTATTATTATTTTTATTTTTATTTTACTTGTTTCTTGTATTCTTGTTTATGTAAAGCACTTTGAATTGCCATTGTGTATGAAATGTGCTATATAAATAAACTTGCCTTGCCTAGTTTACAAATTAAGTTATGTGTAATCCAATGAAATGACACAAGGAAAAAGCATGGAACACATGAAGAAAGGGAGGTGTAAAAAGGCAGTGAAAGCCCAGACAGCAGTTGAAATCTCTCAGTAGTAACCCTCTGCACATGAATATTAGCTGCTTCAGTCCAACATCTACATTACCAGGATGGTGAGGATGAAACCAGGGTGGACATTTGGTTCTATACAAGTAGAAAAAGACATTTATTTAAACATTGCTACAGTTATCTACTGTCTCACCATCTGCACAGCACTGATGTACTGCTTCTGCTCCACATAGATGTGTGCCAGATTGAGCCAGACATCACTGATCTCTGCTGTGGCTTCTCTGACCTGAGCAAAGACGTCTCGCGCCTCTCGGAAATAACCTTTATGTGCCAACACAGCACCTGCGTGACAGAAGGAAAATGCTTATCGTGATGGAGCTAGTTTATCTGTGAACACATCTGTGCAATGCAGTATAGCATACACACATTAGAGAAGCAGAGAAACATGAGTGAATGAGAACTAAAAAAAAAAAACACATGACAAAGTGATTAACAGGTGCCTTTTTGGGCACATGAAATGAATCAGGACATCTGAATCTGGCCTTAGAAGAGTTATTAAAACCCACCTATGCCATTGGCAGCATATAGATTTTTGGAGTCATTCCGCAGAACTTGTTTGTAGATCGCTAACGCACGATCCTGGTGACGCTTTTCCTGCAAAATAAATAAACACAATAAGAGAGTTAATGAATAACACAGAAAATAAATTCCGACAACGCATGATGGATGAAGTGAAGCACCTTTTCCCGGTCTCTGGTGGGCTGATGCAGCGTCTGAAGCCATACGTTTCCCAGCGCCAGCATAGAGTAAGTGTCATTCTGAGTTGAGGGCTGTTTGAGGATACGTTCAAACTTCTTCTGGCCGGGACCCCACTCCTGTTTTGCCAAGTGAAGGTTGCCAATCAGCGACCAGGCATCAGGGTGATCCTACAAAACACATTTTAAACTTCATTAAACATGTAATTTACACATTACTTTTTTGGAAGAACACTATATAGTATATAGCTGCGGGTTAACTATGCGCATATACTGTCTAACTTAAACACCAGTGGTCCCTAAGATTTTTTATAACCAAGAACCGGTCAATGCTTGATAATTTTACCTGCCCTCTTGGTATTCGGAAAAGTTAAGATGTTTTGAACTGGGTGTGCCTGGAAGGTGCGAGCGTGTCACTCTCAATATGAGCACACAAGCTGCGCACTTTCATTGGAATTAACAAGCTTGCGAATGGAAAAGACGCAATATGTGTACGGCTGCTGTCATTTGCAATCTCCAGCAGTTGATCTTTTTACCCAGACATGCTGGATTCTTTTCTCATTTTGACTGTAAAGTAGTAACAATATGCACCTTTTTGTAAAGCTGTGAAAAGCGCTATACATATAAACTTGAATTGAATTTTATTCAAATAGATTTGAGGAAAATAAACACATGACACTTAAAGAGCCTAAAAAGTCTAGAAATACATGATCCGAATAGAATTCACTGATGGATGCCAAAAGTTTTAGAGCACTGAATATAAAAAAAAAAAGGAAGTTCACATGCTTGGATCAGTCACATGATGACCTATTTAAATGATCAAAAGAGTATCATTAATTTTAGAATAAAACAAACGAGTTAGAATGATAATAATAATACAATTAAGATAATTTTAAATGCATAATACAATTATAAAATCTATGGCAAATAAACAAATCTAATTAAATCTATAATGGACTGATAAGATTTCTTAACATTTAAAATAAATAAGTATTGATATGTATTTAATGTTTTCATTAGTTGTGACTGAAAAATCAAGGTTAGTCCACGAAATATTGAAATTCCTGATTTTCCTTTGCTATGGGTTTGTCTGAAAATAAATAAAAACCTGCCTGAAAACAAGACAAGTCTTTTGTTTCCTTTGGCAACTTATTTGTTTATACTCTAAATGACAGTATTTAATTTGTATTTTATTTTTATTTAGAAATAGTTTATATTTTAAATTAAGAAGAAATATAACAAGCAGTTTGCAAAACAAAGGCAAATTTAAGTTGACCAAACACAATATACAACATGCAACTTGTTACTTTAACAAGTATATTGTAAAATTAGCTTTGTATGTTTGTAATGAGGCAGCAGACACATGTAATCTGATGAAAATAAATGTTAATTCCACATTTTTGTGTTGTGTCCTCACTCAGCTCTTTCTTTTTTAGTATTTATATGAATTAAGTCTTTAATTGACAAGATTTTGGCCACATGATGACCAATATAGAAGGTGATGTCATGAGTCCACAATTAGGCTGTAATTTTTTTAATCCCATATTTGATTTTTGAAGTCTTTTATTACTCAATTTGAAACGATTTGCTTATTTGGATTAATACAGATTTATAAAATTCCAATATACGTAGGCCTATGTATAAACACAAGAACTGTCTACCTGGTTGATCTGAAGCGCTTCTTTAAACCAGTCTGAAGCTTCATAGAAATTTCCCTTATCACGTGCCATCGCCCCGAGGCGCAAGTAACCTGTTAAAGAATCAAATGAATCAAATTAACTGACCATTTCTTTTAAACAAAAACAAATAAATAAATCACACAACACGAATACTGGAATATACATACAGTCCACGTAGTTGGGATGCTCTCTGAGGATGTTCTTGTAGAGTTTCTCAGCCTCGTGAAACTCACACATGGCCTCGTAGAGTCTGGCCAGGTTATAAGAGGTTGTGACAGAGATGGCGTTGTAATAATGCTCATCGTGCTCACCCTCAGCTTTTGCTCTCTCCAAAGAAGCCAGAAAGTATTTCTACAAAGATATTGAGATGTGTGAGTTACTTATATAATGTATTTTTCCATTTTTTAATTATAGTCTCAATAATATAAATATGAATAACTTCCAAAGCAAACTGTTTCTTTCTATTAAGTAGAGATTTCTGGATGAAATTGTTCCTCTCCATATGCACCACACACTTTCTTATTAACACTTCATATTTCTGGGAGAACACTGTGCAATTTTGAGTGTGCTCCACACAAGTGGGTGGGCTTGACAAGCAATATGTTGGAAACGTACCCTTTCCTCTCGATATGCACCGCACACTTTTTTATAAACACTTTTCTGGGAAAACATTGGAAAACATTCTGAGAAAACGTGCGGATTTCGATACCAATCGGTACTGACATTTTAAAAAACGTCCATTTCACACTAACATTTGAATGCTGTTGAACATTGGCGAGTTTGATGAACTTATGACCTTCACGGCCAATCACAGTAATTTCTGGTGAGCTCGTGAACACAACGGCAAATCAACTCTGTTTAAGAATGTGCTAAACAGCGCTCAAATGTTAGCGGAAAATGGACGTTTTTTAAATTTCAGTATCGATTAGTATTGAATTTCAGCACTGTGACAACCCTAAAAAGGACTTTAGGGTTAAACTTTATTTAAATGCTAAACTAACTTGAACTTGTCATGGCATCTATATATTGCTGCTCTGGTGATTTTAAGTGATTCTTCTACCCTCATTTGAAAGTCTTTGGATAGAAGTGTCTGTCAAATTATAAAATTTAAATGTTTCAAAGAAAATCTGACACTAATTTCGATCTACTGTTTTTAGTTTGTATATGCTATATTCACTCTGCTTTTTACGAATAGAATACAAAGCATGCACTGGCTTTAAAACAATTTTTAAATGCAAATACACAAACAGACAATACTGTATCTGAAGTATAACTCATTCAATATTATTTTGTTGAACTTTTAATAAAATCAGTTTCACATTTGCAAACACGCTCATGGCTTCATTGCCTTGTGAAAGCCTTTGGATTTTTGTCCATGGAGATGGCAATAATCAAAATTTTCTCAAACATTATGTGCTTTATTTCACAACAGACACAGAATTTGGGTAGCTTGTACGTTTACTCTATTCTTCTTCTATTTAAATAGCCAGTTACTTTACTGCACTTTGGGAAAAGATTAATTAACATGTTGTAAGTCCAGCAGCTCTAATTTTAATATGATCATTATTCAGCAGCTCATTCATTCATTTTCCTTTGGCTTAATCCCTTTAATTATCAGGGGTTGCCGAAGTGGAATAAACCGCCAACTTATCCAGCATACAGCTGAAGTCAGAATTATTAGCCCCCCTGAATTATTAGCCCACCTGTTTATTTTTTTACCCCAATATTTTTATTTATTTATTTATTTTTTTAACGGAGAGAAGATTCCTTTAAACCCATTTCTAAATATAAAAGTTTTAATAACTCATTTCTGATAAAAGATTTATTTTATCTTTAAAATAATATTTCTGACTTCAACTGTATATTTTAGGCAGTGGATGCCTTTCCAGCTGCAACCTAGTACTGTGAAACACCCTATGAAGCAGTTTAAATGATAAAAAGCAGATCTTCCACATATTTAAGAATTGAGATATCAGATATTTCACAACTCAATATTTGTAGAAAATACAAATACAAAAGAAAAACAAGCATAAATCATCAGGGCTGTTGTGTCACATGATAAACTTGATGTCTCGCCAGGGTAACTTTAAAGTAATGCATTATAAATAATAGTCACATAAAAAAACTAATGCACGGGGAATATATTACAATGTGAAAGGGTTAAACACCATATTTGCGGTATGGTTTGGTATACTATAATTTTTAGTTCAATATATAATTGTGCAGAACGTAAATCGATAGCAGAACCAGAACATTTGTAGAGCCAAATTAGATTCAGAGCCAATTTAGATGTAATTAGAGCCAATAAAAAAATATATTTTACCTTGGCCTCACCCAGGTTTCCCAATCTGAAGTGTAAAGCCCCTAAATTATTAAGGATCTCAGGGGGAACATCAGCTTGGACCTTCTCCTGAAGGATGCGAGTGGCAGTGCCGTATGCAGAAAGAGCACCCTGAAGGAAAACATGGGTGATCCAGCATGAGAGAAATGCATCTTACTTAAATCAATACAGAGGCAAATGTATTGCAAGACTATCCCCGTTACCTGAATGTCTGTTTGCTCCAAAATTTGGGCAAGCTCAATCCAGGCTTCCACATCATCAGAATATTGTACTGTGACTTTTTTCAGATGTTCCTATTAGAAAAAAAAAACACTTATATTTACACAGGGGGAGGCTAATAATTAATAATTTAACTGTGATTTCAACTCCATACTTTAATGTCATACTTTAGCAATATCTCTCTTCTCCTGGTCATCTGATGTGGCGTATAGTGACCCAAGGATCTTCATGGTTTCGTAATTGTTGGGATAAGCCTTCAGAACCTTTTCAAAGCACTGCGCGGCATTCTCCTTGTCTCTACGGTAAACATACATCTGACCCAGACCAAAGAATGGCAGTACAAAAGTGGATGAAGCAAACTGAGTGGCCTGATAGTAATACTGGAACGCTTGGTCATAGTCCTCCTAAAAAAAACAAAAAAAAAAAAAAACAAAGATGCAAGCAAAATTATTATTATTTGTTACTGATGTTACACAACACAGGGAATTTTAGTAGACTGATATATTAGCCTGGTTTCTTAACAACTGGCATACGCAGTTAATAGGTAACTTAGTATTTAAGACCCGCAAACACCATAGTATATGTTTTTTTCACTTCGAAATATGATAACTTCTTCTAAATAAACTATTACAGCTCAGAAAAATGTTTTCTGTTAAATTAAAAAAAAATTATAATAAGCGGGATAAAGTACAGCTAGGGGGTTGTTTTCGCAGAATAACGCCCTTCAGTCTTATACAACAGTGCTGCATTTCACATCGGGCTGGATGTACTTTATACTTAACTAATACAACCTTATTATAAATTGTAACCCAAAATAGTTAATACAATATATCATTACAGTATAAAACTATTCAGGCAAATATAGTAGTCATGTTTCTTACCTGTACATGGAAAGAACGTGCTAACTGATAGCAGCTCTCTGCCTGCATCGCCTCCACCTCTGTGTTGTGAAACGCATGAAGAGCCAAATGCTGCACTTTACTGTAATCCTGAAAAACACAGAGGACATCATTAAACCACAGATTTAAAACAGACCACAAGCTGATCGCAAGAGAGTTCTAGCTTTACCTTTTTGAGAGAAAGAGTTTTGAATTCATTTAATTTACAATATTTTATAAAAAAAAAAAATGCTAATAAATTAACAAAACAAAAAAAAAACATCAACAGAAATAAATTATTATACAGCAAAATTATATAAATATTTACAGCAAAAAATGTTTTTATTTAGGGTGCATTAAATATATATATATATATATATATATATATATATATATATATATATATATATATATAATTGAAGTCAGAATTATTTGCCCCCCTGAATTATTAGCCAGCCAGTTAATTTTTTTTGCCCAAGAAAATTAGCTTGAAAGGGCTAATAATTTTGACCTTAAAATGTTTTTTTATTATTAGAAACTGCTTTTGTTCTGGCCAAAATAAAAAATAGACTTTCTCCAGAAGAAAAATATTACCAGACAAATTGTGAAAATTTTCTTGCTCTGTTAAACAACATTTAAGAAATATTTAAAAAATAGAAAAAAACAATCAAATAGGGGCTAATAATTCTGACTACACCTGTATATTATATTATATTATATTATATTATATTATATTATATTATATTATATTATATTATATTAATTTATAAATTTGTCAGACAAATAACAATGGCACTGAAGGCTGGAGTAATGAATCTAGAACATGTAAATAAAGAACATTTAAATAAACATATTTAAACATATTTTAAAGTGTAACAATATTTTGCCATATTGCTAGTTTTACTATATTTTTATTCAATCTAACCATAGACAGAATATCCCAAAAATGTAAACTTTTAACATTTTAAAGCTTGCAGGTCAGTGGTTGTACGAAGCTCAGCAGTAAGGGTATTTAGGACCTGCCACTGCAAAAGAGCGATCAGCCCACTGCTTGTATCTTGACCGAGGGACTTCAAGCTGAAGTTGGCCAACAGAGCGCATAGCTGTGCTGGGTTTGTAAATGTGCAAAACTTTGCATATATAAGTAGTAGCAAGGCCATTGACGGGATTAAAAACAAACATTAAAAAAATAAAAAACACCAGTACTCCCTTACATTTGGAGTTCAGCTCAAAAATAAATAAATAAATAAATAAATAAATGATAAATGTGTAGTGGGCATACATTATAATAATTAATTAAAAATTACATTTGGCATGATATGATTTTGACTATAATATCTCAAATTGTAATACTTCTTAATTTAAGACAACAAGAATAAACAATACATAGGATAAAATACATAAATAAAAATAAGATACACAAGATAAAAATCTAAAACAGTTTTAAGGCTTACTTTTGATATAAATTGTACATGTATAGCACATTCTATTCAATGTCTCTCCAGATGTCTACCTTTTTGAAGAAGAAATGATTGGCCAGGTGATTGAGCACCATTGGGTTGCTGGGGTCAATGGTGTAGGCTCTGGAGAGCAGCTGGACGCCGTTCTTAATGGAGTCGGCCTCTTTGTTGTTGAGCTCCAGCACAGCCAAACCCACCAGCGCTCCTACACATTTGGAGTTGAGCTCCAGAGCTCTTCCAAATGCCAAGCGAGCTTTCTCCAGTTTGTTGAGCTTGACAAAGCAGTGGCCCATGCCTAGCCTCACCTCAGCTGAAATAAAACAAATAACACAGAAATCAGTTCGGTCTTAACCGGATGCATCTGACCTGCTAACTTTACATTTCCACTTAGCGGACGCTTTTGTCCAAAGTGACTTACAATTAAGGAGGCATTCAGCGATTCAACCAGAAGAGGCAATACACACAACAAGTACAATTTATACAAATTAACTTGTTTGTGCTCAGAAAATTTTGTGCTAGAGTAAGAGTGCTAGATTTTTTTTTTGAAAGAGAGTGGTTTCTACATGTGGTTTGTCAAGCCCACTCACCTGTGTGAAGCACACTTCATAAATGCACAGTGTTTAGGTCTGTTAATGAGATGAATGAGTGTGTTTTTTACAGGTGGTTTGCATGGGCGTAAATCCCAGGGGGGACAGGGGGGACATGTCCCCTCCCATCCGAGGGTTGTAAACACAACACAACAAACAATGCAATAAATAGTTTTGATGAACAATTTGCTTTATATTTGAACCTGATAAAAACTTAAAAAAATAATCATAATGACGTAGTCTCCATGCTATAATAATAATGATGAAACTATTTTTAACTGCGGGGGCATATCTTTATTAGTACAATTCGGCTGTATTATTTGTGTCCCCTACAAAAAAATGCTCGAAAGACATTTTATATTTATTGTCCCCCCTACTCTTAAATCAGATTTACGCCCATGGTGGTTTGTTAAGCCCACTCACCTGTGTGAGGCACACTCAGAATTTATAGTATTTTGGGTTGGTGTGGAATGAGGTGGGAACACAGACTCAGAAATTTGGCCGTTAGTAGATATTATTTCATGACACTTTGGAATACTTGTTTCTGATTGGCCAATCACGACATTCAAAAGTATTTTATTCCATTATATTGTGTGTGTGTTATTCCACGAATGAGCCTGTTTTTAGTTATTTATCAGTTGTTATCTAGGAATAACAAACTTTAGAATGTGGTGATTGGTCAATCAGAATTAAGTATTCCAAAGAGCCATGCGATAATAACCATCAATGTTTCTCTTGAATACTTAGTTAGATACTTTATTAATTCCAAACAAAATTCCGTAATTTAATATGATTCAATATCATGCTGAACAATGTATCGTTTGAGCACTGAGTATGTATCCACAATACCCACATTGTGGTATTAGATTATTTATTGAAGATTAAAAGATGTAGATATTATTAAATATTATGTTTGCAAATGATTTATACAATGATGATCGTATCATTTTATATTTGATTGCTCAATTTCTGTTCTTAAATACTGTTCGACTTTCCAGAAAACCATTGTTTTCTAACTTTCTTTTTTGTTCTGTTGCAATTATATATGCATGGTATTGATTGTATTTATGCAAATGCACTGCATAGAAAAAGACTTGATCATCCCAGTTGTTCTAAATTAATGACATCTTTCCAAATGAAGTCATTCAAATCAACTGGTAAAACGAGGTTCATATAACAACATATATGGCAGCAAATCAAAATATCGCACTGTCAGATTTTTCCAATGTTGTGCAGCCCTAGTCTAATACACAAAATACATAAAGTGTACATACAAACATAAACAAACACACTCTGAAATAAAGGAGGCCAATTTTAATCTAATTGGCCAATTTTGACATTCCAAGGTATGTTATTTCTAGATCACAATGGGTTAAACTAATAGCATGACTCATCTGGGTACTGCAAATCATCTTGACCCTTATTATTTACATGATAGTAATATTATTATATAATTTCTTTGCTCTCAAAGAAGCCTGAGCAACTAATAACTATTTTGTCAGTGCCTCAAGTCAGTGATAATTAAAAATTGTTCACTAGCCAGAGGAAAATTAACTATATCACTCGCCACTACTGAAACACAGTGACTGATTTTATTCAGAATGGCACCACACAAGTTTTTATTTTGGTTGAAAGTGCACTGGAGCCTTTATTTTTTCTTCAACTTGTATTCTGCAAAGAGTGGTCAGTTTAAGGAAAATAAATTTACCTGGACAGCCAGGGTTAGTGCGAAGAGCTTTTTTGTAGTAGGCTAGAGCTCCTCGGTAATCCTTTTTGTTGAAAGAGATGCACGCTTTACCTGTGGTGTGACATAAACAACAATGATCATTAACATCATGAAAATCAGTCATGAAATTCCTTTTTTTCACATCATATGTAAACTTGTATGCAAAAATAATACATGTCAGTACCTAACTAACCCAAACAATTTCAAAATAAATCATTCGCAAAACTGATCATATAGAAATAAAATTCTAAAAGATTTTAAAAATCACAGTATTTATTGATCAAAATCACAGTAAAAACAGTGAATAGTGTAAGTTTACAAAAGTAATACATAACTATTTAAAAGTTTGGAGTTAGAGGAAACGATTGAAAGTGCTTTTATTAAGCAAGGGTGCATTAAATAGATTCATACATTCATGAACATTAAAATATTATATTAAATATAATTATAAAATCACACAACACTTTATATATAACACTTTATTTATATATATATATATATATATATATATATATATATATATATATATATATATATATATATATATATATATATATATATATATATATATATAGGGGTGTCAAAATTTATTGTTTCTTCGGTGCACCACGATGCAGTCGCGGACAATTCGGTATAAGTTCAGTAATAATCATAACCAGTTATTATGTACTGACGTCATTTATCTCATATGCGTTCTGTCGCGAGGGAGGTCCTCCAGGAGCCAACTACATAAAAACGCAGAAACTGTGCACAATTTTACTGCGTGTGTGTGTTTTCTGGACAATCTATTCACTGACGCTTACAGCAGAAGCCCCTATTTCTCTACGATTGAGGGAATGAAAGTGAACTCTAGTTATCTGTCTATCTCTGTGGCTCAGTTCACCTGCTGGCGTGACTTTTCCTCTCCTCTCGGCTGCTGCCGTGACTTTTCCTCCCCTCTCTTTTCCTCTCGGTTGTTACAACATACTTCTGGATATAGGTCTGCATTACTGCGGGAGTACCTGTGCATTGTTGCAGCACCCGACCAGATTTCATGCCACGCAGAAATAAATTTCCGAATTAATCGCGGTAGCGGCTGGTAACTCTGGTGTAAATTTAACAGAAGTGGGCGGTCTTACAATATCGCTCCTGAACGAGCAAGCGCGTGCGTACGTGTGTTTTTGTTTGGTGCTGTATATGTTTATATATGTGTGTGAATGAGAGACAGTATGGTGCTGTGTGTGTTTATACAGACAGCTTGTTATAGCCTCTTTTAGCCTTTTTTAGTGTGGATTTCACCTTGATTCAATTCATCTTTATCTCTATAGCACTTCAGTGTTGTTCAGATCAGTGTTATGGAAAGATCACTGCTGAAACCTCGATGATGAAATCAGGGATTTCAAATGATGGTGTGAGATATTTACCCAGGAGTGCAGGGATGTTGTTGGTTGACTGGTTCAGTACAAACTGAAACTGAGCGTCTGCCTGATCCATTTTATCTCCTTCAAGAAGACAAAAGCAAGCTCTCCCCAAAAGATGGTTCTGTGACAAAACAAAAATATCAAAAAACATTAGATATACAATGGTATAAATGTTTCATATCCTAAATATAGTGACCAAAATAATCCCAGTTATAAATCTTATCATTTAAGGTTATGGTTTATTATGGTTTAGTTAAAAAGACCTGAAAGTGTTTAGAATTAAACGTTAGACAGGCATTTCACCAAGTTTTGAATCTGTAAATGAACAAGCAACAAATAAAATTTTCAGCTTTTTTGCAGTTTTGTGGCAAAAAACAAAAAGGATCTGTGTATTCTTTATGTTTACTCATATTTGCATTATTTTATGTGCATTGTGTTTTAATAGGTACTAGGCATGAGACGATAACCGTTTTCAAGGTATAACGCGGTTTGAAAAAAAAAATCAAGGTTTTAAAACCGCCAAAATTTTCTGTAATACCGTTCCTAAGGTATGTGTACGATTTTTTATTTACTTTTTTGGTTTGTTTTTTTTAGAACAACAGTATCTCCAGCAGAGAAGATATCCAAAGATGATGTTTTAAATTGTGAAGAAATCTGTGTTTTTGAAACTAATGAAGACAGCAGAGGTCTACGATTCATTTGAATTATTTAGCCTGAAATGTTTACTGATCCAAAACATTTGAAATCTTTCAAAAAATAAAATATATTGTTTTAAAAGGGGAAAACAATTGTTGTTTTTACCCAGACATTTAAAAAGAATGTATTTTAAAGCAGTAATCACAAAACTGTAAAAAAAAAAAAAAAAAAAAAAGTGACATTTTTATCTAAGGTTATCATACCGTCAGAATCTTATTTAATGTATTATTTGTTAAACCTGTACTTAGAACACTACCACACAGAGATCCATGTTTACCTTGTTTTTTACAAAACTGCATAAATGCCAAAAATGGCTGTGCGATTTCACAAAAATACCTAACTGCAATTTTTCTGACTAATACTGTGATATACGTTTGCCATTTAATTTTGCAAAGTCAAGCTTCAGCTCAGTATTCTCAATAATGTGCAGAACTCACTTTAATTAAAATGAATACAACATGCATTAACTGTATATGAGCAATTCCATGCAAAAGTCAACCTTGCCAAGAAAAAAGGAAGTTTTCACCAAAATAGCGAAACCATTTCTACACAAGCATTTTACAGTTTCTGTCAATGTTTTTAAACTATTATTTTTAGTCTACCAAAGTCACACAAGTTCCAATTTCACAGCCGTCACATCCACAATGGAGAGATGCCACATCCATAATCAAGCCTTTTCCTTATAAATGCAAAAAAGTTAAATAAAAACAAACCAATCGTTTTTGTTCTATAGTGAGCCAACTTTTATCCTATTGATTAGCGTTATTTATTTTGGGTTGTGCAGTTTACTTCACAGAATTCCTACAAAGTATGTTGTATACTGTAAACTTGATAACTTTTTTCGTCACATCCATAACGTATGTTTTTTTTTTTCTGATCGCAAAACTCTGTGGTGAGTAGTTTTGAAAATATAAACAGACGTTTTAATATAATAATAAAATATACATTCTCTTTAAATCTATGTTTTGAATTTTTACTTTAAATGTCACATTTATAACGCTGGAATTGCTCATATATAAATATATATCTATTAGCAGCCTACATAAATGCATTTACATTGCAGCCTTTCGTGGCTAACTAATTGCAATGTTACACGCTTTCATAAATGAAAATGAACATCGGAATCTGTAAACTGGTAATCCTGACAACACTAAAAAGACAATAAAACTAATACATGTTGACAAAGGGACCTGCAATATTGGGAGAAATGGATTGTGCTTATGCATTTACATTGTGTAAACCTTTGTTTCTTAAACTTTTTTCATCAAGTACCACCTCAGAAAAAAAAAAATTGTCTATCCAAGTACCACCATATTGAGCAGCATTGAAATGCAGAAGCGTAGTAAGCCAGCTACAGCTCTGCACAGTTCTAAAATGTGGCTGATTAATTTCTAGTATTATGAATATTTATTGTTGTCAGCCATTTAAAAGATTATAAATAGTCTGAACGTTAACAATGTACTGTGCTTATATGTAAAAAAAAAACAAACTAAAAAATCAAACTAAAAACGTCAACATTTAAATTAAAATGGGCTTTTAAAAGTTAAAAATTGTAGGTTAATGTTCTTAAAAAGTAAAAAGAAAAGTGCTGTACTTAAATGTAAGGTATTAACATATAGTAGCCAATTCATCAACACCTGGAAATGTTGCCTGAACCTCAGAAATACAGGTAATATGTCATTTAATAAATAATATTATATGTTAAATTTATATATAAATCATTTTTGATCAATTTTGTAATATATGTAGCATGTATATATGACACATTTGATATCTCTGCATACCACTAGAAGGAAGCCCGCGTACCACTAGTGGTAGATGTACCAGTTTGAGAACCACTGGTGTAAACTGATCCTTATTTGTAATTGTTTATGTGGCTTGTAAAAAAATATGTAACCTGTAACTGTTCAAGTTCCGATGTTATTGCAATTTTTATTTCTATTAATTTTTTTTTCTTTCTTAAAAAATAAATAAAATAAAGTTTCTAAAAAAATAACAATAAAGAACATTGAAGCGTTAAATAAATAATAAATAAAGCAATAAAAATGATCCATGTGTTGTGATTTAGGTGGAAAGTTTTCATAAGAGGTTCAAATGTGCGTATACATAGGAAAAACTTACATAATACTTCGTGAATAAGACCCAATGACATCTTCAACGAGACAGTGACTCCCTTAATCTTGATTTACCTGATCGTACATGATGATCTTATCAGCCATGGTGTACAGAAGAGTGGACTGGTTGATGAGATCCTTTTTGGCATCCTTGTTCTTCTCTTTCCGAGCCTGTTGGACATAATAAGCTGCTAGTGTGTCCAAACAGGTCATCTGGTCTTTCTCATGGTCTCTGTAATCCAGGTTTCCGTCGATGCGCGCCGCCTCCAGCAGCTTGACAAAATCTTCTGTCTTGCCTTGTTTGTAGTACTCCAGCTAAAAAGAAACAGCGATGAGGAGTTACTGCTCCAGAACTCCTAACGATGACATGATATACAAGCGTGTGACTTACAGCGAGTGCGATCCATATGTGCAGCTGCGTGTGCTCCTGCTTGAGGATACTGATGACTTCATCTCCTTCAGGTAGCTGGTCAAAGTCGAGCTCGATAACCTGAGAATGAAAAAGCAAATTAATTGCAAGTCACTGATGACAATGAGATAAAGATCCATCAGTGAATTTGGCTGTTATGGCTCATTTAGCTACAATAGATACCTTAAAATGCCATAAATTTAGTTATCCATTTATTTATTCCTGATAAATCCATTATATATATATATATATATATATATATATATATATATATATATATATATATATATATATTAAGGGTGTCACAATCCTCCAAATCCTCGATTCGATTACATTTTCGATTCTAAAGGCACGATTCGATTATGAATAATTAATTAATAAATGACCAATTAATTATTTGTAGCCTACCGTTTAAACTACCTGACCTGCATGGTCTTTGTTTTACCCATAAACAAATCATACAGTAAATGAATAAAGGCAAGATACACACATAATTACCACCTGTCAATCACTTTTTCTGCGGGACTCGTGAATAGGCAGTGATCTGTGTCGTTATAATGGCGTCGGTAAAAAAGACGCACAACCAACAGGAACCAGCCAACAGTATCTGAGGTGTTCGCTAAAATTACTAAGTACAAGTGAGTGAAAGATTGAAGCAGTCCTCTGACTGCCTGGACCTGCTGTCTCGAGCGCAAGGCTGTATGTGCGTCTGTGTCTGTGTGGTCACGTGATGTGCATTTTCAGAGGCAGAGAGGAAGGAGGGCTGCTCAGAAATGCTACACGCCACTGTGGATGTCAAATCGTTGTCGTTCTAAAATGCCATTTAAAAACAAAGACAGTGTAAACAGGGACTGAGTGTGTACTTTTCGCGAGCGGATTTGCAACGGGAGCGGGCGGAGGATCGCGATGCCGGTGTTGTCTATCGGACGAACTGTACGTAATACGTAAATAGCAGAGCTTGCACAACTGTATTTTTTTTGTCGACAACACGAACGTTGTTTAAGTTCTCTCGACGGGTCTCCTGCTTCTGCAGTTTAACAAGCACTTCAACAAGCCTGTTTTTTTCCCGCTTGGCAAGCCAAGCTGACATGGGGGCGTGGCAGCATCGACGATTCTATTTTTTGATTCAATAATCCAAATTGAGCATAAATTTCGATTGATTTCGATTAAAAATCAAAATCGTGACACGCCTAATATATATATATATATATATATATATATATATATATATATATATATATATATATATATATATATATATATATATATATATATTCTGAGAAATAATATTGAATTTTAATAATAATATTAATGATAACACTTTACAATAAGGTTATATTAGCTGTATTTACTAAGATAAACAATAAACATCACATCTATTAAAGAATTGATTCATGTTTGTAAACGTTAGTTAATAATAATATGGATATTGTTAATTCATGTGAACTTACGGTGCATTAATGTTAACAAGCATAAATTTAAGCATAAACCCTAATCTACCATAATTGTGTTCTAAAGAGAGCTCAAGGTATCCTATGCACCCCGGATCACCCATTGTGCTCTGTGTTTCAGCTGTTGCCATCAGGACGTCATTTTAGGGTTCCTATTTGCAGGACAAATAGAACCAGAAGTTATTTTATAATGGTGGCCATTAGGTCATTAAATGAGTCCAGGGGGGAGGGGGATGTATCTACATATTGATGTATGGATGTTGTGTGGTAATATTTTATTAATGTGTACATGGAACTTCGCCTGTGTTATGGCACCTTGTTGCAATTTTAATAATGTCAATTTTAAGTCATTTTAATAATGCACTGTTGAACTATGGCTAAAAAAACAGAGCAAATGTCAACCTTGCCATTAAAAAAGGTTTTACACCAAAAAACAGAAACAGTTTCTGGGGTTTTTGGGTAAGCAAGTATTTTACAGTATTTTAAAAATACTCAAAAATGCATCTGTCAATGTCAAACTATTCTATTTGATTTACCAAAGTCACACAAGTGGCAATTTCACATCTGTCACAACCACAAGATATCACATCCATAACAACACTTTTTCATCATAAATGTAAATATATAAAATAAAACCAATCATCTTTGTTTTATAGTGAGTCAACTCTTATCCTTTTGATGAGCATTATTTAATTTTGGGTTGTGCAGTTTAATTCACAGAATTATATATAACACATAAATGTATATACATACATATATCTATGTACACAAACACACACACACGTTTATATATGTTTATATATATATATATATATATATATATATATATATATATATATATATATATATATATATATATATATATATATATATACAGTATATTAGTGGTGGGCCTTTATCAGTGTTAACATGCTGCATTAACGCAAGACTCTTATCGTGCAATAAAAAATATCGCCCTTTATCTATTCTCAAAGCTGGTTTGGGAGCTGGTTTTATTCTACGCAAGCTATGATGACTTTCACCTTGATATTTTAGCGCGGGTGTACATATAACCGGTGAGCCGTCTGACAAAAAAATGCCTTTCTGAATCAAATCAGCAGAATGCCCTTCTGGAGTTTTCTCTTACTTCGAAGACACTACTGACTACGCTTACATGGACATCTGTAATCTAGTTATTTGCCTTAATAGACAATAATATAATTAAGGTGTTAACATGATTAAGTGCTTTCATGTAAGAGTTTCCTGTAATTTTGAGTGACTTTAACTGTAGTTCGGCAGTTTCACTTTAACTCATGAACATTTCATTCATGCCCCCGTGACAAACTGGGGTATTAGATGCAAATAAGGAGTAAGGACTGGTCAGAGTGTTATGGAATTGAATAATTCTTATCTAGATTCATATCAAGATTAAAGTGAGTGTATGTATGTATTTATGCACACACACACACACACATATATATATATATATATATATATATATATATATATATATATATATATATATATATATATGTATGTATGTAAATAAAAAGTTATAATTATTAAATTAAAAAATAATAATTCTTTACTATTATGTTCATGCCTACTTATATTTTATTATTGCTTTATGAGTGCTTTACTTTTTTCCAAAAAGTTCTACAATATATAAATAGACATAAACAACCATTTCACATCATTGTAACGTTCACAGTCATAACACAGTTCACAAGTTCACACACAAGATCACAGTCATAACTTTACGCCCAGGACGAACTCGGTCATTTGTGTCACTCGCATTCGTTCGTTGGTTAATTTTATGTACACTCGTCTAAAGCGCGTGAATGATAGCATGTTAGCAGCTGATAGCTAATTTATCCATGGAGCAGTAGTACAATTATTCTCGGCATCATGGAGATAAAACGAGTCCAAACCTCATCTGTGTCCCGCAGAGGGATTTCAATGGATCCCCGAGACATGTTTGCGACTCAAGCTTCAAACCCGATAGCGCAGATTTGGGTTTTTGTACTTGTTCGTATCCAGTGGTGATGAACAGCAGCAGCCTCACACACCGACCGAACCTGAACAACAAAATACTCTACACTTCCGGGTTAGCAGTCAGGCCCTTCAAAATAAAAGCACGTGCTTGACGTATCCGGGATCTTTTTTGGGGTGGGAAAGTTGCCTTGGTTCAACCTTTTAATATACTTTATGCCACCTCTAGGTAATTTTAAATGATCAACGCACAATTACAATAATAAAACATACAGATATAAATGTAAGTAAAAATGTAAAAGACTTAAAGGGTGTTTAAAATGATTAGATTGAGTACGATTTTATACTACGAATAATAATAATAATAATAATAATACAGTTATATAATTATTCATTCATTCGTTTTCTTTTTTTTCGATTAGTCCCTTTATTAATTAGGGGTCGGAACATCAGAATGAACCGCCAACTTATCCATCATAGGCTATGTTTTACGCAGCGGACGCCCTTCCATCACTTGGAAACATCCATACACACTCACACACACACATACACTACGGACAATTTAGTCTAAGTACCCAATTCACCTAAAGCGCCTGTCTTTGGACTTGTGGGGAAAACCAGAGCACCCGGAGGATGCAAACTCCACACAGAAATGCCATTGCCAACTGACCCAGCTAAGGCTCGAACCAGTGACCTTCTTGCGGTGAGGTGATTGTGCTACCAGACATAGATGACAAAATTAAAAATAAATAATAATAATAATAGTAGTTATTGTTTTTATTTAATCTTAAAATGTGTTTAAACGTTATTATTATCATTATTATTATTATTATTATTATTATTATTACTATTATTTGTATTAAATAATAAATGGACCAGGACAATTAGTGGGCGGTCCTGACAGTGATGAGTGCTGGCCTGGAATCATTTGATATGGAAAACTGTCGAATGTTAATTAAAATGGTTCGTTACAACATTGTCCTATCCTGCTTGCAGCACACAGGTAGTGAATGGAGGGTGATTGGGGAGGGTCACTATGTCATCTGGTTTTGATGTGTGCCAGTGTGCGTCTATGATAAAAAGAGGCAAAGGATCAGCTGCTGTTGCTTTTACAAGCACAGAGATCTTCAAGCAAGACGGATGTTGCACATAATTCTATTATTTGAGTTGTTGTCACTAACATTTTTATTTATTTAGCAAAACCATGCAACAGAAGAACACAGTTAATCTTCAGTAGCTCTGGAACATGTAAGTACCTCTTCTAATGAAATTAGGATGTATAATAAATAATAATATGTGTAATAAATATTTCTATTATAATCACATCCAAAATAAAAGATTGTAGAATTATATACAATATTAAAATCAGAATTATTAAACCTTCTTTGATTTTTTTCCCCTTCTTTAAATATTTCCCAAATGATGCTTAAGAGAGCAAGGAAATTTTCACAGTATGTCTGATAATATTTTTTCTTCTGGAGAAAGTCTTATTTGTTTTATTTCGGCTAGAATAAAGCAGTTTTTATTTTTTTTTTAACCATTTTATGGACAAAATTATTAGCTCTTTAAAGCTATATTTTTTCCAATAGTCTGAAGAACAAACCATCATTATACAATAACTTGCCTATAATTACCCTAACCTTCCTAATTAACCTAATTAACCCAGTTAAGCTTTTAAATGTCACTTTAAGCTGTATAGAAGTGTCTTGAAAAATATCTTGTCAAATATTATTTACTGTCATCATGGCAAAGATAAATTAAATCAGTTACTAGAACTGAGTTATTAAAACTTTTATGCTTAGAAATGTGTTGAAAAGAAAATCTTCTCTCCGTTAACAGAAATTGAGGAAAAAATAAACATAGGGGGGGGGGCTAACAATTCAGGGGGGCTAATAATTCTGACTTCAACTGTATGTATGCACTGCATTTATTTATTTAAATATATAAATAAATGCACACTGTAAAAAATGTAGGGTTCTACACAATTCATTCATGTTGTCCCAATACAAATCGATTAAGTTAACCTGACAAATTTATGTAGTTTGAATGTAAAACAATTAGGTTGTACCAAAAAAATCTCAAGAATTGCATTGTTTTGGCTTTTTTAAATATGTAGTTTGAACAAGGAGCAAAGTATTTTTTTGTGCAAACGAGTGCACACATACATGCGCATATTTGAGAAAATGTTTATTTATAGGGTGTCACAGTGAAGCAGTGAGTAGCACAATCGGCACACAGCAAGAAAAAGGTCGCTGGTTCAAGCCTCGGCTGGGTCAGTTGGCATTTCTGTGTGGAGTTTGCATGTTCCACCCGTGTTCGCGTGGTTGGTGCTCCGGTTTTCCCCACAAGTCCAAAGACATGCGGTACAGGTGAATTGGGTAAGCTAAATTGTGCATAGTGTATGTTTGTGAATGAGAGTGTATGGGTGTTTCCCAGTGATGGCTTACGGCTGGAAGGGCATCCACTGTGTAAAAAACATATGCTGGATAAGTTGGCGGTTCGTTCCACTGCAGCGACCCTAGATTTATAAAGAGACTAAGCCGAAATGAATTAATGAATGAATGTTTTTTTTTTTATTTAGATATAAAATATGACATAATTTATATATAAATTAAAATATCTAACAAGTTTGCTTTGTATAGTTTTATAAATATAAGTATATTAAGTACATAAATACAAATAACACACACACATACTGTCAGGAATCCTTCCGGACCGTCAGATTCATTTCCTGCGCCTGCACAGCCTCAATCACCAGAATACTAATTATTTTCACACCTGTTGCTTATCACTCTCTCACACTATATAAGCCTGGAACATTTACTCGTTCGCTGTCTGATCTATTAGTTAGTTCTTGGACTCTTTTCTTTTCAGCCTAGCATTCACCTGTCATTGTATCCTGTCGGCTCATCAATTTGTTTGTCATCTTGTTTGTTGTCCTGTTAATCCTGTGCCGTGTTTACCTCCACTGGAATCATCTTGTTTCAGTTACCACCTGAAGTTATGTTTGTTTTGTTTTCTTATATGTTGGTACTGATGATACTTCTATTCTGAATAACCCTCCTTTACGTTGTTTAAAGAGCCCATATTATGGGTTTTTGAAAATTCCCCTCCATGTAGTGTGTAACACAGCTCTAAGTGAAGTGAAGTATCCAGCTAAGGCTTAAATCTGTTAGTGTACAGTGTTTAAAACTGTTGATTCATCTATAAAAAAGTCGACTCATAGTGCTTCAAACGAGTCGCCTTGATCAAGATTCATTAGGTGTTTCGCCATGACGTACGAACGAAACCAAGTTATTCATGTGCACGCGCAAACCCGGGAGATTTCAAACCTGAGGCCCCGCCCTCTGACGCAGAAACCCAGACACACACATACACACACCCACAAACACACACACACAAACATGCCGGTTGATTGAAGTCACACTGCAGATGGATATATTGAGTCTCTACCCAAAGATGAAACCTCAGCATTATAACCAAGCAGTTGGAAACTTCTGGAAGCTACATGCTACAAAGAATACTTCATCTGAGTTTGTTAAAGGAAGGATCAGTAAAGAGTAACTGATGGACGTCAGGATGGGTTTCTTCCTCCATTTCTCAAGTGTAAGTACGTGCGGTTAAAGTTGTTGCCTCGTTTACTCTAGCTTGCAAATGTATTTAGTTGTGATTTGTTACTTGTAACCGCGTGTACTGTATCAGGTTAACTGGATATATTATCTTATCGCGTGCAAAGTCACGTTAAAAACGCGACACGTGCTGTTTGTTTATGGAGCTCCGTGCTAGAGTTCTGCTCCCGCGATTTATTCGGAAATTTATTCCCGCGCCGCAGAAATCTGGCGCGGGGACAGCCGCGGGAATAAATTTCCGAATAAATCGCGGGAGCGGTCGGTAACGGGTTTAATTTGGGACGGGAGCGGGCTGTCTAGCAATATCACGGATATTGCTATGTGAATTAGAAAGAGAGAGTCTACTTGGTATGAGAGAGCGTATGAGAGAGAGCGAGAGAGAGAGAGAGAGAGCGAACGAACGAACGAGCTTTGTGCTGTGTGTATGTGTTTATACAGACAGCTTGGCTGTCTGGACTGTATACTGGGTGATTTTTGGTTGTGTTCTCCGCTCTAGCGGGACCGGGCGCGGCGGGCAGAAAACGGAGCGGGTTCTCAGGCTAAAACCTGGCGGGTGCGGGCGGAAGCGGGAGCGTTGTCATCCGGAGGTGTGTGTGTGTTTTTGTGTGTGTGTGGTATGGCGAGTACACGACTGTCTCCTTCGTTCGGTTATCCGTAGCACTATCCACTCGCCATAGTGTGGCAGCTAAAATCCACGCATACACTATCGAGCGTGTATGAACTGTGATTACTTTTTAAATTGCTGATTAGCTATTGGCCATTTCCCTCTCTGACTGAAGGCAGTCGACCAATCGCGACAGACTGTCATCGGTCCAATCAGCGCAGATTAGCTCCGCGCTAAGGAGGGGTTTGGGAACAAATGAATCACTGGACGATTCATACGGGAGTCGCTGGGATAATTAGGTAAAAATAAATGCAGATTATAAGACCATGAAAGTGTTTTTTGACCTTGCATGCATATTAGACTGTTGTTGGAGACTCTTACAACCAAGATATGACCCTATTTCATGTATAATATGGGCTCTTTAAGTTTCATTAAATATAAATTCTTTCTGTTAATCCAACTTTGTCTTCTCTCTGATCCGTTACACATATGTCAAAACAAACTTTTATTTTGGATGTAATTAATTAATGATTAATCTTTGCCAAAAAGTAAACATTTTGGATTACCAAACTGGTTTTCACACAGTAAAAAATAAAGCTGACTCAACTTACACTTATAATGCAACGTGCCGCTGATCTTTTTCCTGATGACTCTTTCTGTTTACAGCACTTGACTTGAATTAAGTTGAGTCAGCTCAAAAAGCTCTGCAGCAATTATAAATTTCTATTTCATTCATTCATTCACTTTCTTGTCGGCTTAGTCCCTTTATTAATCAGGGGTCGACACAGCGGAATGAACCGCTAACTTATCCAGCAAGTTTTTACGCAGCGGATGCCCTTCCAGCCGCAACTCTGGGAAATTAAATTTCTATTTATTTTATTAACATTTTTACAGTGTTTAATTATTCTAAAAATATTATTGCTGGGCAGAAATTAATCTTTTTTTGTTTTATTTTGTTTTTACAGAGCACTTGCTATGGCTTCAGCAAATTCAGCTGGACATCAGAGTCATTTAGATGATGTTGGTCCCGGTATCTCCTCCTTCGTTTCCTGTGATCACGACTGTCATGAATGCAGCGTCCCAAGCCTTTCCACCGACTCCGGGACGTACTCTGTGGATCCCTGCCATCTGCTGGAGAACAGTGAAGGTCAGCTGTGGATCTTCTGAATGTGCAGCTATGACTACAGTTACTGTATCTGAACGTGTGTCTTTACACTGCTGTAGATTTCTCATCAGAAAACAGAGATCTGAGTGACTGCGCTGACACTAATGGCTTGTCAGAGGAAGAACTCTTGAATATAACATTTGAAGCATGTGACACTTCTGGAAAAGGTATTCACTGTCCTTCCTTTAACAGATTTCTTAGAAAAAAAAGCATTTTGTCTTTTTATTTTACTTAAACTGCAATCATCAAATCTAGATAAATCAGACCATTGTCAAGAGATCTCTTATTTTGCTTTTTTTTTTTTTGCATCGGTGTAGATATGTATTTACAGTTGCGAAGACATAATGTTGGCCCACCTGTGAAACTTATCGTATTATTTTTCAAATATTCCCCAAGGGCTGTTTACCAGAGAGAAGAGTTTTTAACACATTTTAAAACATTATTACTTTGCTGACAGTGCTTAATATATTAATATTATGCATGGTACTAGTATTCAGCCTAAATTGCAATGTATAGGTGTCTTAATGAAGTTGAATAGTTTAACTAGGCAAGATATGTTAATTAGTGAACAGTTAAATTCTTAAGGGTGCTAATAATATTGGTGCACTAGCGACAGACTCTTTGTTAGAGCAACCAACTCCCATGTAAAGAATTGCCGGATCGATCCCAGTTCAGACTAGGTTGGGCGCAGTAGTACCAGTGGGTTACATTTGGGGGCTCGTCCGGGATAGAAGTGAGTGTAACGGAGCCAGTGAGTTTTATATTTACATATATATATATATTTATATACATGCAAACTCCACACAGAAACGCAAACTAGCCCAGCCGAGGCTCGAACCAGCAACCTTCTTGTGGAGAGGTGAACGTGCTACCTATATATAGAGTTGATTCAGAATTATTAGCCCCCCATTGAATTATTTTTCTTCTTTAAATATTTCCCTAATGATGTTTAACAGAGCAAGGAAATTTTCACAGTATGTCTGATATAATTTTTTCTTCAGTATATCTTATTTGTTTTATT
Source organism: Danio rerio (assembly GCF_052040795.2). NCBI lineage: Eukaryota > Metazoa > Chordata > Actinopteri > Cypriniformes > Danionidae > Danio > Danio rerio. The sequence continues at coordinate 72,967,419 of NC_141027.1, forward strand.
CCAGCTTAAATAAAAGCAGTTTTTAATTTTTTGAACACCATATTAAGGACAAAATTATCAGCCCCTTTAAGCTAATTTTTTTCTGACTGTCTTCAGAACATACCATCATTATACAATAACTTGCCTAATTACTCTAACCTGCCTAGTTAACTTAATTAACCTAGTTATGCCTTAAAATATGACATTAAGCTGTATAGAAGTTTTCTAAAAAATATCTAGTAAAATATTGTATACCGTCATCATGGCAAAGATAAACTAAATCAATTAGAAATGAGTTATTAAAATTATTATGTTTAGAAATGTGTTGAAAAAAATCTGCTCTCCGTTAAACAGAAATTGGTTAAAAAAAATAAACAGGGAGGCTAATAATTCTGACTTCAACTTTATATATATATATATATATATATATATATATATATATATATATATATATATATATATATATATATATATATCTTCCAGCCAAAATAAAGGTAATAAGACTTTCTCCAGAAAATCCTCTGACTCTTAAAACCATTTCTTGCTTTGTTAAACATCACATTGGAAATATTTGAAAAATAATTTAAATGTTACAAAAATGATTCTGTTTTAAACTGTATGAAAGAATAGAATACTTGTTTTTATTTAGCAAAGGCACATTTAATTAATATAAATTGACAATATAGACAATTGCACTGCAAACATTGAGCTCTTTTGGATATTCTTTTCTTCAAGAAATTCTGAAATGTTTTGTGTCTGTGAAATATAATATTCTATTATCTTTAAAATGTTATTTATTCCTCTGTTTTAAAGCTTAATGTTTATCATCATTACTCCAATCTTATATGCTTGTTTACTGCGCAATGTTCAACATTCAATATAATTAAAAAATTCTGCTTGTATATTATTGCTTTTTAGGAACAATGTGAAACACTTTGTTGTTGCTAAATAATTTCATGGAAAAAAATAGAATACATTTTTCTGAAATTGAAATTATTTTATAAATCCAAATTTTAGTTTATCACGATTTCAAGAACCACCAGAAGAAACATATGGAATAAATTGTTCACATTAAACTGCACTTTTTTTTTCATCATCAAAATCATTTGGCTACAGAGTCCCCATTCCTCTAAACAGTCTTATATATAATAGCTACCTCTGCTTTTTTCCTTCAGGAGAGGTTCGGGTCTCCACCGTGATTCAGTATCTTCAGGCCATGACGCTCCAAAGCTCCGGTCAGGACAAGATAACCAGTTTACGACACATGTTGGACCCAGAGAAGCAGGACTCTCCGGTCAGCAGAGACGAGTTTCATGCCACTATGAGGGAGTGGATCAGAAAATGTTGTCAAGACGGGTGAGAAACACGAGAACAAACTCAACGGCGCTATATGATAACAGCACCAAAGACTCTTTAAACACGAAAGCCCTACACACTTTAAAAATGTGTCCTTTTTATAATGTATTTATGTGATTTTATATTTTGTACAGTTTGTATGTTTATACTGTAGGGATGGTATAAAGTTTGACCCAAAGAATGACCAGTCTGGTAGATGAAGAAGAGCCGGAGTCAGATTTAAATAAATAAATGAAGTTTACTGAAGATAGTTTGCAGTTTCATCAGCAGAAGCCAGCTTTAACACTCGCAATGAGTTCCTAGGCCGCTCTGCTTACAATCACCAATCGATAACAATTATACTCTCACATAACGTCATTAACTGCGTCATACATATTTGGTGTTCTAACATGATTGGTTAAAACACTGATAGACTTGGAAAATTTCCACGTGGGGTTTGTGCGTATATTCTAAACAATATCATAAGCATAAATGTCAGACATCCCTCCAGACCTGTGAAACGGATCCACAATCAAATTGAACACACACACTTAAAGTAAAATCTGTTTCTTATCCAAGGCTGAGTGTACTCCCAGCCGTCTTTATCAAAACTGGTAAATCAATACTATTTTAGATAGTATTAACTACTAGAAATAACAATAGAAACAGTTCCCTCAAGGTCTCCGTGACCTCTGACCTAATTTGGTGGCTTCTGAAAATAGTTTTAAAGAAACAGGCAAATGCACTGAACATTTTTATATTAAGCAATGTGTTAACTTATTCATTAATTAAAATCAATTCAAAGTTAAATACTCATTCAAATAATCATATAATTATATGAAATAAAAATAATGAGAAACAGGATGATGAAAAGGATAAACGTTGGTCCATGATGAGACGTATTGGAAAGCAGAAATACGAATCCTTCAATCCTGTTTATTGTTTATACTTACCTCCCCCTGACATCTTTTTTTTTTTTTTTTTTTTTTACCGTAAAATATTATGGCGTTGTTAAAACTGAACAACGCCGTCCTGTGGCCCCATTATAAATAACCTTTTACATTTTTTTAAATTGATAGGCTACAAAACTTTTAAAATTGATAGGCTACAAAAAAGTGATATAAATTTGAATTTCATTTTTTTACCTTTTTTTATTTTGAGTTATTTATTTTGAACAGAAAAATCATTCATAAAACAATTATTTAAACAAAAATATATTTCATCATGGTCGAAATGGAGCGGGATGAAGCACAAGCTTATTAATTTACCCACCCCATTACTTATTTCTTACTTATTCCTTTACTTATCTCTTCTTTTTACATGAGATATATAAGAGACAGAATTATTTGCCCCTTTGAATTTTTTTTTCTTTTTTAAATATTTCCCAAATGATGTTTAACAGAACAAGGACATTTTCACAGTATGTTTGATAATATTTTTTCTTCTGGATAAAGTCTAGATGAAGTATGGATAAAGTCTTGTTTGTTTTATTTTGGCTAGAATAAAATCAGTTTTTAATAAATAAAAAAAAAAACATTTTAAGGACAAAATTATTAGCCCCTTTAAGCTATATATTTTTTTCGATAGCCTACTGAACAAACCATTGATATACAATAACTTGCCTAATTACCCTAACCTGCCTAGTTAACCTAATTAACTTAGTTAAGCCTTTAAATGTCACTTTAAGCTGAATACTAGTATCTATGTACTGTCATCATGGCAAAGATAAAATAAATCAGTTATTAGAAATGAGTTATTAAAACTATTATGATTAGAAATGTGTTGAAAAAAAATATTCTCTTCCTTAAACAGAAATTGTGGAAAAAATAAACAGGAGGGCTAATAATTCTGACTTCAACTGTACATGAGGCATCTTTGACATATATGTTTAATTCCATTTGTACATTAACATTTCATATCATAGATCCATGAAAATACATAGTATTGCAAACAGCCATTAATTGAAATTTCATCATACCTTTCTCATTTTATTCTTTTTTCAATCACCTCTATTCATCATTACTTACAGAGCTTCTGTGGACAAAAACAACACAACAGAATCAGCCTTAAGAAAATCACCTATAATGGGTAAGTGGATAATAAATAGTGATTAATTGCTTGCTTAAAGGGATAGTTCACAAACAATCACTTGTTTCAAACCTGTTTAAAACCACACAGGCACGTACACACACACACACACACACACACACACACACACACACACACACACACACACACAGTAAGTAATATATTTGAAATGAATGTTGGAAACTGGTCAGTTTGTGTTTTCCTATGGCTATTAATGTTAGCAGTTGCCAACATTTTCAAAATACTGCCTGACGTCAGAACAGCAGAAACCATTGCTACTTCACCAACATCACTTTGGAGCTAGTGTTTGAATGATTCTTTAGCGTAATATCTAAAGTGATGACAAAACAAGTGATTTTGCTGACATTTTACGGCATTATATAGGCATATTATAAGGCTGAACTGCATGAAATGCCATCATGCTACTGAGATTTCCCAGTATTTCTCTGTTGCAGTCAGATCACAATAATTAACCCTGAAAAAGCCAAAGCAGCTCCAACACTACCAGATTACTGTTGTGTTAGTGATAAGGAAAAATGCTAAACACATGCGGGCATTTCTTCTTTCTTTCTGTTTACTGAACTAGTCTGCTGTAAAGAAAACAGGAGACTCTTTAGAAACAGATGCCAAACCAAAATGTAACTCAGGGTTGTACAAAGAGTGGCCCAAAAAACATACATATGTAAGTCCTATCTTACACTCAAACCTTTAAAATTGCTGTGGTATTAATATAGCACTATAATATACAAAAGAGAGAAATCGACTTAGAATGTCACTCACCAGTTAATTAATGACTTGATTAGCTGTCATTTAAAATTACGCTGAGGTTTTCCTCCTCTAAGGGCTTATCATGCGGTCTCTGTCGCCATCTTGTGGATGGCAATGCAAAGTTGCAATCTAAACAACTACATTCTTGCCTTAAAAAGCCTCAAAAGTACATTATGTTGTCCAACAGCTGCAATATTTGTCAAACTGTAATGGGTTTATTGATCTGCTGTCACTCTATGTGGGCGGAGTGATACAGAAGGGTGAGGAGGCTGTAGAAGTTCTGATCTTGCTGAAAATCGCACTGCTACCAGCCAATCAGATTCGAGAACGAGACAGAACTATACATTTATTTATTTATTTTATTATTTCATATATAGTATGAAATATATATAGTATATTCCAGGGTTTTTCACCTTTATTTAATAGGACAGTAGAGAGAATTGAAAGGATAGCATGGGGAGCAGAGACAGGGGAAGAAGGGTCAGCATAGGACCGTGAGGTGGAATCAAACTCGGGTCGTCGTGAGCATCCGAGTGCATGTGTCGACGCACTAACCACTACACCACTGGTGCCGACTTATTTTCAGTTTTTATTTGGAAAACTTTTCAAAGCTCTAATATTCATTTTCTTTTTTTCGGCTCACTCCCTTTATTAATCTGGGGTTGCCACAGCGGAATGAACCACCAACTTATCCAGCATATGTTTGACGCAGCGGATGCCCTTCTATCTGCAACCCATCACTGGGAAACATCCAGACACACTCATTCACACTCGTACACTACAGACAATTTACCCTACCCAATTCACCTGTACTGCATATCTTTGGACTGTTGGGGAAATCGAAGCACCTGGAGGAAACCCATGCGAACACAGGGAGAACATGCAAACTCCACATAGAAACACCAACTAGCCCAGCCGAGGCTCGAACCAGCAACCTTCTTGCTGTGAGGCAACAGCACTACCTACTGCGCCACCACGTCATTAGCTCTAACATTATAAATGATAAATACAAACTTTTCGCAGCTGTAATATTAAAAATGTCTTTACTGAAATTATTATATATATATATAATTATTATTATTATTATTCTAGTGTAATTTAGAAATTGACATTTACAAAACTGACATTTTAAACTGCACTCTTAAAGCAGTCTTACATTGTCTCCACAGGGACCGAACGTCATCTTCCTTTAACTGAGGCCACATATACAGATGGAGATGAATGGTCAGTTCGTTTTACTGCATGTTTTGTTTAAAGTCTACAGAAATAGTTTGACAAAAGTAGCTTTTATTTTAAATAAACATATTTACACATTGACTTATTTGGTCATAGTGAAAATTAGAAACAAAATAAGATAAAAATTCTGGTCAGACTTTGCAATTAGGTTTTTAAGTTAATGTTAGTTCATGTATTTACCAAAATAAGCTAATAATGAAGAATAGTTGTACAGCATTTAGCTCAACATTTACTTGCGCATTATTAAAATACATATTCATGCTTGTTAACATTATGCACCGTGTATTATGAACTTTATTTTCGTTAGCTAACATTAACACAAGTGAATAAATGCTTTAACAAATGTATTATTTTTTTATTCATGCTAGAAAACACATTAAATAATGCTTTATTATTTTAGTTTTAGTTCTACAAACCACTTTGTTTACCTCTGCCTCACTTTCATCACTTTTTCTCACTTTTCTTTTTAGCAGTGAGCCTGCAGATCTGTCAGGGTTGGTGGCGGAACTCAAACACACACAGCGCAGACTGAAGGAGCAGAACAGCAGCCTGATGAGGAACGTTTCTCAGTGTGAAGACACAATCCTGACGCTCAGCCTCGAGGTGTCAGAGCTGCACACCAAACTGGCCAGGTCTACACTGTTTCACTAGAAATTTTGCAGTATAATTAGCATGAAGAGAAATGAATGTGTTGCCTTTTATTTTATTAATTTACATGCCTAGAACAGGTCATAAAATATATTTTGACTTCCTCATACCAACATTTTTCTAGACTTTTGTTTTTTAAGCTTTTTTTGAGGCAGTTGGTAAGACTCTTAATAAAATGTCTTGATGTTTAGTTCTTTACTTATTTTTAAGCTTCTTTCGTTTTGTTTTAAATCATATACATTTATTTATTCATGTATATATTATTTCTTTAATTTATATATTTTTCATACATAAATAAACACAAACACACACGTGTGTTTTCAGGTTTTATGGGGACTTCCCTTAGACATAATGACATAATTTTAATAATATCTTTTAATATAACAATTCAATTTATATCTTTTCTTAACCCTACGCTTGAAAACAATCTGCATTTTTTTTTTACATGAGCTGTTTTCCTCATGGGGACCAACACACGAGATCTAAAAGCACTAGTATTATTACACTTGTACTTAACATATTATTGCCTTCAAATAACTGATATAATATAATAAATAAGCAATATAGATATTTATTGGCACTTTCAGTGATCAACATATATGAGTGCACCCCTCACAAATCTTTCTTTTAAATTAATATATTTTTTTTTTATAGGATGCCTTACAATATTATATTTGTGCATATACATTAGATTAGTAAGTACTGAAGCCAAATCTGGAGATAATATAACAAAATAACTTATGTTATCGGTAAAAAATAAGTACATCCAAATTTATATGTTAACGAAAAATCTTAAGCAAAACAATTTTAAAAGAGCAAAATTCAAGAGAAACAAAACATATTGATGAAATTTTGTAGTTTGTAATTTTTTCCAATATTTCGCATTCATTTAAATGTATTATTTTTCTATTTATAAAGATTTTCAGAGACTAAAATATTATTTTAATAAAAAAAAACTGTTTAATAAATCAGTTTTTTTTCAAATGCATTAAAATGTATTACCTATATTCACTGAGGTATGGATAAAAATATTAATTTTCAAAATGTGGTGTACTCATTTATGCGGAGCACTGTATTTATTTACCTAAATACATTGATTATTCAGTGTTGGTTTGTGTGTCCGCAGTGCTCAGCTGTATGTGGTGAGAGCTCGATCTCTGTCAGAGGAGCTGGATGAATGCAGATGTGCACTGAGAGAGAGCCAGGAGAGAGCAGCACGAGCACATGCTAGCAACTGCACATTAGTATGATCACTTCACTACAGCATTACTAACACAGAGGAACATATTTGTATTAATGACTATTCCCACACAATAACTTTACGCGTGTTTTTTTAGATAAAGGATTGCGAACAGCTAAAAGCGTTATTCAGGATAACTGAAGAAAAGGTATGGACAACAAATATTTTTCTTGGTCCCACTTTATATTAAGTGTCCTTAACTACTATGTACTTACCTCAAAAAAATAAATACAATGTACTTACTGTGTTTATAATGTATTTGAGAACACTTGTGGTGCTTTTGAGTGGGGATAGAGGTTGGGTTATGGACAGGTTTGGTGGTATGGGTAGGTTTAAGGGTGGGTTAAGGTGTAAGGGATAGTCAACAGTGTATTTACAAATGTAGTTACAAAAGTTAGTTACAGATGTAATTACATACATGTATTTAATCAAGCATAAGTACACATTAAATACATGTTTTTACACAATAAGTACATTGTAACAAACTATTAATTCCTGTGTAAGTACTTATTAGTTAAGGACACTTAATATAAAGTGGGACCTTTTTCTTTTCTTACAAACGTGATCAATATTTCTCAGTAATCTCTGTATTTTTTCCCACTTTTGTATTGTCACATAAAATATGGGCCCATTTAGATGTGTCAAGGTGAAATAATTTGTTCCCATTTTCACTTAGTATAGTCTATCTGCTTTAAGACATGTTATGTAATTTTCGCCACTAGAGGGTGCAAATGCACAACAAACAAAGTCATAAGCTGCGTCCCAAATGGCACACTATGCACTATGTACTTATGCACTTACACACTCAACAGGATAGTATATGTATGTAGTATCATCCCAAATGGCACACTAATGTTTTTTTACTAAGCGGAAATTCAAACAGTTTCCCTGATGACGTTTGACGGTTGCCAAATAAGTAAAATAAAGACCAAATTATCAAATAATACCTGCCGTGAGTATAACCGCATTCACCATCAGAACGCGCTATAATCACTCTCGTAGGAGAATTTTGCTGTCACCATCCAAAACAAATAAAGTTATCCAACATGTGCGCCTGATAGCTCCGCCCCTTCCGCTACGTAAGCAAACCTGAGGTCGTTGAGTGTGTGAAGTGTCCATCATTACACACTTCATTTTAGCGGCTGAATGAGTGCATCATCCGGGTAATTAAAGAGCACCTATTATTTTTAGAGTTTTCAGTGTGAACACACTACTTACACTATTTATACAACAAAAGGGCGTAGAATAGTGCATAAGTATGCGATTTAGGACGCAGCTATAGTTTGATTATGCAAAGACTGAAAATGAAAACATGGGAGTTGTGGTCCACATTACATAAAGTTTTTTAGATGTAAACATTTTTATGTTAGTTTTAATGAGATCTATAACCTAGTGTTCTACGAAACAGGGACAATTTGCATTTAGAAGATATAAACCTTATTTAAATATCCAAAGCTTGCAATTTGTCACACAATTTGTTTTTGTGTCGTCTCATCCAATCTTGCCCAATTAAATGCATTCAAGTGCATCTTTAAGACACTCATTTGCCTACAGGACTCCTGTAAAAATCATGTTCTTGACCAAGTTAAAGTATTAAATGATTATTATATCATATAAATCAGAGTAAGTGTTCATTCAAATGGAATAAAGCACGAGAGTATCCGGACACAGCCACAAAGCGCCTGTAAACAGAAACTTGCAACTGTTGTCCCACATCCAAGCTTTTCTTATTAGCCCACTGCTATGGAACTAACAGTGACGAGCTGCCATGTGTGTGAAAGCTAAAGAACTTTTAACTTGACACAGCATCTAATAAATGCAGCCCTCATGTGCGCAGCACTTTAAAAGATGCGGGACAAGAGCATGTTTACATTGAAGAAAAAAAATTCTTAACCTGTGTGTCATTTACCAACTCGGGCTCATTCTAAAAATGTACTGCTATATACATATTTCTAGAGAGCGCCAAATATGTCCCAGGGGCTACGTTTTTTTTTGTTTGCAGTTTTTGTTTTTGCGAATCCAACAGAGGCCGCTGTGTATGCTTTTTCGGATCTCAAATTTCTCTCGGGAGTGTCATTCACGCCTGCTGTTCTCAAATCCACCAGAGGCTGCTGTCGAATGACTGAATGACCAACTGACTGACCAATCGACTGACCCACCCTCCTCCTTCTCCAAACCCAACCAATAGTGTTTTCAAAAGCACAGATTGACCCGCCCACCCACTTCCCTAAATTCAACCGACAGTTTTCAAAATCTAGAAAAAAAAAAAGAAAAAGTCCTTACCTGATTTTTACCATGTTTTCAGATTTTACCACATTCTCACCATGTTATTTACTTGTTTGTTTATTTTTTGGCTTCTGTTTTTGTATTTTTGTCTTACTTGCTCTTTTGTAACCATTCTTTACCAGACTCGAACACTGTCGTCGTGGTCAGCTCCTCTCTGCTTCTCAAGTCCGCCGATATACATAGTGAAAAGGAACGGCGTCATACCGCGAAAAACAAAATCCATACGGCTTCTGGCTTCATAATTCGCGATCTCTAGAAACCTATATAGGGCTACGTTTTCAGAATGAGCGTATTATGTAATTTTCAATGTAGTGATCTTCATTTAAATAATGATTTATCAGTATCTACTATATGCTACGTGCAATATTTTTCCACAGAATGAAAAATTAACTCTTGAGAAGAATCTCGCTGAAGATCGATTGAACAAACTGAGAAAAGAAAACTCGGAATTAAGGGTGAGAGAATCTTCCAGTGTGCAGTTTTCTGGCCACAGAAGGAATTTTATAATAAACATTTCTACTAACATTTGCAGGGAGAGTTAGAAGAATCGCATTTGGTACTGGCTGTGAAAGACCTGGAGCTTACAAAGGTGATGTTAAAGAGAGTCAAATTATTATTATTTTTTTTTGGAAATAGACTCATTTTACAACAGCCCTGGAACTGAACAGTTGAGTTTTACCATTTTTGAAAGCATTCAGTTGATCTCTGGGTATGGTGGGAGCACTTTTAGCTTAGCTTAGCATAAATCATTTAATCAGATTAGACCATTAGCATCTTGCTCACAAAAATAAAAACAAGCGTTTCTTTCTTATTTCTTTCCTATATAATTTTCCTTTTTAGAGGCTTGACTCTTTTCTGTAGTTACATTGTGTACTAAGGACCTAAAATTGAACTTTTCATTTTCCATCTTAGTACATGATATAACTACAGAAGAGTCGAGCCTTAACCCTTAAAAGTCCCATACAATTAAAATAATGTTTTTAGATGCTAGTATCAGTATGTTAGTTTTAATGATATTTACCCAGCAGCCACACAACATCATAAGATGTTAATTTTAGGTTAGATTTAGGTCATGACGTCAGGTGACCAAAATTCCATGTGTAAGCGTCTAAGGACAGGACAAATTTATTTTGACAATGAATAACAACGTCAAATTGCTCTGATATTTGGTTGATTTTAGGTTGTGTTGGAAAGTGACCAATATCCAATGTCTGATAGACGTCATAGTGGTAACATCCACATAATGTCAAGGTGTAACATGATTAGACGTTGATATTTGGTTGATTTTAGGTTGGACATTGGACATTGACGTCAACTGGATTTTCATTTCCAAACAACATCCAACATCCCCATGACATTGGGGTACAACATCATTATGACGTCATGTTGATGTCCTATGGCTGCAGGGTATAACCTAGTATGCAATACAATGACAAAATACACATTTAGAACCTATAAACCTGATAAACATTCAAAGCTTGTAGTTTGTCTCTTCCACCTAAATGAATCAATGATTTTTTTTTTTCACGTCCTCTCATCAAATCTTGACTAATCATATGCTCTCAAGTGTCTTACATGCCCCACCCCCTTTAAGATTCTTTTTATTTGATGCAATTAAGCTCATCGTCTCTCACTGCCAGAGCTGTAATAAAAACAAAACGCTATTGCATGTTTTATTTTAAAAGGGGAGGAGCTACAATATGTTCCCCCCTTATTCCATGTTTCTATTGAGATTATGTCGGACACTGAATACAAAATACATTTTAAAGCTCTTCACAGGAAAATAATCATTTTTGAGTGAGATGCTAATGGTCTAATCCGATTCAATGATATATGCTAAGCTAAGCTAAAGGTGCTCAGAACCGGAAAAAGATAAAAGTAAAGGTAAAAGTAAACAGTTTAGCTCTTGGGGAGTTGTAAAATGAGCTTGTTTCTATTTAGATGGAGCGTTCCTTTAAACTTATGATGTTAGACTTTAACCCTATAAACAGTGTTGTGCCAACTTTTGGATTTCTATAGGCTATAACACTTGATGTTTGTTCCACATAGAAATGCATCCTGCTGGAAAAGCTCCGGGACACTCATTTTGAAAGTCACAAAGTCATTGAGGTATTTATTTATTTCATTGTTTACTGAGTCTGCATGCATGAACTTGTGAAAGAATGGTTTGACTGTTCAGTAATGGTGTTTTTTGTTTGCTAATGCATCTGAAGGGCCTGCAGTCAGAATTGATGAGGCTACAAGAGCACTCACAGCAAGCACTCTTCAGGTAAACACCACCGATCTCCTCTGTATCAGTCTGTCATTTCATTAGCAGCGAAAATCAGTCACTACAAAATTGAACCACTACTATATGCTCTTAAATGATTGCCTGAGCAATTAAAATATCCCAGAAATATCCGCTTGACTGTGCTGGTAAACAGCAAATTTAGCTTGCTTTTTGTTTTGAGAGCTTTAGTTGAAGGCAAAATCATTAGCCCTCCTGTGAATTTTCTTTCTTTTTCAAATATTTCCCAAATTATGTTTATCAGAGCAGAGAATTGTTCACAGTATTTCCTATAATATTTTTTTTCTTCTGGAAAAAGTCTTATTTGTTTTATTTCAGCTAGAATAAAAGCAGTTTTTAATAAAAAAAAAAAAATACATTTTAAGGTCAATATTATTAGCCCCCTTAAGCAATACCTTTTTGATTGTCTACAGAACAAACCATCATTATACAATGACTCTCTAGCTTACCTAATCAACCTAGTTAAGCCTTTAAACGCCACTTTAAGCTGAATACTAGTGTCTTGAAAAATATCTAATAAAATATGATGTACTGTCATCATGGCAAAGATAAAATAGATCAGTTATTAGAAATGAGTTATTAAAACTATTATGTTTAGAAATGTGTTGAAAAATAATTCTGTTCAACAGAAATTGGGGAAGAAAAATATACAGGGGGGCTAATAATTCAGGAGGACTAATAATTCTGACTTTAACTGTGTGTGTGTGCCATTATGAAACATTTTAAGAGCATAATCCACTAACAAAGTGTTATATTTGTCTTCCTTCTTTAATAGTCATATTTTAATCATAAGCATTTTAATGTTTATATATATATTATATATATATATATATATATATATATATATATATATATATATATATATATATATATATATATATATATATATATATATATATATAATTGTTCATTATTATATTCATTTACATGACCTCCACAAGTTCTGAAATCACATTGTTGTTCTATCCTTTTTTTAAATTCTTTTAAAACATTTCCCAAGTACTGTTTAACATTAATAGTGAGTATGTTTAACACATTTTTAAACATAATAGTTTAATAACTAATTTCTTTTGTCTTTTTCATTATGACAGTGCATATTATTTTCTAGTTATTTTGCAAGATGCTAGCATTCAGCTTCAAGTACAATTTAAAGGCTTTAGGTTAGTAAGTTAAAGGCAAGTTCAGTTAATTAGGCAAGTCATCTAGAGTAAATAATATAGTAAATAATGTGAAAATCTCTTTCCTCTGTTAAACATCACTCATTTGAAAAAGAATACATTTTCTGGTAATTATGCAATTTTATGTGATGATTGTGAGGTCAGACAACTAATTTATCCAATGTTGACTTTAATGGCTTTGTTTGAACTTTGCTTGAACTGGCAGGTTAAATAAATACCACATCAGCTCTTGTGGTCCACACAGGACTGGTCTGACAAACCATCAGTCACTGCACCAAGAGATTCAGGAAGCGCAACCGGTAACAGTTTATCTGCTTTTAATAGGTTATGAATTATAAAAGAACACATTATTATGTTTTAAAGCTATATTTTAGTAATGTGCATTTATATAGCGCATTTATAGTGAATGGTATATAAGTGTACACCCAAAATGTGTATGGCCATACACCCGTACACCCAAAGCTATACATGGCGCTTACTGACTGTATAGCACCAACCTGATTTCACTGAGTAGGACATGTTCCTGGATTAACATGTATGTTGATCATGGAACAATATTCTAATCTGCCAAACAGAATTAAGGGATACATTTACAATTTAAGTCAGTAAGGTTTATGCACGTCTACATAATTGTTATTCAATTATTATTCTCCTCTATAAGAATAATTTAATAATAATTACAGTTAATTTACAGTTATGGTTGGGGAGTATAGGTATGGATTACATTTTCGAACAAAAATGAAGTTCCAGGATCAACATAGATGTTAATCCATGATCGCATCATACTTGGCAAAATTATGACATGCGACAGTAGCATCCTTGTCGCTATTCTGGGGCACCAGGACCCATATTTACTTTAGTTCAACAATATAATCAGTATGAAATATTTTAGGGGTGACGCAGTGGCGCAGTTGGTAGTGTTGTCGCCTCACAGCATGAAGGTCGCTGGTTCGAGCCTTGGCTGGGTCAGTTGGTGTTTCTGTGTGAAGTTTGCATGTTCTCCCTGCGTTCCCGTGGGTGTCCTAATCCTAAATTGTTCGTAGTGTATGAGTGTGTGTGTGTGTGTGGATATTTCCCAGAGATAGGTTGCAGATGGAAGGGCATCCACTGCGTGAAAAATCTGCTGGATAAGTTGGTGGTTCATTCCGCTGTGGCGACCCCGGATTAATAAAGGGACTAAGCCGACAAGAAAATGAATGAATGAAACCTGCAGAAACCCTATATAAGAACAGCTAAATATTATTAATAAAATAAATACTACATTGTAACTGCAGTGATAATAAACTTTCTGCTTGATAAAAAAAATGTAAACATGTTATTTAATTTCATAGTGTTTTCTTTCTTCGTCCTCAGGATAAAGTTGGCAACTGCGCAAGTGAGAAGTGTCTGCAAGACCAACAACAGCATGGAAGTTCTAGACAAGAGCTGGTGACACTGTAAGGAGTTATTTCTGCTGCCATTTAAAGTGCCCCAATTATGATTTTTCGGATATCATACATTTCACGTAGTGTGCAATATATCTAGCTGCTTGTGAGTGTAAAGAGTCTGCAATTTTACATAGATCATTATACATGTGAAGCGGTTAAACAGTTCACTTGTGTTCTTATGGAGATTTCTTGCTAGGTTACCTCGGAAGAGCGAACTCAGTAGACTGCAAAAACAGAGAACGCTTCCTGTGATAAAAGAGATGCTGCGTTTATTCAGAGGGTCACATGACCTTCACGTATTTCTAACAGAAAACTATTTAAGCATTGCAGCATTTAGTACATGCCTTTATTAAGATTTCTATGTTAATGTTTACTTTAACCATCTCATTTAGGGAAACTCCTGAGAACTTTAATAATAAATCTATATCAAATGCTGTGCTTTCCACCTTTTTTATTCAGTTGCAATGACTTCTGGGACTTCTCGAGACAGTTTTGCGCTCAAGTCTGCATCGGTGCATCCTTGATATTAAGAACACATCTGGGAGCTTTCACCTGTCCTCTGCTCTTGCGGTCTTGAGTATTGAAACTAAACTTTGAGTGGATAAAAGTTTGGAACTTGCCTAGTAAATACTATCTCACCAATAAAGTTAAGGAAGTGTTATATAAACTAATACATTTAATTTATCCAGTGAAAGAAGTTGTTAAATTTGCTAGAGAAATGGAAACTACATGCACTTTTTGTGAATTAGAGAAGGAATTGATAAACATCTATTTTTTGAATGCACATATATTCAAACGTTTTGGTTTGATGTTGAATATCTTATATTTAAAGCTACAAAATTAGAAATTCAGTTTTCTTGTAAAGATATTTTTTTGATTTACAACAATAATAACATAACTTTGGAGCAAAATTTGTTGATTAGTTTAATGATAATATGTGGGAAATATGTACACAAACAAAAATGGTCCAATGATAAGCCTAATTTTCATTTGCTTAAAATTGATCTCAGGCATTATATCGGAACCCTAAGAGACACAAAAAATGAAAAAGCTATAAGAATGTATGCAATTTTGGAATCCTTTTTTTTATACCAATTTTTGTGTAATTTTTAGATCCCTTGTAATTTTTATTTATTTATTTATTTATTTATTTATTTATTTATTTATTTATATCTATTTATTTATTTATTTTTTATTTATTTATTTATTTATTTATTTATTTATCTATTTATTTATTTTGTTATTTTTACTGATTTGTTCCTTTGATGTGAAAAACATTGTACTCATTGTATTCCTCATTTTTTGTATACTATTGTTCTTGTTATGCAATACAAAAAATAACAAAAAAAAAGATTGCTTAAAAAGCATATTGAGAAACAGCCTTATGCTTAGCCATACCCTTCCTACTCGTTTGTCAGAGATGAGCAAAAATTAAACCCCGCCCCCTACTCAATATTAATTTGTTGAAATAAAAACTTCCAGTTGTCGCAGAACAAAAAAAGAAACGCATAAGGGGGCACTTTAACATTGCTTTATATAACAGATGTCGTCCATCTGAATTCCAGTCTGAAAGAACTGGAGCTTCTTGAATCTCCACATGGACTGCACAAGGCCCAGCATCAAACACAGGAAGCCCACATAGCAGCGGCCATCACTTGGTGGAGGGGCCAGGGTAAAGACGGCAAGATAAACCAGACCGTGCAAGACCCACAAGAAGCTGTACGAGACATGCAGAAACGCCTCCAAATCCTTGAGGTGGAGCGCACGAGGGTGATTCTCAAAGACCAGGGAACAAGCACATCTGAAGACCCTCTGATTCAGTTTAGGGATGTGGCTATGGTCACAGATTCATCAGAAGAGCATCTGGCTGCAGGAGACATGCTGAAGTCCTTGAGGAAAGTGGAGGACATGGTGACGGAGGTCTTACGGGCAGCTCAGGTGCTTATGGGCTGCGAGAAGAAGATGAAGGAGAGAATAAAGGCCATTAGCATGAGGATGGAGAGAGCACTGAGCAGAGGCGAAGCCACTGAGAGTCAAATCACTCTCCTGGAGAACGCACAGGTATGTTAAAATAGCATTTTAAGTTTTTAAGTCAAAAAATTTAAACCAAAAAACTACCCAGACTGCCACTCTAACGCCCCGTTCACACGGGGCGTCAGCGTCAACGCTTCCCATTCACTTTGAATGGGTGACGTCAGGCGTTGCCGAACTGCATTGTGGATCCGTCGGCGCCGCTTCAGAGGCATTGCTCGCTACAGAAGTTGGGACCAGCTCAACTTTTCAAGCGCCGACGGAAGCGTCAGCCAATCAGATTGCTGTATGCAAATACACCAGCTAGACAGTGGCTTATTGCTGACTGAATTTCATTGGCTGACGCTTCTATAACGATCACTTCAGCCCCACTCTGCAAAAAATTCTTTTCTTACTTAGATTTTTTGTCTTGTTTCTAGTCCAAAATCTACAAATTCTTAATTCAAGAAGTATTTTCTAGACAAGCAAAACATATTGTCTTGTTTTAAGAAATAATATGCCTAAATTAAGTGAGTTTTTCCTTAAATCAAGCAAAATAATTTGCCAATGGGGTAAGCAAAATAATCTTATCACATATCGAAAAACAAGATTATTTTGCTTACCCCATTGGCAAATTATTTTGCTTGATTTAAGGAAAAACTCACTTAATTTTGGCATATTATTTCTTAAAACAAGACATTATGTTTTGCTTGTCTAGAAAATACTTCTTGAATTAAGAATTTGTAGATTTTTGGACTAGAAACAAGACAAAAAATCTAAGTAAGAAAAGCATTTTTTGCAGTGCAACTTAAGACGCCTTCAGTCAAGCGTTGACGCTGAAGCCCCGTGTGAATGGGGCGTAACCAGTAGTGTTCCAATTTCACTCTTTTATTTAGCTGTTGTTGCAGTTCAGTATATGGCAGCTTTCACACTGGACAAGGAAAGGCCTGCACTATGAAACCCATTTATTATAATGGCTTGTGCTCCACAAGGGCAGTTTGTTGTTATGCAGAACATAGTGCAAGAGAAATTGTGTGCATTGACGACTAGCTGGTCCACTCGAATAATGTGCCAACAGGACATAATTTCTTAAAGTTGTTTCTGCTGCTTGCAATTACTGTGCTGGCAATGCTGGTAAAATTGACTTTGAATTGTCTATAAAATTTCGTTATTTTATTGGCTTGTGATTTGTTTATTTATTTATTTGTTTTATTTATTTATTTTTTATCAGTATAATTTAGGTTATTGAGTTAAATTTTGAAAAAGTATTACAAAATTGCTTTATATCCTTTTATTAAATAAAGAATAAAATAAAGCAGTTTTCGGTTATTGGACAAGTGCATCCAAAATGTTTGGTTTTGGCCCATAATTTTCATTTCGGTACATTCGTAGTGATAACAGCACTGTTCATCATTGCGTCAGGTTCTGTTCTAAACAAGTGAACAAATCAGGACTAAATTCACTATTATATATTTTTGAGACTTTTTTTTTAGCCAAGAATGTAGTTGTTTAGACTTTGAATATGTGGTTTAGAATTATATTAGATTTCCAATGCCTCAGTGGCCATTCATCACTCACTTTTCTTCCTAAAATAACCTTATGATAGACACTTATTTTGGAATCTACTGCATGACTCTATTAAGGTTAAATCTGAAATATTATTTGTTGTTGGTATAACTAACAGCGATATTTAATTGTGATGAATACCCACTGGCGTGCTGAAAGTCACATTTGCTGTATCATTGGAGTGCAGTTATAACTTTACAGTGTATATAAAGTATGAAAATACTTGTCTTTGTTTTGTCCTAGTCATTATGTAAATCTCAAACCATAGCCACCGGCGTCCTTGTGGATTATAGCTCACCTGTCGTCACAACCTTTTCCACTCCTGAGCTGGTCACTCAGGAGAACACACGAGAGCACTCGATTTCATCCCAAAAAGGTATTCTTTACATCTGAAATTATATATAAAGGTTGCTTATTTGTTTGGCACTATGACAGTCTTAAAGTCTGAAGTAGTTTTAGCAGTTTTAAGCCTGATGACAGATAGATAGACAGATAGATAGATAGCTGCTGGTTACTAGGATTAATCATACTGCTAGCATGTTTCCAGCATGATTTAGCTTCCACACAACTAGTTTGTTTTACTGTGATTGCAGCATCTTTGTACCATGATTAAGCACTAAAGTTGCAAATATATATAGTTACTAACCAATCCTTTATTGATTTGATCCAACATACAGCAAAACCAGTAGCATTTTGAATATTTTTTTTATATTTAAAATAACTGTTTTCTATTTGAATGTACACTCATCTGCCACTTTATTTGGTTACACCTTACTAGTTCTGGGTTGGAACCCCTTTTGCCTTCAGAACTGCCTTAATCGTTCGTGGCATAGATTCAACATGGTACTGGAAATATTCCTAAGAGAGGAAGATGCTCTATTGGATTAAGATATGGTGACTGTGGAAGCCATTTAAGTACAGTCTGAGATGATTCATTCTTTCATTCATTTTCTTTTCGACTTAGTCTCTTTATTAATCTGGTGTCGCCACAGCGGAATGAACCGCCAACTTATCCAGCACGTTTTTACACAACGGATGCCCTTCCAGCCACAACCCATCTCTGGGAAACATCAAGACACACTCATTTACACTCATACACTACGGACAATTTAGCCTACCCAATTCACCTGTACCACATGTTTTTGGACTGTGGGGGAAACCCACACAGAATCACGAATTGACCCAGCTGAGGCTCGAACCAGTGACCTTCTTCCTGTGAGGCTACAGGACTACCTACTGCGCCACTGTGTCACCTCTGAGATGATTTATGCTTGTTAAATGGCACGTTATCCTGCTGGAAGTTGCCATCAGAAGATGGTTACACTGTGATCATAAAGGGATGAACAGGGTCAGAAACAATACTCAGGTAGACTGTGGCGTTAACACGAAGCTCAGTTGTTACTAATGAGCCCAAAGTGTGCCAGGAAAATATCCCTCACAGCATTGCACCACCACCAGCTTGAATCGTTTATGCAAGGCAAGATGGATCCATGCTTTCATGTTATTGATGCCAAATTTTGACCCTACTGTCCGATTGTCACAGCAAAAATCGAGACTCATCAGACCAGGCAACATATTGTCCAGTTTTGGTTCGCCTGTGCGAATCGTAGCCTCAGTTTTCTTTTCTTAGCTGACAGGAGTGGCAGCCAGTGCGGTCTTCTGCTGCTGTAGCCCATCTGACTCAAGGTTGGATGTGTTGTGCGTTCAGAGAGGCTCTTCTGCAGACCTCGGCTGTAATGAGTGGTTATTACTGTTGCCTTACTATCAGATGGAACCATCTGGCCATTCTCCTCTGACATCAATAAGACATTTGTGCCCACAGAACTGCCGCTCACTGGATATCTTCTTTTTTTCAGGCCATTCTCTGTAAAACCTAGAGATGGTTGTGCTTGAAAATCCCAGTAGATCAGCGATTTCTGAAATACTTAGACCAGCCCGTCTGGCACAAAAACCATGCCATGTTCAAAGTCACTTAAATCACCTTTCCTCCCCCATTCTGATGTTCGGTTTGAATTGCAGCAAATTGCCTTGACCATTTCTACATGCCTAAATGCATTGAGTTGCTGCCATGTGATTAGCTGATTAGAAATTTGCGTTAACGAGCAGTTGGACTGGTGTACCTAATAAAGTGGCCGGTGAGTGTATTTGAATATGTAATTTGTTCCTGTGATTTCAGAGCTGAAAGTTTAGCATCATTATTCCACTCGCACGAAAATATATGTATTTTTATATTTGTGTTCTTGTCTTCATGCTCCGTTTATTTTTTATGTGTGTTCCTTCATGCCGTAATCGTCTTCCTGCCGTGTCTGTGGGGAGTTCTGTGGCTTTGGCCTAAATGCAGCTGCTTAGTGTGCTGTTTATAGAGTTCAAGGAAATAGAGATTCTCAGTTCACACGTGTGGTATTGTGCCTAAATCATGTTGAATCCTCTGATTTAGTATATATACTTTATGGAAAGCCATACAATGCTGTTTGTTAGCTCAGTAATAAATGGCAGTTGTGTGTGTAAAACTCTATAGTTTATGCAAACACTGTTTTTGCTTCCTTTTCTTCCTGCTAATTATGTGATTGGCAAAAGGTTTTACATTTGCTTATCAAATTAGTAGCCCCAACTGAAGTGAAACTGACTTGCTGTTTTGATGCTTTGTTCTTTGTTTCATGGAGATAAGATTATGTAAAGAAATTGCGTTTTAAAAACATTGTTTATATCACACAATTGCCTAAAATCTGTTTGATCAATCTTAGAGTTAACCCCTTTTAACAAGATGAAAACTAAATCTCTGATGTCCATAGACTGTGTACGGGAAGTTTCAGCTCATTTTATCCCACAAATGTTTTTTTTTTTTTTTTATAACTGTATGAATCTGCTCATTTTATGCTTTGATTGTAATTGTGCCATTTTGGTAACTGGGGGCAAAACGGTCCGTGTACGTTTTGTTCATTTGTTTTCCATTTTCAATCGGAATAAAGGAAATGGAGAAAACGGCCGTTTTTCCGTTTTTCTTTTGCGCACGAGAAAACGAAAAAACGAGATTTTGGCTGGATTTTCGTTTTTTTGGTTTAGGGTAGGAAAACGGATAAACGACTTTAAAATTCATTTTACACATGTAGGCGGTGCTGAAACGCCCACTTTCCTCTAATTGGTTAACCAAATCTGCGCTCGTGACGTCACCCTCAAAATAAAAGCCTTACACGCAGGCTTTTAATTATTATTATTTAATTATATATATAAACAAAGTTTACATATTCTATCATTTGAACCACACACAGTTAGCAGGCTTACATTCATTACGTATGTATAAATTAAATAAAAACGTAAATCAGCAGTATTCTTAGACATTTGTCATTAAAATAAGGTCATAGTTCACTGCCAAGCTTCTTGCTGCTGTGCAACTGATGCTGAGCAAAGAAAGCCATTTCCGAGCAGCACCTGGTTTGCATGATTGTTTCAGAGCTATTGTAGGCCTAAATAATAGCCTACTCTGTATAAAATAATAATTTATTATTATTATTATTATTATTATTATTATTATTATTATTATTATTAGGCCTATTATTATTAGTATTGTTATTATTATTAATTACTTAGTTATTTAATGGTTGTAAGAACACAATGGACCCTGCATGGGGCTATAATAAATGGTACCATTTGTTTCTATTGGATTTTCTCCTATTTTAATTAAATATATGCCTTTAGCCTATTGTAAATATTTATTTGATAATTAATACTTTTTTATTGCAACGTCAAAGTAGGCCTGTCTTATTATTATTATTTTTTGTTATTATTTTGTCGTTGTTGTTGTTATTATTATTGTAGCAGGAACATAGCCACAGGCAGGCCCGGCGCCAGGAAGTCAAAACTGAGGGGGCACTTTAAATCCATAGGGGGGCACTAGACCTGGTGACTGATTTTGGTCTCTTGTTTCTTTCATTTAGGCCATTTATTCGCATTTATTATTACTTTGCATTACTGCCTAAGTTACTGACCTAAGGCAGTAATATAGGCTACGTTTTAATAGTAATAACAATACGCAGTTTCGCTATTACGAATTTTATTAACGATGGTAATGCATACCGCTTATTAATGCAGACGGATGATGGCTTCAGTGCCAAACGAGTGCTTTAAATCATATGTTATTCTCCTTATTTCCGTTTTATTTCAAATAACAGCCCTATGAATGTTTAAAGTTTTAGGTAAAGATGTCAAATTATGCCCACACATGCAAGCTGACCCACGATCAGACAATTCATTTAACCGGTAAAAAAATATAGTGAAATCAGCTTAACCGAGTCATCACGCTTCACAACCAACATCAGTGTTGGGGAAAAGCTAAATGTGACAATCTAATGTCATTCAAAACAATTACTTAGTTACATTTTAAGGCATTAGTGTAGCCAGAAAAATACCTAAAAAGATACAAAAATTCACAGTTATTACCGTGAAAATTGGTTAAATTTTTATATGCTATATAACTTTTTTTTTCATCATTTTAAATGTAAAAACAAAGATTTGTCTAAAGCTATTATAAATGTGCTTTTTTCGTGATATTGTAAACCATCATAAACCATATGTACCATAGTTTCTAGGCCTACCCGTCATTTTATTTATTAATTATTTTATTTATTAGGCCTTTTTAATAGCTTGTTTTCAGGTTATTTTCATTTTAGGGCCATGAGCTAAGTCAAAACAAACTCGATATGTTGTATTTTAGCTCTTAAAACAGATCTACAATATATTTTATGTTGTTTAATTTTGCATGAGCAAATAGCAGTATAGCCTTAGTTACATACTTTTAAAAGATTATCATTCTGCCTACCTGCAGCGCACGAGATTTCTCGGTTGATCCGCGGTAAATCCACTTAAGCACTATACCTATTCCATTTATAGCACTGCAAACTTGACTTCGCAGGCCGATCATCTTTAAACGCAAAATGCATTTATTATGTGTTATACCTTGACTGCAGTTGCATAATGGGATGTTTCTCTACGCAACTGTAAAAGTGCACTTTTCAGCAAAATGAAAGCAAACATTCAAAGGGTTCTGCGTTTTGTCAATTTTAGCTTAATTGTAATAATATTAATAATAATATTAATAAATAAATTAAAATATTATTTATAGTGTAGCCTACTGTGGGACTGTGCAGTAAACTATTTATTTTTATTAAAACATTTTTATTAGGCTACATCTTCCCGAATAACTAATAAATGACTGGCAGTTGCATCTCTGCTAAAATTAATTTAACAGCAAATTTCTTATGTGTTTTTTCCTTTTAGAGCTCAAGAGAGTTGTGTTTAAATAATTAGTTAACCAAAACATGTAATGAATTAAGCTGCTCCTATCATGTCACCCATTTTCTCCCTTGTGAGTTGAGTGCGCCTCCATCGCCGTGTGCGCGTTCTAAAGGCTATTTACGGGCGCACCAGACCTGACGCGGGGACCGGATCTCTGGACTATAGGACTAGCTTTAACCTCACCATTTTCATAATTTAATTGCTATGTCAAATATTTTAAAATATTTAAATGTGTGTTCTGAAGGTTGGAAGGACGGGAGTGTTAATAATTAATGACAGAAAGAATTTTCAGTTTGAGTGAACAATCCTTTATAAAAACTGGGGGGGCACAAACTCTGTCTGAGGGGGCAATGCCACCCTTTGCCCCACCGTAGCGCCGGGCCTGGCCACAGGTGTGGCAGAGTGTGCTGGTGCCACCCAAAGTGGCATCTTGCACCTGAAAATAGATGCCTTCGCGCTAAAGCGCGCGCAAAAAACTTGCACAGGCAAAAGTAATGATGAATGTGTTGAAGGAAAAAAAAACATTCTAATTATTTGTTAATAAAATAGTGCAACATTATTCTCAGTCAGTGTAGGCTGAAAAAATTAAGATCGCCAGCATTTCAAGGGTGTTTTTATTTTTAGTTCATTGCTGTGACGCGCTATATTTCACTAAGGCTGCATGAGACTGCGCATCTTGCTTATTTTCTCTATTTTACATACAGAACATATCATACAGTCCAGGTTCTACCGTTCTAGTGAGTGTGGGGCATTGCTTTACGGTGGTAAAGTGGATTATTTCTTGGCAAATTCATAATGATTCACTTTGTTTAGTAATAAATTTCATAGTTATAAAATAACTACATTTCAAGAATATGTTAACACTTTCAACTATTTAGGATTATTTATTGCATCAAAAGTAATTTCAAAGTAACATTAAATGTACGTATAAACTGCTTAATTTGTGTGTGTAAACACCTAAGATGCAAAAAGCTTATTTAGACCAGAATAGGCCTACTAAATGCAACGGTCAATGTATGTAAACTCATGACCTAAAATGTCTTAAATGACTAAATTCAAGTCTTTTTAAGTTTTTAAATAATTTAAGTTTAACATAAATGATTTAAACTTTAAACTTCAAATTAACAGAGGATGGCAAATAAATTGTTTATTAAATGGAGGTCAGGTGTCTATCTTAATTATAATTATTAAATATTATGACACTACAGTGGTGTATTGGAGAGTACGCACCTTTTAATTAATTAATTTTAAATAAGTGGTTTATCCTAAATAAAATGCAATGGGATCGGTGTGCAATGAATAGTTTGAAAACCCCTGGTTCAGACTAGACGAGCTAGCTGTCTGTGCGCTGCGCTAATAACTTGGCATTTGCTCTTTTCGGTGCTGCCCGATGCATTTATAATGCATAAAAAATAAAAAAGGTAATTCGGTAAAGCGCGCGAAGCGCACTATATGCATATGTCGAATTAAGTTCTCTTTTTCTTTAATCAAGACTTTTCCATTCGAGGAATTACAGTTATTAATAGCTTAGTCCTTATAAACGATCAGTTTATAAAATACACAATTTACGGATCAAGCCTAATGAAGAATAAGAAGAATATGCTACGCATTATGATCCTTGAATGATCAGAGCGCATTTATATAAACTATATATTTTATATAATCCATAAATATTAAAAAACATTATACATTTAAAGTAATGGAACATTATATGTTATAAAATCTAAACTATTATTTAGGCTACAGGCTGTTCACCGCGTGCGTCAAAGAAAAGACATGACACAATCTCTATAAAAACTAGTTGTTTATTTACAATATCTAAAGGGATATAAAACATCTAACATGCATCTCCATTCTCAGCGAGTTTCTGTGTTCTGCATCCTTCACAGACCGAGGTCTCATTCCGAGGTAATCTGTAAATATTCTCATTTGGTTCTGGCACATTCTTGATTAAAGGTAAAACTACCGGCGCAACGGATGATTTGTCATCTAGGGTGACTACAGTTATAATACAGGTTATGGAACTATTTCACTTTAATTTCATATTATTATTTTATTAAACAAACAAACCAGTTTTTGTTTTGGCTCTGCATGCAGCGTATTGGATCTTTGAAGCATTGCACTTCAAATGTTATTCCTTTTTTTATTGTATTTTTAATATTTTTAATTATACAACACAAAATTGGTTCTAAACAGATACATTTTCCTATAGGCTATGATGAAGTGTACATTTTTGTTCACACAGGTCCTATACAAAACTGTGTGGATGGATGATTTGTTTCTCCGTGAAAATCACTCATTTAATAAGCAAAACAGGCCAAAATGTTGTTTAGCTTGCGTCAAACTGGATGGACAATTTACAAACATATTGAATACAAAGGCTGGTTATTTTATGCAATGAGGGACGTATTACAAATTAAAGAAAATTATTTGCATATTAAAACGAAAATATATAATACAACAACAGATCCTACCTCGTAAGAAATGACTTTAGATAATGTAAATAAGCATCAAGTTTTTTTTTGAGATTGTGTGTCTAATTCAGTATTGTAGTGCGTTCGCGTGGGTTTCCTCCTGGTGCTCCGGTTTTCCTCACAGTCCAAAGACATGCGGTACAGGTGAATTGGGTAGGCTAAATTGTCCATACTGTATAAGTGTGTGTGTATGTGTGGAGGTTTCCCAGAGATGGGTTGTGGCTGGAAGGGCATCCGCTGCATAAAAACTTGCTAAATAAGTTGGCGGTTCATTCCGCTGTGGCGACCCCAGATTAATAAAGGGACCAAGCCGACAAGAAAATGAATGAATAATGTGCAATACTAATTTAAAATACGTATCACTAACCTTATATGTGAAATAGCAGGGCCCGCTGTAGCACTTTCTCAAGAAGAACAAATGTCAAATTATTAGCGCAATGCACATGTAACTAGCTCATCTGTTTGTCGGAACTACTAGACACAATTTTTTTATCAACTATAATGTGTTTAATTGGTTAATTTGAAATTTATTTAATTATTCCAGCAATAATTGTTGAGTGAAAGAATGCGCTAGAAATATGCATTGCGGCTCCCTTTATTGTACAGGCTTATTGCACTTAAACTTTTTTAGGTTCGGCTCTCGAATTAGTAAGGTTATGAGTAAATGTTATTTAAAATATTTAAAGCCTGCCATCTAGCCTACAATAACAGCAAATTTAATAATAAAAAAAATAATAAGACAGGCCTACTTTGGCGTTGCAATAAAATAGTATTAATTATCAAATAAATAATTACAATATATAATTAAAATAGGAAGAAATAAATGAAAACAAATGGTACCCTTTGTTTTTATAGCAGGGCCCAAACTGTTCTTATTCTGGTTCTGGTAACAACTATTAAAAAGAAAAAAAAACACACCAAACAATAAAAACACTAGTAACTGATAATAATAATAATAATAATAATAATAATAATAATAATAATAATTATTATTATTATTATTATTATTATTATTATTATTATTATTATTATTATTATTATAAAGCCCTTGCTCTGAAACAATCATGCAAACCAGGTGCTGCTCGGAAATGGATATCTTTGCTCTGCATCAGGTGCACAGCAGCAAGAAGTTTGGCAGTGAACTATGACCTTATTTTAATGACAAATGTCTAAAAATACTGCTGATTTACGTTTTTATTTAATTTATACATACGCAATGAATGTAAGCCTGCTAACTGTGTGTGGTTCAAATGATAGAATATGTAAACTTTGTTTATATATATAATTAAATAATAATAATTAAAAGCCTGCGTGTAAGGCTTTTATTTTGAGGTTGACGTCACGAGCGCAGATTTGGTTAACCAATTAGAGGAAAGTGGGCGTTTCAGCACCGCCTACATGTGTAAAATGAATTTTAAAGTCGTTTATCCGTTTTCCTACCATAACCAAAAAAACGAAAATCCAGCCAAAATCTCGTTTTTTCGTTTTCTCGTGAGCAAAAGAAAAACGGAAAAACGGCCGTTTTCTCCATTTCCTTTATTCCGTTTGAAAATGGGAAACAAATGAACAAAACGTACACGGACCCAAAACGCTGGGGGCAAATGCTTTCAGGGCGTGTCATGACGCGTTTTTGCTAATTTAAGGACGTGAAATCTGCCTTGAGCTTCGGCGCATGGTCTAAAAGGGTTGAGTTTATTTTCTTAATGAGTTATAGGTGTGTTTTAAGAATAAACCAATCAGAGTCTCATCTCCCATTCCCTTTTAGAGTCAGCTGCGTCGCGCCAAGAGCGCATTCGCTATTTACAGGACGCAAAGTAAGTCTAAGTGGAAAAAATGAGCATTTCACAAGCAAACAGTTAACAGTTAACAGTTTTTTTTTAACAGAAAACTGTTAAACAGAGCATCTACTGCGTGAGAATGAGAGATAATGGATCACTTTCACTTTCGCTCTTGGATAGGAAAACCTTTACGCACAGACATCAATTAGTCTATAAATAATTAATTTTGTTTAAGCGCAAATATTCGTTTCAAAACTATTTCTAAATTAAGTTTTAATTTCCAGCAAACGAATAAATGAATAATAATAGCAAAATGTGCTCAAAAACCTGAGTTATATCCTAAAACACATGCTGTGCCCCATATGGTCTAAAACGTGACAGGTGGGCAAATCTAAGCTTGTTTCTAATAAAACAAATATAAATATGGATATAATAAATAATACTGCTAATAATAATAACATTATACAAAAGCAAATTGTTATGAATGAACTGAAAAATGTAGGCTAGAAAATAATGTTTTGTAATATTTTTGCAATTTATATTTATATTCTATATCTATTCTTATTATATCCTATATATATCCTTAATATTTACATTTTTTCATATTTGCCTATTGCTCTCTTGTGTGTATTAAGCAGTGTGTAAGCGAGGCGCAACTCTGCGCTGAAGTTTAGACCGGGTTTTGTTTTGGTCTAATGAAAAATCTATTAAAGTTTCTCAAAATAGCAACGCGCCAGCGGTCCGCCTCAGAACGCCTTCCTTTTTAGACCAGAACGCCTATGGGCGCACAAATGAGCGCTAATGCATTTGCTATTTAAACAGCATAGCGCAACGCCTCAAAACGACTCTTGCGCCAAGCTGAAACTAGCAAAAGACTACTGCGCCACGGCTTGCGCCACACTGCCCCGGGTGTATGATAGGGCCCTCAGGGTTGTTTATTCTAATAAGGCAGAGATCGTCACTGATGGATGGGGCTTTCCCCCTCTGAGCACAGGGAAAATGTCAAAGTAAGTGGGGTTACTGCTCCGGGTGCTCCGGTTTCCCCCACAGTCCAAAGACATGCGGTACAGGTGAATTGAGTTGGCTAAATTGTCCGTAGTGTATGGGTGTGTATGGATGTTTCCCAAAGATGGGTTGCAACTGGAAGGGCATCAGCTGCGTAAAACATGTGCTGGATAAGTTGGCGGTTTATTCCGCTGTGGCGACCCCTGATTAATAAAGGGACTAAGCCAAAAAGAAAATGAATAAATTAATGAATGTTTTTTTTTTTTTTTTTTTTTTGGTTGTTATCAACATCTGGTGAAAAATTCAAGTCATAAGCACCTTTAGAAGTTAGTTTTCTGAGAAAAATGTTTACATGTCCAATAGGTTTTCCCCCACTTTATATTATTATAAAATTAAAACAGAATCTTTAGTAACAATGCAAAAGTTTGAACTTTTTTTTTTCTGAATAGAAGTGTTAACTGCTTTTAAAAGCTAAACTAAAGCTAAAATTAACAAACCTAAAGTGTAAAGTCACTCAAAAATGAAACAAAATATTTCAAACCTGTATGACTTGAAATGTATCTTGATAACTTATCATGATCTCCTCGCAAGAAACAAAGAAAAAGAGACTCAGAACGGCGTTGGGGTGAGTAAATGATTAACTTATTAATCTATTTAACATTATGCAAATCATTTCTTAAAAATAACCTTTATTATATTTCAACCGTATTGCTTCACCTTTACCTTCGCAGAGGACATTTGTGTGGTTTTATGACTTGCAAATGATGCAGCATGGAGCTCATCTGCACAACTGAAGAATATTCTAGAGAGGTTTTATTGCTGAGAAGGCAATGCAAAGCATTTACTACAGTATTTCATCATACATAAAAGCCTGTTCTTCTGGGAGGACATTTGCATTTGCTTTAGCGTTTGGCTGTTATAGTCTGGATCAGGTTTTTTGTGATCTTTAATGAAGTTCCTCTTTTAAGTTAGTCTCATTCTGATTATGAAAGATTGCACATTGATATTCATCTGTTTAGCAGAGACTTTACATTACACAGTTAGATCACTTCGCTTATCATATATTCACAAATCATTATTGTTGTATTAATTAGGGCTGGCTTGAAAATGTTGATTTATTGATTTTAATCGATGCTCGTTTTGATGAGCCATTGTTGATTGTTTATTTGCAAGATATAGGTTACTTTTTTCTTCAATTGAACATTAAAGAAGGCACTTTAAGGCACCATTAAGTAAAATTAATAGTAATACTTTAGTTTAACTACCAAATGTCACTATTGATGGCTTGTTACCTGTCTATTATTAAGATATTGTCTGTACTTATACTTAAAGTGGACATTCTGCACCGACTTATTCTACATCCCTAATACTACCTAATAACTACTAAAATAATAACTGTTTATAAGCAGTAAATTAGTTGTTTATTGAGGCAAAACAAGGGTGATATAGTAGCTCAGTGGTTGGCACAGTCGCTGGTTTGAGTCCTGACTGGACCAGTTGGCATTTCTGTTTGGAGTTTGCATGTTCTCCCCATGTTCATGAGGGTTTCCCCCACAGTCCAAAAACATGCGCTATAGGTGAATTGGATGAACTAAATTGACCAAAGTGTTTGTGTAAATGAGTTTATGGATGTTTCCCAGTACTAGGTTGCTGCCTGGAAGGGATAAGTTGTTGGTTCATTCCACTGTGGCGACCTCTGATAAATAAGGCACTAAGCTATAGGAATAGGAATGAATGAATTAATGAATTGATTAGGCAAAATGTTTTATTAAAGGTGCTATATAATGATAGCTTAGATATGCCCCCAGTTGAATAATTAAAGTTCAGTATGTTAAAATGGCATAACGTGCTAGGGCTGCAGCTATATCGCTTATTTTAGTAATCGAGCACTCTATAATCTAATCTAATGTAATAATAATTTTTTTATTAAAAAACAATTCTAAATGTTCAAGAGAAAATTAGACAGCTCTCTTAAAATTAGCAATTAATTTGTTTAAAAAAAATTAAAAATTATATATATATATATATATATATATATATATATATATATATATATATATATATACACACACACACACACACACACACACACACACACAATATTTTGCAATATTTTGCCAGTAACATCACACAAAGCCCTCTTCACCCTTCACCTTATTACTCCGTATTACTCCGCCCACCTGCAACAAGCAGAGACGCTACAGTTTGACATATTACTGTAGTTAGACTACAAAATGTACTTTTGAGGCTTTTTTTAGTCGAGAATGTTGTTGTTTAGATTGCAGCTATGCAGTTTATTTGTAAGAATAGTGCTTATTTTAAAATATTTACATTTTCTGAGAGCTTGTTGGCGGCCAAAGACGGTTGACGTTGTCTATCCACAAAATGGCGCCAAAACCGCATAATAAGCCCTTGCTCAGTGTGGTCTCTTGATCACGAATACAAAGCTGAAAAACGGAAGCCTCGTGGTTTTTAAGGTGGACCGGATAGATGCAATAAGAAGCTGCGAAAAAGAAGCTGGATTCAGCCTTGTCTCTCCTTAATGCAAACACAACAGCAGTCTGGTGAGAAATCTCTGTAGACGGATGGCATTTCATGTCACGTTCAGCCTTATAATCTTAAAATGTGAGCAAAATTTGCTATTTTGTCATCACCTTAAGGGGGTCACACACCAGAAGCGCTGCTTCACATTACGCTATAGAAAATCTTTCAAATACTAGCTCTAAAGTGATGTTGGTGAATTAGTAACGGCTTCTGCTATTCTGACGTCAGCTGCAGATGTGAATGAATGGCGGAAGAAAGTAGTTCCTAATACAAAAGGGTTTTTAGACTCTGTGTTTGATTTTCTTTTTTATGTACAAGATTGTGCCATCCAAGTGTTGTATAAACGCAACGTCACACTTGTAGCAGTGTGCTATGGCTGTATATCAGCCTGCGGCCTCGTGCCAATGCACGCCTTGCACCAGTGATGATATACAGCCATAGCACACTGCTAATCAAGTGATATTGCGAATGTGCTCCAGAGATCATTATAGTTAAGTTACTGCACAAAATAAACCTGAATTTATCCACAAACTGTGGATAAACAAACTGTGACTCCTGTTGTGTGATTAAAGCGTCCTCGTTAATAGTTGTGTACACTATGTAGCTGTGTTGATTCCAGTGGTTATGACTTATGTAGCTCAAAGAGTGTAGCACTTGCTGCTTCTTGAAGTGCAGTTTAATCACAGGGAGTTGGAACAGATCTTTTAGGGGCTGATCACACTGAACACGATTTTTGCATTGAGAGGTGCCTTTTTTGAATGATTTACTAAGGGCCATGAGCATTTTGCATGCTGCTTTTGAGCCCTGCACGCCTCGCGTTTTAATCACTTGCTGTGCCTCGCATTTTTGCCCGGGGTCAGGGTACCTGCAGTGTTTGTGTTGTCAAGACGAGTATAGAGACTTTTGAAGATGGAGGAGACATTAGTGGTTGCTGTTTTGAGTTATCATTAAATTTTAAAATTATAATAATATCGACAGCATCTTTTGCACATTACGCAGCTGATTCAGTCGCTGCCTAGCGACATAAAAAGCGTACTGCACTTCTTTTTTTTTTTGTCAACAAAAAAGGCATTGTGATCGGCCCCTTAATCCCAGTTTCTTTACAAATCCTGTCTCGCAATATTTTAAAAAAAGAGACTTGATGTGTTTTTATCACTTCAAGATGAACATACACTATTTCTGTAAAAATCTACACACCTCTGTCCTAACAGTTTCCAATAGTTGATTTTATATCGTAATTGAAATGTAATTAAAATGCAATTGATTTGTAATGTAATGTAATGTGTGTGTCTATATAGCGCATTTATTGTGTATGGCCATACACCCAAAGCGCTTTACAATCATGAGGGGGGTCTCTCCACACCACCACCAGTGTGCAGCATCCACTTAGATGATGCGACGGCAGCCACAGGACAACGGTCCCAGTGCGCTCACCACACACCAGCTATTGGTGGAGTAAAGAGACAGTGATCAAGCCAATTCGGTGGAAGGGGATGATTGGGAGGCCATGATCGTAAGGGCCGATAGAGGGACTTTGGCCAGGACACCGGGGTTACACCCCTGCTCTTTCACGAGAAGTGCCATGGGATTTTTAATGACCACAGAGAGTCAGGACCTCGGTTTAACGTCTCATCCAAAAGACGGCGCCCACTTCACTTTTACTGGGGCATTAGGACTCACACAGACCACAGGTTGAGCGCCCCCTGCTGGCCTCATTAACACCACTTCCAACAGCAACCTAGTGTTCCCTAGTGGTCTCCCATCCAGGTACTGACCAGGCTCAGCCCTGCTTAGCGTCAGTGAGTAACCGGTCTTGGGCTGCAGGGTGACATGGCTGTGGCTATTGAGTTGATTCAATAGCACACCAGCCACTAGTGGATTTGTGAAAACAAAAACCGCAAGCCAAAATCTACGGATGTAGTCCTGAGCACATATTTTGCAGTTCCCAAAAATGTAGCCCTGAGCATGTATCTCCAATTAGCCTGGGCTGAACATATTAGTGTTATTATAAACAAAGATTAAGTAATGCTTAATAGATGTTTTGTTCACGGTTAATTTATGTAGATTAATGGTAACTGTTACAACCGAATTGCTAAGTGTTACCAAAATAGGGTTATGGGGACCTATTATAAATGAAACATTTATATTATGAATCACTTTACCATTGTAATCTATTAACTCATTTAAAATGGCCTATATATATACATGCAAAGTTGGCTCAGTGGTTAGCACTGTCGCCTCACATCAAGAAAGTCGCTGGTTCGAGTGCCGGCTGGGTCAGTTGGCATTTCTATGTGGAGTTGTCATGTTCTCCTGGTGTTCATGTGGGTTTCCTTAGGGTGCTCTGGTTTCCACCACAGTCCAAAGACATGCGGTACAGGTGAATTGGATAAACTAAATTGGCCGTAGTGTATGTGTGTGAATGACTGTGTATGGGTGTTTTCCGGTACTGGGTTGCAGCTGGAAGGGCATCCGCTGTGTAAAACATATGCTTGATTAGTTGGTGGTTCATTTTGCTGTGGCGACCCCTGATGAATTAAAGAACCAAGCCAAAAAAAATGGAATAAATAAATATCCAAAGGAATTAATGTTAAATATAACTGAATTAAATTGCAATTTAATTTGATTCACTAGCTAGTGAATCATAATCAGACCCCGAAATATCCAAACCCAGAGTCTTTACTGTAACTGGAAAAATCATTTATATCAGTTGTGGTCTGGTTCTTGTTTTAAGCTGCTCGACTTGATCTCATCACAGTTCGTAATAAACATCCAAGCAGAGGAATGAATGACAGTCCTTATTTATCATCCTTTTCGCAACATACTCCGAATAAACAACAGCTGCTGTCAATCCTTCAGCTTGTTTTCGTCTCAAAGTGGAGATGTCCGTGATAAATGTTGAATGACAGTGAAGAGGCTCACTTTTACATTGACCTGCCTATAACCCGAACCATGAATTATGAAGAACGGCTGTTGCTTTGATTGTTGTAGTAGTTTGAATGTGAAAATGCTGCTAAATTCTCATCATTATCGCTGTTGGTAGAGTGTTTTACAACTGCGGAGACTAATTAATACACGCTTTTAAAGGAAGTGAAACAATGAGCGTGTGCTACGCCAAGTGCTTTCAACCAGAGGATCAAGCTCCTCATGTAAATGGTTGCCAGGTTATTGTTGCCCTGAGATATGGAGGCAGGGTGGGAGGGAGGGAGAGAGAGAGTGTGAAAGAAGTATTGAAAACTGTGCTGTCAATCAAGCGCTACGCCTCCTTTGGTGCGTCATGCTGCTGGATGGCCGACTATTTAATGTGCATTTTAACACTTGTGCATTTGCATGACAGACCCGTGACTTGCAAATAAGCCTGAATCTCTCTTGCTGCTTTCAAACAGGTGTCTCGCTTCTGTACACTGGAGCCACAGAGGACCACAGCAACAAGGTAAGGAGAAAAAAAGCTTTTACATTTTTATATATATACATGTACAGTCAAGCCTGAAATTATTCATACTTCTGGTAAATTACTTCTGACAATATTTATTTATGTATTTTTTGACTCAAGTTGACATGGGATTCTCCCAAAAGATAGTAAGTGATGTACAAGAGGCATCATTGTGGAAAAAGCCTTCATTTACTTAGGAACAAAAACCTTAACCCTTGTGTACTGTTCAAATTTACCACCCTTTCGTTATGTTCGGGGCTGATTGTACCCCATTTACTTCCATCAGAGAGACATTTGTTCTTTCAAAACCAGGACATTGTTGCCATTTTTGTCCGCTTCAAAAGAGGTAAATGTGTATTTATCACCGTTGAAACAGCCACTAACATAACTAAAAGTGTAGTTTTTTTTTATATTTTCAAAGGCTTTCTGAAACCTTTAACCAAAATATGGGTGAAAAACAGGTTGTCACTAAAAATAATTCCATTAGCTGAAACACAAAGAAAGTTGTGGCCAAATTAAGACTCAACAGCTTATCCTGCTAACTAAAACTGCATTTATTTCATCAATAATACAGTACAGCTGTAGAGTTTATTAATTTAATTTAATTTAATTTAATTTATTTAATTTAATTTAATTTAATTTAATTTAATTTAATTTAATTTAATTTAATTTCGGGCTTGACTGTATTTAGCTTTTTCATTATTATTGTCATTTAAATTTTGATCATGGGGTCATGGGGTTTTGCTTTATATGTGCATTACTGGTCATAAGTTTAGGGTCAGTAGGATTTTAAAATGTTTTAAAATAAGCTTATCCTGCTCACCAAGGCTGCATTTATTAACAAAAATACAGTACAATTGTAGTGTTTATAAAAAAAAATTTTATTATTTTGACTCAAATGGGACATGGGATTCTCCCAAAAGATAATAAGATGATGTACAATACGCATCATTGTTTAAAAAGCCTTTATTTACATTTGAACAAAAACTTTACACAGTGTACTGTTCAAATTTACTACCTTTTTGTTATGTTTGTGACTGTTTTTGCCCCAGTGACTTCCATTAATATGACATTTTTTTATTTCAAAGCCATGATGCCATGTAAGCTTGCATTATTGATTGTTGGTGGTTTTCCCTATTGAAAAGAGGTAAAATAGATAGTTTTTACTGATGAAACAGCCACAAACATAATGGAAGGGTAGTAAATTTAAGTGTATTGTTGACTTTTTGAAAATTGTCAAAGCATTTTCCCAAAATATGGGTCAAAGTAAGGGTTGTCACCAAAATTAATTCCATTTATTTAATCAAAAATACAGTACAATTATAGTGTGCATTTTATTTTTTCATTTTTTTTTCACTCAAATTGACGTAGGATTCTCCCAAAAGATAATAAGATGATGTACAATACGCATCATTGTGGAAAAAGCCTTTATTTACATTTGAACAAAAACTTTACCCCATGTACTGTTCAAATTTACTACCTTTTTGTTATGTTTGTGACTGTTTTTGCCCCAGTGACTTCCATTAATATGACATTTTTTATTTCAAAGCCATGATGCCATGTAAGCATGCATTATTGATTGTTGGTGGTTTTCCCTATTAAAAAGAGGTAAAATAGATAGCTTTTACTGTTGAAACAGCCACAAGCATAATGGAAGGGTAGTAAATTTAAGTGTATTGTTGACTTTTTGAAAATTATTAATGCATTTTTCAAAAATATGGGTCAAAGTAAGGGTTGTCCCCAAAAATAATTCCATTTATTTAATCAAAAATACAGTACAATTATAGTGTGCATTTTATTTTATTTCATTTTTTTTCACTCAAATTGATGTAGGATTCTCCCAAAAGATAATAAGGTGATGTACAAGAGGCATCATTGTGGAAAAAAGCCTTTATTTACATTTGAACAAAAAACTTTACCCCATGTACTGTGTACGAGTGTATCGTTGATTTTTTTTAATTGTCAAAGCATATTCCCAAAATATGGGTCAAATTAAGATGTGTGCCTAAATATCATTCCATTTGCTAAAACAGTAAAAGTTAAGGACAAATTAAGACTCAAAATGACCCCAGAGTGGATGAAAACATCCCTTTTGTGTTGTTGGTGATAAATCAGAATTTGCCCGGGCGATGAACAATTTCAGGCTTGACTGTATTTAGTTTTTTCATTATTTTTGTCATTTAAATTTTGATCTTTGGTCATGGGGTTTTACTTTATAATCAGTAATGTTTTTTTTTATTATCAAGAATTTTATTCTTTTTAAAAAAAATTTCCCAATGATGTTAATGTACAGATGCTATGCAACATTTTTTTAGTGAATGGTCTGGCAGGCAGCGGTCAAAAACAGGAACAAAACATAAATAGCTACAGAAATCCAACTAGAGTTGTACAAGAAACAGGCAAAGGTCGGGGCAGGCAGAAAACCATCACATTTCAAAAACAATCCAAGATTCAAAAACCAGACAGAGCAAAACATGCAAGCATGGAACACAGAACAATACTGAGCAAGGAATGAATGTCTCTGTGGTGCTAAAGTAATCAGAGAGGATGATCTGCAGCTGGGTGTATAAAATCAAGGGATGATCTAAAACTGGCGTGTGAGTGCTGGATATGATGGGATTTGTAGTGTGGTAAATTGGCAGATCTGTAGCTCTCCAGCTATCTGCAACTGCTAGGTCGCTGGTGATCATAACAGTTAATCAGAGCAAGGAATTTTTTACAGTATTCCCTATAATATTTTTAGCCCTATTGTGAACAAGGAAATTTTCACAGTATGTCCTGTAATATTTTTTCTTCTGGAGAAAGTCTTAATTGTTTTATTTCGGCTAGAATAAAAGCAGTTGTTAAATTTTTAAAAACCATTTTAAGGTCAATATTATTAGCCCCCTTAAGCAATATTTTTATTTCAATACTTCTACAGATCAAACCACTTTTATACAATGACTTGCCTAAATATCCTAATTTCCTAATTAATTTAGTTAACCTAGTTAACCCCTTTAAATTGCTCTTTGAGCTGAATACTAGTATCACGAAAAATATCTAGTAAAATATTATGTACTGTCATCATGGCAAAGATAAAAATAAATCAGTTATTAGAAATGAGTTTAAAACTATAATGTTTAGAAATGTGTTGATAAAATCTTCTCTCAGTTAAAAAGAAAATATAATTAGGAATAATTCAGGAGGTCTAGTAATTCTGACTTCAACTATTCTATATAAAATCCACAGTGTCTGCATGAGTGTAACTTGCTCATGATAACTAAATATTGCCTAAATTCATTCTGCTTACTGAGGAATAAATCCATTCTGCTAATATCTACCGGGCAGGGAGACACTGAAGGAAATATTCAAGCCATATTTAGGAAGCAGAATATCATACAGGCTTATTTTGACTTGGACCAATTAGCAGCCACCCAGAAATCCTTAACAACCGCGTAACACTAGCAACCACCCACAACATTTCTAAGGCCAGTTTCAATAACTGAATGTTCTTCAGAGTTCGTTGGTTACTTAAAAGTATCTCTGCTGTGTTTTTTGAGAATTGGCTTTTGATGCAATGTGTAATATGTACAGTTGAAGTAAAAATTCTCAGCCCTCTTGTGAGTAAGGAAATGTTCACAGTATTTCCTGTAATATTTTTACTTCTGTTGAAAGTCTTATTTGTTTTATTTAGGCTAGAATAAAATCAGTTTTTGATTTTTAAAACCTTTTTAAGGTCAATATTATTAGCCCCCTTTTGTTTTTGATTGTCTACAGCACAAACCATTGTTATACAATGATTTGACTAATTACCCTAACTTGCAAACTAACCCAGTTAAGCCTTTAACTGTCACTTTAAGCTTAATGCTAGCAATTTGAAAAATATCTAGTCAAACATTATTTACATCATGGCAAAGATAAAAGAAACCAGTTATCAGAAATGATTTCTTAAAACTATAATGTTTAGACATGTGCTGAAAAAAAATCTTCTCTCCGTAAACAGAAATTGTGGGAAAAAATATGCAGGGGTACTAATAATTCAGAATGGCTATTAATTTAAGTTCTAATTTATGTATACATTGTGAAAATGGTCGCAGATTTGCTCATGAAGTAGAAGGAGAGGAGTTATCGTACGCCAGTGTTTGTTTGCCTTATTCACTTAGACTTGTGTAAGCTACATTCTCTTGCATACTGTAAGTGATTATGCCACCTCCCGGTTGTGAATGCAGTTTTATTCATGATGGGTACTTATTTAAGAGTTTGGTCATATATTTGACTAAACGGGCAAGCTTTATACGGTTGGTTAATGAAGCTTAACATGTTTATAACGATTTATTTAGAAGTCATAATGCTTTCTTTATTTTATCTTCATTAATTAGCAGGCTATATTTCTGTCTGTTTGCATCCCGTCCCTTTGTATCCCCATGCGGCAGTGTTGCAAACTGCTGTTACACCTAAAGACTGATTTATACTTCTGCATCTAGTGACCTGCATGACCCACAGTGACTGCCTTGCGCATAGTCGTGCATTTATAGTTCTTCATGCTGTTTGTGTTGCAATAACACTTCCGAAACACTAGCTGACGGTAGATTTTTATGTTCCTCTTTGTTTCTTAATGGGTGTTTTTCTGAGTGCTACAAGTAGCTAAACTCACTCATTCAGAGGCAGGAATCAGCGGACGTGCTACAACTTCATTCATAAAGGTAAACAAACAAAATGAAGCAAAAGTTGCCATCTAGAGCTCCTTAATGGGACTCAACACTCGCTCCATCAGGCTCGCAGCTCTCAGTACCGCCCACACTCATCACCGATACCAAGCTTAACATTTTTGAGAGGTCAGCATCAGCGTCAGCCATGGCGAGGGCTATGCGATCGCACGGAGGCTGAACCGGACCATACATTTTACTAATTTCTTTGTCTCGCGGCAGTCACATGCGGCACTAGTGGTCATTCTGAATTATCACTCCCTGTATAGAAATTTTGGTTAGTAAAACAACACTCTAAAGGGGGTCACGCACTAGAAGCCCCTCTCTGCGACACGTGGTGCCACGCAGCGCCATTCATTACAGAATTCTAAACATAGGTTTCTGTCAGTATACACACACCTGTGCCGCAAGTCGTTGGCTGTCCGCGGCTAACAGTCACGACTGAGGTTCATATTTCTGCCGTGCCACAGAATGCCATTTGAATAGTTTCATTTTAAATATCATGCGATTATGAGCGTCTTGTGTGCAGTAATTTCAACTGTCATATGCGCACCGCGTCGCGGCTCTAAGCGGTGCATCCGGTGTGTGACATCCTTAAAACCTTTGAAACACTCTGCAAACTATTGCATTTTAAATTGCATCAAATTAAATTGTCATAGTACCAGGCTGCCCTACAAATGTAAAGTGCAGTAATTACACATTTGGTTAACTATATTGAGTTGTAGCCTAAATAAGTTCTGTCTTTTAACAAAGTCTCCTGCTTCACTTTTGGTAATTTTGCTTCAATTTCCTCTGTCATTTTGCTTTAAAAGTCAAATTTCAAATTGTGAAGGTTGCAGTAACTACAAAACTCAAGCTGGGAAACTTTTTAAAGGCATTGTGTTCAGTTACAGTGTTTGCATAGATACTGCACTTTAGCCTTTGTAGGGCATAGTGGTAACGTACATACATTTACTTAAAGAAAGTGGCATATCTTTCTTTGAATTAAAATTTTTTGTGTCATATTTTAGCATTATTTATTGACATTTTCCATACTATCTGACAAAAGTCTTGCCGTCTATCCAAGTTTTAGTTACAACAAATAATAATTTGACTTCTAGTCGATCATTTGGTATCAGAAGTGGCTTATATGAAAGGCAAAGGCCTCTAGATTACACTTATTTTACCAAAATAAAACATGATCATGCCTTGATTTTTAATTATTTAATTAGGACAGTAAGGTCTGACTTTGCTTAGACAAAAGTCTTTTCACTTAACAGAAATAACGTACAGTATTGAATATAAAGTCATGCTGCAGTGGAAAAATAATGAAAATTGTGTATGACTCCCATGAGCTTGGAGGATTGCATCCATACATCTCTGCAATGACTCAAATCACTGATTAATAAAGTCATCCGGAATGGCAAAGAAAGCGTTCTTGCAGGACTCCCAGAGTTCATCAAGATTCTTTGGATTCATCTTCAATGCCTCCTCCTTCATCTTACCCCAGACATACTCAACAATGTTCATGTCTGGTGACTGGACTGGCCAATCCTGGAGCAACTTGACCTTCTTTGCTTTCAGGGACTATGATATGGAGGCTGAAGTATGAGAAGGAGCGCTATCCTGCTAAGGAATTTGCCCTCTCCTGTGGTTTGTAATGTAATGAGCAGCACAATTGTCTTAATACCTCAGGCTGTCGATGCTGATCTCTCGCACGCCCCTATACTGAATGCAACCCTAAACCATGATTTTTCCTTCACCAAACTTGACTGATTTCTCTGAGAATGTAAATGAAATGCAGTATGTGTGATGATTGGGATGCAGTTCAACAAATGATTCATCTGAATAATCTACTTTCTGACACTTCCAAATGATCAACTAGGAGACAAGTTAGTATTTTTTGCTCTCACAACTGGGATCATCGACAAGACTTTTATCAGGTGGTGTCTTTATATTTATAGCAGCTGGTTAAACACAGCAGTCCGATGACATATTATTTGCATATTCAGATATTTTCTTCTTTACTTCCTCTGTACTGGCATGTAAGAGGCTTCCTTTTAAACTTCTGTGTGCGTGTGTGTGTTCAGTATTAATATTTCAATAAGAATTATAGATTACTGCCAATACCACAGTGCAGCTGAGAAACTAGTTTCTGTATCGTTCATTACATTTTAGTGCCTAAATTTAAATCAGAAAGAGGCAGAGATCCAAACAAACAGGCTAAGGAAGATAGACTCTTTCTTCAGCTGCAGCTCATTGGAGCATCAAGCAAAAACAGCACACATGCGCGCGCGGCAGTAGCAGCTCGGAGAAGCATGAGAAGGCTTCTCCTTAAATGGTCAAAGCTCCCAGGAGTCGCAGGGAAAGAAAAAAAAAAGTCAGAGAGAGGGAAAAGAGAGAGGACGTTGAAGATTGTGGCGTTTTGAGGAAACACATCAACAGCACAAATACAAAGAGGGCTTTGAAGGAAATAGCGGGCTGTTGGGAGAGCATCTTTCATCCTTGTTGGCCAATCAGGTAGAGCAAGTTTTTTTTCGTTGCATTGATTGATTTGTTCTCCTGAGAGAAGAGTTTGTGGTGGACTCTTCCAGAGAGAAGCACTTAAACTACAGGACATGGTTTCCTAAGAGGTGTGATTGTTTTTGTGTATGAAACTGATATGTGATGGCCTGAGATGGACTTTTCTGAAGTAAAAAAAACGCATGCGTCATGCTGTGGTGGGGTTTCCAAAGTTTGAGATGACATTTACATTGTAGGATTTAATCACGGTCGAATTGAAACCTGGAATTATGGAATGGTTTGCACTATTTTTAGATCACTAATCAAATCAGCATTTGTGACACCGGTCATGTGACTCTGCTTTGTATAGTCGGATGTTTCCAGCGGACCTCAAGATGATCTTTGCATGGGCAAATTCTGATGGATTAGAAGCAAAACAAATGACACCAAATGCTACATTGTAAAACTGATAACCTGGGGCCGGCTGCATAGCAGTTTCCCAATAGGTAATATAGCCTGTCTTGCTTTTATTGATTCAAATGAGACCAATTTACCTTCTGATAGAAGTTATCAATAGTCTTGAAGAATAAAATACATGACTAACGGTTAAGACAGCAGAATTTACAACTATTAATGTGCGCTCTTACTGTTAAATCTAGTTTCTTTTAAGTAATCCAGTGTATATGGATGCATTCTTTAATAATGTTAAATAATAATTGGTAGCGTTTTCAAATAATGGTCTATTAGTGGTATTATATTTACTTACATGAACAAACTATTAGTAATACATTTATTATGGTAGATAGTCATGTTTGTTAATTATTTAACCTCCTACGGTTTATTGGCCACACATGTACAGCATATTTTAGCTTACATTTTGTTACAGACATACACTTTCAGAAATAATGGTACAATGTTATACCAAAGAAGGTACAAACCCTTGTCACTGGAACAGAATTGAACCTTAAGACAAAGAAACTAATTTGTACCATTGAGGTTTGTACCTTTAAGAACATGATTTATACCATAGGAAACCAAAATGTACCTACATCAAAGATACAAATGTTTTACCAGTTGTTTTGTATTATTGCATTATAGAACTTAATGATTATTCTTTATGAGTTTCTTTAAACATATGCTTTTAAATGATTATTCATGTTTTAATATGGAAATTATTCATAAATCACTGTGCCTTTCCAGTAATATTTATTTTCATAGATATTGTAACAAAGAAGGAGTTGTCCAACACTTATGTATATTCTCAGAAATAAAGTTACAGGAGCTGTCACTGGGGCAGTACCTTTTTAAAAGATATATATTAGTACTCAAATGTACCTAAAAAGTACCTCTGAAGTACCATTATGGACCCTTCAGGTACAAATATGTACCGTTTGAAAAGGTACCGCCCCAGTGACAGCTCCTGTACCTTTATTTCTGAGAGTGTACCTTTTTATGAGAACAATTATGTACCTTCATTTGAATTGTACCATAAAAGGTACAGAACAGTATCATAAGAGGTCTTTTCTGTACCATATAAGGTACAACTTTTACAAAGGTACAAAACTGGCCCTCAAGGAACATTATTTGTACCACCGTGTACCTTTTTTCTGAGAGTGTACAGTGACATCCTGCAACTGTTTTGCAGCATGAAATGTCCCAAGCACTATTTTAACTGTCTAAAATGGGCAAAAAATGCTATTTTGGCTGATAGTCAAAACATGTTCAAAAAGCATGTGTGTACGTGTTATTAATGCATTAATAAACAATCAGGAAAAATCTGCTGTGTTCAGGGCAGAAATAAAGAGTTTCTATTACACAAAGGTATTGTGTTTTATGGAAATTCGGACCACAAGTCCACATATCTGGACATATTTATTCTCTGAAAGTACATCATATTAAATAATGATACTTAGGTTTTATTCTAATTAAGTTCCAATAAGCCCAAATAGCAAAGAGAAATAAAAAATGCATGTGAAAAATGGGTTTAAGAGGTTAAGTTTTTACTTTGGATTTTAACAAAGCAATAATTAATGTATAACTTTAATTAATAAATGCTTTACAAGATTATTCATCTTTAGGTAATGTTAGTTAACTAAATTAACATTAAGTACTGGACCATTATTCTGTTACCTAATAATTTTATGTGGAGAATAAATACTGTAGTGTGGCATCACTTAATGGTCTATTATTTGTCGTTAACATCAGTTAAATGCATTAGCTAAATAAATTTAATATCAAAAATATGCAGAAAACAATTATTCATTTGAGATGTTTTTGCATTTACTTCTACATGATTTAAATGAAAAGTTGTTACTGTTATTCCTTAATATTACTTGTTATTACTATGTTATTACTTGATATTGTTTAATAAGCCTAAGATATTAAACAGTTGTATTTTTATTATCTCATGTTCACAGAGTTTTATGTTGTGCCTTTGCACAACAAAAAAAATATGAAGTCTTGTTTTCTCACTCTAAAAAATTAATGTAAAAATATTGACAATAATAAATAAATAATAAATAAGTGTGGGCTATAAATCGAATTTAAAAGTGTTACAGTTGTGTTCATATTTTACTCATTGTGTTTCCCACTCAACAATATTGATTTATTTCCTTCACTTTATTCTTACATTTTCTTTGCTTGACCCTAAATGGAAATTTTTCTCAAAAATGAAAATGGATCACTAGGTGGTTTCAGTTTTAAACATTTATCAATGTATCTTCACTTGTGTTCAATATAAGAAAGAACCGGTTTGGAGTGCAGGATGAGTAAATGAAGATTTTCAGGTGTAACAGATGCATTGCTTTTTGTTAGATAACTTTTTAGGTTCCAGTATATATACAACTGATAGGGCTTTGTTTTAAAGTCTGTTCATTTAAAGACAATCTATTATGTAAAAATCACTTTTGTAAGGGGTTAAACAGTTCTGTGGCAACAGTGTGTGAATATAGCCAGTCTCTAATGCAGGGGTGGGCCGGTGTCCTGCATAGTTTAGCTCCAACTCTAATCAAAAACACCGGTA
Organism: Danio rerio; assembly: GCF_052040795.2. Classification (NCBI taxonomy): domain Eukaryota; kingdom Metazoa; phylum Chordata; class Actinopteri; order Cypriniformes; family Danionidae; genus Danio; species Danio rerio. The sequence continues at coordinate 73,012,181 of NC_141027.1, forward strand.
ACACTTTACAATAAGGTTCATTAGTAAATGCATTTACTAACATGAACTAATCATGAACAACACGTGTACAGCATTTATTAATCATGATTGAACATTTATTAATGCATTATTAGCATTTAAGTCCAAGGGCTCTATTTTGACGGTCCATGCGTAGAGTGCAAAACGCAGGGCGCAAACGCTTTCAGGGCATGTCAGGATGCGTTTTTGCTAATTTACGGACGAGAAAATGTGCTTTGCGCCGAGGCGCATGGTCTAAAAGGGTTGAGTTTATTTTCTCAATGAGTTATAGGTGTGTTTTGAGAATAAACCAATTAGAGTCTCATCTCCCATTCCCTTTAAGAGCCAGCTGCATCGCGCCAAGAGCGCATTCGCTATTTACAGGACGCAAAGTAAGTGGAAAAAATGAGCATTTCACAAGCTAACAGTTAACAGTTTTTTTTTGCAGAAAACTGTTAAACAGAGCATCTACTGCGTGAGAATGAGAGATAATGGATCTACTTTCACATTCGCTCTTGGATAGGGAAACCTTTACGCACAGACATTCAGTTCTAATTTCTAGAAAACTAATAAATGAACAACAATGACCAAGTGTGGTCAAAATACTGAGTTATTTCCAAATACACCTGCCATGCCCCATATGGTCTAAAACCTGACAGGTGGACAAATCTAAGCTTGTTTTTAATAAAACAAATATAAATATGGATATAATAAATAATACTGCTAATAATAATAACATTAAACTAAAGCAAATTGTTATGAATGAACTGAAAAAGTCTCCCGAGATGAAGAAGACATAAAAGCAGTGGTTTTTCATATTTATGTAGGCTAGAAAATAATGTTTTGTAATATTTTAATCCTTTATATTTATATTCTATATCTATTCTTATTATATCCTATATATATCCTTAATATTTAATTTTTTCATATGTAAAGATATTTGCCTATTGCTCTCTTGTGCTTATTAAGCAGTGTGTAAGCGAGGCGCAACTCTGCGCTGAAGTTTAGACCGGGTTAGTTTTGGTCTAATGAAAAATCTATTATAGTTTCTCAAAATGGCAACGCGCCAGCGGTCCGCCTCAGAACGCCTTCCTTTTTAGACCAGAACGCACATATGAGCGCTAATGCATTTGCTATTTAAACAGCGTAGCGCAACGCCTCAAAACGACTCTTGCGCCAAGCTGAAACTACCAAAAGACTATTGCGCCGCATCTTGCACCACACTGCGCCGGGCGTATGATAGGGCACCAAGCTTGTTAATATTAGTTAATGCACCATGAGTTAACGTGAACTAACAATAAACAACTGTATTTTCCTTAACTAACATTAACTAACTTGAAAAAATACTGTAGTAAATGTATTGTTCATTGTTCGTTCATGTTAGTAAATGCATTACTTAACATTAACTAATGCACCTTATTGTAAAGTGTGACCAAAACACCTGAACATGCCAGTCAGTGTCTTCAAGATCACTAGAAATCTAAAAGCAGGTGTGTTTGATCAGAGTTGCAGCTAAACTGTGCAGGACACCGGCCCTCCAGGACCGAGTTTGCCCACCCCTGCGGTAAAACTTCATTAATTCTATTTTTTATAATCACACTTCATCAAAATGTCCCGTTTTGAATCTGCCACTATGCTGACACATAGGCAATTGTAGCTCTGCCCTCATTTGAAAAGAGCACAATCTCATTTTCATTTAAAGCGACAGTCACCAAAACTGCACAATTTGGATCAAAGCCTAAAAGGGGCAGTTTCAAAGAGTTATACAAATAAATTGTTTGAGATTATTATTTTTTTATGATTATTTATCTATTGCAGAACAAAACCAGCATACATAGCCTGCAACAACTATATACAAGCCAGGGTTTGCATTAAATGAAAATACATAAAGAAAAAAAATACAAATAAAAATAATAGTAAAATAAAGACAATAAAATAATAAATGAATAACAATACACAGAGCAAGAAAAGCTCTGGGGTGAGAATTAACTAGTTATTATATAAGAAATTTTCTCAATAAAATCAGACCATGCTTTCATTGTATGGGGTTTAGCTCTGTTGTTCTTGCAATGGAACATTATAACAGCCACATTTTACCTGCTGGGAATGAGGGTTCATGCCATATTTTAAATATAACCTTCTTGGCTGCAGTTAGTGCAGTATGAAATATCCTGCGTTGGGAAGTGTTTAGGTTTAGATCATAATCATCATTCAATAAACAGATATTAGGGTATTTGGGAATGAATATCTCACACAATTCTGAAATAGTTTGAAATACCTTATGCCGAAATGTACTGATAAGTGGACATTCAAAAAACAAATGCATATATGTCCCCACAGAGTTTGAATTGCACAATGTACAAAAAGGGGTAGGTAACCGCTTCATGAGGTGTAGCACATATGGAGTTGCATAAGCCTTGTGGATCAGTTTATAGTGTATGAGTTGATGGGCAGGACATCACCTGGATACTTTCCCATATTCAGTCCCAGTTCAATTGGTAAGAGGCCAGTTCCTTTTTCCATAATGTGATGATGGGGAGTGCAACAGAGTCATAGTTAAGCAGTTTGTTGTAAATGCATGAGATTGTTCCAGTGACTGAGAGAAATTCACACAGTCCCGCAATGGATGATTGTCCAAATTCCACGGAACTCCGTTTGAGATTATTATTGAAGTCTCTTCAGAGACTTATTTTGCATCTTGTAAAAAAAAAAAGGAGGTGCCCTTTAAATGTGACCACAGTATATATGATATATTTTCATGCATTTAAATTTGTAAACTGGTAATGCAATTTAAAAAATGAATACTACATTTAAAAATAAAAGTCCAAAATGCATTTACATAAATGGTCTCATACTTTATATCATTATAAAAAGTGACATCTGGCGTTAAATATTATATTCTTCTCCTTTATGCACTTTTTAAAATGTGTTGCTTTTTAGGCAGGTTTTAGCAACATATTTTAGGCTCATTCTGAAAACCTAGCCCTATATACATTTCTGAAGACCACAAATTATGTAGCCAGAGGTACATATGTCAGCATTTTTACTTTAAAGAGAATGCTATGGGGCGGTATGACTCCCGTGCTTTTTACACAAACAGCTGATTGTTTACGTTCGTATGGACGGATGCAACACAATCTCACGGCAATTCGTAACTTTTTCATTTAGTGGCTAATTCGTATGAATTTGTACGATCTAATTTGTACAATTTAGTACGATTTGCTTATCCCCAATGACGGTTGGGGTTAGGGGTGGGGTCAGGTGCCACGCCTCCTTTTTAAAATCGTACCATTTCGTACGACTGAACTCGTACGAATTCGTACGAATTAGCCACTAAACTGGCAAAACGTAAAATACTTACGTTTTCTCGTGAGATCAGGCTGACGGATGTTACGCTATTACGAGTTTGTCCAGTAGCTCGCAGCGTACGAATGCGGACTTGTGACATGGAACGAAGTTGACCACAACAACAGGGTTCGAGTCTGGCAAAGAACGGTTGCAGAAACAGGTAGGACAAAAAACAAAAAATTAAATAAGTAAATAACAGGGTGAGAATGTGGTAAAATCAAAAAATGTGGTAATAATCAGGCTGCCGCATGGGCTTTTCTTTTTCTGGACTGCTTTTGAAAACACTTTCAATTGAGTTTAGGGATGGAGGAGGGTGAGTCAGTCTATTGGTCAGTCAGTCAGTCGTCAGCGACCTCTGGTAAATTTTTAGCAAGAACAGCAGGCTCGAATGGCACTCGTGAGAGAAATTTGAGATCTGAAAAAGCATACACAGTGGCCTCTGGCGGATTTGCAAAATCAGAAACTACAGAAATGTATAAAGGGCTACGTATTCAGAATATGCCTGGTTGGGTTTTAGTGATGTGCATCTGAATTGCCTGTTTCTCAAATCCTCTCTCCATAACGTTTAACTCTTATAAGCTATTAGTTACTAGGTAATTTAAAGCCCACATGGATTTCCGCAGATTTCCACAGATTTTTAGCCCAATAATGATTCTGTTTATTTACTTGTGTAAATGTGTGTACATTTGTATTTATGCAGTTTTTAAATTAATTTCAGTAATATTATTGACTAATATGAAAATGTTTATATAATTTATTTACAATACAGTTTGTACAGTAATATTTTCAGTCTTTTACTAGAAATAGTATATAGAAGACTTGCTTTGTTTACCAAATAAAGTGGATCTAATTGGATTTGCATTGTAAACATTAAATACAAGTTAAAATGGTCTGCCCCAAGTAATTTAGTTAAAGTTATAAAGTAAGTTAACTAATAACCTTAACTTTTCTGAATTTGATTGTAATGCAGTCATGTGCACCTTTTGTAAAGCTGCTTTAACTAGTTAAACTCTGCGGACCCGGTACCAGGTTCGTGACGTCATCGACTTTTGCTTTAAGATTTAAAAGGCTAGCATTACACCAGACCCCCGTAAATGGTTTCATTTGACAGTGTAGAATCTATATTTTATGCACATATGCATCACTTTGGTTTTTATTATACTGTCCAAAAGTTATTTACACTTAAATACACAGTATTTTGGATACCAGAGCTAGGTATTTTACATTGGTTCATTTTCATATGACACATGTACAAGTTATATTTCAAATGAAAGCTTTTGCCGGTGCTTATACAGTTCTAGCATTCTTTTTACTGAATTATATTCACACATCAAACAGTTGTCGACTGAATGGTGTTTCCATGGCGCAGAATTGAAAACAATACATTCATGATCAATAAGCAGCCCCAGATAGCACAGACAGCTGTCATCTCTTACCTTATGCTGTGTGCTTCAGGGCCATTCTCCTCTGTTTTTGAGGTGATGTGCATAAGTAATCCTTTTATATGTCCCATGTGGTCCAAACACAGTGAATTATGTTTGATCAAACAAAAGAATAGTGAAATATGAAAACAATGATCGGTCCCTGTGGCTTGTACAATACCTCTCATCAGTTGGAATACAATAACTTTTGCATAGATTATGGTAGAATTTTTTTTTTTTCTATGATAACAGACATGTGCAGGAACCACCAAAATTATTTACAGCACGCTCGACATCACAGAACCTAAAAGGTACACTTTCAAATTTGAAAAAATAAAAAATACAAAAAGTGCCTCTTTTTTTAGGTGTTTATTATAACACAGACGACATATACACTTATTTTAAACACTCTCAATAGTGTTTCATGAAAATTCAAAGGGTTTTCTTTAAAATGATACAACATTTTTGCATTTACACCTCTGCATGTGGATTTGGGAAGCTTTTAAATTTGGGTAGGCAAAATCCAGGCGGAAATCCCAAAATAGCAGCAGAGTTTAAGTGGTTTTAAAGCAATAATTGTTGTGAAAAGCATACAAATAAACTTGAATAAATTAAATTTCCGGTTAGCCTTTACAGTGACTGTATTGCCACCAAACTTTGAGCAAATCTGGCCAGCTGTATCTGTGTTACATAACAAGTGAAAAGAGGGGGGCCGACATGCACTTTCTCATGCAGTCGCGTCAGAGCTGCTAACACTGAGGTCATCAGTGGCCCGCAGGGACCTGCCACCACAATGACCTTCCATCTTTCTCCAAGCTTATAAGAGCCGAGCATCTTCTCAGTGGTGACAGTCAAAGGCCAATTAAAAATAGATCCGGTCAATGAGAAGGGAACCTGCGCCGACCGCAGAAAGAGGAGGAGTGGGAGTTGGAATGAAAGCTCACAAACATATAGACCCATAGCCAGCAGGAAATAATCAGGGTGATTTGATTACACTGCAATATTCATCTGCGTGTCACGCTCAGTGGGAGAGAACGTGCTGCAGGACTCCCGCTGTCTGGCCTCCCTGCATGTCCCGGACCACTGAAACGTCTGTTGAAGCATTGGTGAAACATGCGTTTAAAGTCAATGTTATTTTTTTTCTTTTGCAAATATTTCCCAAATTATGTTTAACAGAGCGAGGAATTTTTTCACAGTATTTACTATAATATTTTTTCTTCTGGGAAAAATCTTATTTGTTTTATTTCGGCAAGAATAAAAGCAGTTTTTTAAATTTTTTCACCTAGTTTACCCCTTTTTTAAGATTTAATATTAATACTATGGTTTTTCTGAGTTTGCCAGTTTAGGTTCAGTTCAAAACACAGTTCAGATTTTTTTTTTATTATAATGTGTTAAAAAGTGTTATTTTGGGGGCGTGTACACAGCTTCCTGTTTTAGGGGCGTGTTGCTTCGCATGAAAATTAGTTTTAACTTCCCGCCCAACGTAACAAGGGGGCGGAGCCAAGAGCTCCCCCGCTCTGTGTTTGGTAACAGACAGGCAGACAGAGAGAAGCAACACGAGTGAGAGGACCAGAATTCAGCCGTACATGTACGACTCGGACACAGACCAAGCAGAGAGTACATAATCATTTGTGTCTTTGTATAGTTTTACAGGCAACTGTGTGCTAGTTTAAAGTGCCGAGCTTGTACACCGAGACTAATACACACACTGGATTAACTTTGACTGAGGCACTGGATGCGCCGCTCAGAGCCGTGACACGGCACACCAGACATGCACATTAACGTTTTTAAAATTAAAACTATTTAGATGGCACTCTGTGGCGCGGCAGAAATATGAAGTGTCCTGAACAGCCTGATCTCATTAGAAAACGTAAGTATTTTACGTTTTGGCAGTTTAGCAGCTAATTCGTACAAATTCGTACGAGTTCAGTCGTAAGAAATTTTACGATTTTAAAAAGGAGGCGTGGCACCTAACCCCACCCCTAAACCCAACCGTCATTGGGAGATGAACAAATCGTACTAAAATGCACAAATTTGTATGAAATACCCACTAAATGAAAAAGTTATGAATTGCCGTGAGATTGTGTTGGTCCTGAATTGTGGCTGGGTGCCGCGGACAGCTGCCGACTTGAAGCACCGTTGTGTGTACCCTGTGTAAACTTGCATGCAGGTCACACACCAGAAGCAACGCCATCGTCGCGCCACGCATTTTAGAATTCTAAACATAGGTTTCTATCAGGGTATACACAACGGCGCTTCAAGTCGGCGGCTGTCCGAAGCACCGTTGTGTGTACCCTGATAGAAACCTATGTTTGGAATACTAAAATGCATGGCGCGATGCTAGTCATTTGAGGGCCACGCACGTAAGTCAACTCGCTCGCACTTTCCAGCTGCACCTAGTTAAGATCGCTTCTGTGAGCGCGAGAAATGCAAACGGCTGAAGTTTAAGGTAGACACAATGAAAAGAAGACATGTTTGCAAACCAACCTACAAACAAACTAAGTTACAAGCAATAATTCCGATTAGAGCGATCATGTGGTGAATGTTGATCTTGTGTTGAGCCCAATGAGCCTTACATCTAAAAATAGAGCAAGGGTGTTCCTATCACTTTGACTCACACGCTGAAAATGACAGACGTGGAACAACAAACTGAGGATATGGTGGCACAGACCTGTCAATCAATAATGGTGGGCGGGGGGACCACACTACTACGTCAAGTTGCGGTCGTTCTAAAAACCACTCCAATTGGTCCACCGTTTTTATGTTGTTAAATGAAAAAAAAAAGGGCTGGGACTAATTTCGGATTCGATGTGCAATAACCTTTTCTCTGGTACAACAACACTTTGTTTCTTATAGGCTAATCTCTGCTAAATAACTTTTTTTTGCATGCATGTGTGTGTGCTTTTTGTTTTGTTGTTTTTTTTATAAAGGAGGCTCTTCACCTTGAAAGAATTAGGTATACTCTGAACAATAAGATATTGTTACACAAAAAAAATGATTCAAAGAAGATTCCTTGCATTTATTTATTTATTTTTTAAGTTAAGTGGTTGTAAACCATTTATTTGGGCTGAATTTAAACATTAAGTTGAATGTTATTTAATTTATTTAGTTTAAATTCAACACATATACAATTTTGTAGATATCATTTTGGTACATTTTCTTTTCACACCTCACAGCAAGATGGTAGCTGGCTCGAGTCCCGGCTGGGCCAGTTGGCATTTCTGTGTGAAGTGTAAAGAATATTCTCCCCGGGTTAGTGTGGGTTTTCTCCGTGTGCTTCGGTTTCACCCAGTCCAAAGACATGCGCTATTAGTGAATTTAATTAACTAAATTGGCTGTTGTGTATGTGTGGGAATGAATGTGTAATGTGTATGCATGTTTCCCAGTATTGGGTTGCAGCTGGAAGGGCATCCGCTGTGTAAAGCATATGCTGGATATGTTGGCAGTTCATTCCACTGTGGTGGCCCCTGATAAATAAAGGGACTAAGCCAAAAAGAAAATGAATGAATGAATATTGAATGCTACACTAAATTCTGCTGTTATTCTGAAGAGACAATTGAACTCTCGTTCAGGATTTCTTTTTTCTTACCAACAGGAAAATGGGAAAAGATGACAGTATGGTAGCAAAACATGATTCATAAACTCCCTTCAAATCTAGCCAATAGAAACCACTGCGATTCTCTGAGATTTCATAAGTTGTCTGTTGAATTTGGAAGAGATAGTGTTGATTTCGTTATCTCTTCCGCCCAGCACTATGGAACAGTCTCCTATTTTAGTCACAGTGTTAGGGAAATTCTTTTGATATCTCCACTTTTAAATGTCAGTGATATTTTAAACAGCCTTTTCTGATCAGATGATTACACACTGCAGAGCACAGCAGAACAGATAAAAGATTCCTGCCATAAAATCATCGCTAAAGTTGTGTTGTTATATTTTTTTTTTAAGGTGAACAATACCCACCATTCAACTTTCAAAGATCCGGATCCTGGTTCACCATCTGAGTTTTTGCTAAAGCGTGTATCCGGGGTTTGCTTTGAGCCGTTGTTTACAGGTAATATCTGAATATTTAATTGTGTTTTGTCATCATTTACTCAACCTTTGCTTGTTTTAAACCAGGGGTGTCCAAAAACACCTGCAAGGATGTTTCTAGAAGGCCAAGCTGCGGTCGCACGTGTTTGATAATGCAAAATTCTTGTTTATGCGAAATAAACAAGATTATTAGGCTTTAAAAAAGCGAGCGATTGCTCCATGTTTAAAATTTCTGTCCAGAGAGGTCATGTTTGAGAGTCAAGTGATGCGATTTCGCAGGTCAAAGTTCACCAAGCTTGAACTTTGCACCGCAGCGACCTGCAAAACTTGGTGCATGACCCTGCATTTCCGGTCTGACGCATTCGCGTGCGTATAAATGGAAGTCTATGGGAAGAAAAACCCAGTGTGACCGCAGCTTAAGAGCTTGATTAGCTAGCCCAGGTGTGTCTTATTGGGGTTTGGGGCTAATTGAGCAGGACACCAGCCCTCAAAGACCGAGGCTGTTTCTCATTTCCAAGAAAGCAGAGAACGGACTTGTGTTCTTGTGGAAACCGGTCTTGCCAGGTGTCCTTGGAAGAACGAACTCAGTAGACTGCGAGGGCAGAGAACGCATCCTTTGAGAAATAGGATGCTGCGTTCTTCCTGATGGTCATGTGACCTTCACGCGTTTTAAATCGTAAATTATTCAAACATTACAGCATTCATAAAACGATTTATTGTTTCCCCCCTCTTCAAAATATATACTTTACATAAAAACATTATAAATATACTCTGCTCAATATAAATAAAACATATTTTAATACGAGTTTCAGCAAACAAACAACCCTTAATGTGTTTAGTCCTTTATTAGGATATTCATGTTAATGTTTACTTTCACCGTTTCATTTAGGGAAACTCCTGAGGTAAATAAGTGATATCTCTGAACTTTAAAAATAAATCTAAATAAAATGCTGCACTTCCCACCTCCAGTCGCAATGACTTCTGGGACTTCCAGAGCGACTTCCAGAGGTGCTCAAGTCTGCATCAGTGCGTCCTCGATTTCAAGATCACATCCGGGAAGTTTCACGCGTCCTTCGTACTTGCGGTCTTGAGTATTGGAACTGAACTTAGGCAGCTGATGATGACGTTACACGAGGACGCAAAACCGCTGAAGAACGCATATTGAGAAACAGCCCGAGTTTGGACATCCCTGGTTTAAACCTTTCTCTTTGTTAAACAAAAAACAAGACATTTTACAAGAAACCTAAAAGACCATTGACTTCCGTAGTAGCTGTTTTTCCTACTATGGAAGCCAATGGTCTTTGCTGCTGTCTAAGAAATATCTTCTTCAGTGTTCAACAGAAGAAAGAAACTCTTAAATGTTTGAAACCACTTGCATATTTTTTGATATGCTGTAATAAATTGTATTGTAAATGTGTGCACTTTTTTCTTGCTTACCATGTATACATAGACATTACATGAAATGTTAGGTCATGAATATTTACTTTGAAAGTTTTAGTAAAGTAATGGGAAAGTCCTGGAATTTTAAGTGTGTGTAAAAATGTGTATGTACCCTGTGATATTTTCCTTTTTACAAGGTGTCTGTTTAACAGCATTAGTTCCTCTCCATCAGGTCTTCCATCTGTGGGAGTGATTATTCCTCCGGGTCATTCTTCACTCTATACTCAGATCTCCCTGCCGGAACCGTCAGCTTGTGAAGAGCCCACGCCACACAACAGACAGGAGAATGTAGCTGGGTCAGTGTTTACATTCCTGTGTGTGTTTATATGTAAAATCCTCACTCAAAGATCATCCAGCGTGAGGTGAGACTGTGCAGGAACACCGGAGTTTATACTGTCACCCACCGTGGCCCCAATAAATTTCTTTGACTCCCAAGTGGTACTTGTAAACCCTTTCAGCATATGCCGAAAACCACAAGGACACATCCTTCGTTGTTATTGCTGGAAATGTCTCCTTTAACTATTATTTTGCTGCTGTCATAACACTCGTATTCCTTTAGGATCAGAATATCCCTGTTGTAGGAGATTTGATTTAAGCCCCGGTCAGAATTTATCATGATTTCATCACGATTTTCCTCGACGTAGTGTTGTAGGGATTCGTAAACGACATATGGGTGTCGTGACACAACATTCAATCGTTTCTTATCGTGTAATGTGGCACAGTTCACAACAACTGATTTTTTCTTGTTCTTTACTACGAGATCCGTCATGTGGGTGACACTGGACAAGAAGCAAATAATTTCTCGGTTATCTCAACGCGTGCTGTTGTTAATGCACTGGTCAGGCAATCAAAAAATAGGCTGCATATTTACTAATGGATGGGTCTCGGTTAATCATTGGTTATGCAAACGTTAAATACCTTTTTTTTTTTAGATTAGATTAGATATAACTTTATTGTCATTACACATGTACAAGTACAGTGCAACGAAATGCAGTAATTCTAAAATATTAAGGTGTTTTAAGCAATTTCATCTGACAGACTGGCACAAATGTGCCGACATCTCCATTCTCACGACGAGTTTCTAAGTTCTCTCATCCTTCCAACATCTTGTCACCTTAGAATTATAAGGTTCTATCTGACATTTTTGTCAAGATTGAGTTATTCACATATTCTTATTAAATGACAACCTATTTGTATGATGTTTTTTTTTATAAGTTGTTTACATTTTACTACTTTTTATTTAAACAACAAAAATAGGTTTTATCTACAAAGTCAAACTCTAGCTATATTTCTTTTTGGCTTAGTCCCTTTATTTATCTGGGGTTGCAACAGCGGAATGAGCCGCCAACTTATCCAGCATATGTTTTACGCAGCGGATGCCCTTCCAGCTGCAACCCATCACTGGGAAGCATCCATACACACTCATTCACACACATACATACACTATGGACAATTTGGCTTACCCAATTCACCTGTACCGGATGTCCTTGGACTGTGGGGGAAACCGGAGCACCCGGAGGAAACCCACACCAACACGGGGAGAACATGCAAACTCCACACAGAAATGCCAACTGACCCGGCTGAGGCTGTAACCAGCGACCTAATTGCTGTGAGGCGACAGCACTACCTACTGCGCAACCACGTTGCCTATATATATATATATATATATATATATATATATATATATATATATATATATATATATATATATATATATATATATATATATACATATATTTATTGGTCTATCAGTGCATGCAATTAATTCTACATTTTTACATTTAATTTTTATTCCAAAAACACTATATGTAGGGATGCACCGAATTTTCAGCTTGCAGAAATTTTTAGACGAAAATAGCATTTACGTTTTTTGAGGAAAGTGAAATATAGCAGAAAATAAGAGTCTAATAAAAGGCACACTGCACACTGCTTTCACTCTTCACCCAGTCGTAGTCACTCCAGGGTCTGAATTGACTTTCATACCGGACCCAGAAGGCACTGCCTAAACCCATTCATTTCAATGGCTTGCAACACACAAGGGCATTTTGTTGCTACTGTGCTAAAATAGCCCCTCTCAAATGTAAAAAGTCTTATAAAATGACTTTATATTATTTGATAAAATAATAATTATTACAACCCATTTTCGGTTTTGTTTTATTGTTTTGTTCCTTTAGATGTTTTAATCCACAACACTTTGTCTAAAAAACAAACCATTATTATACAATGGCTTTCCTAATTGCAATAAATTGTCTAATTTACCTATTTAAGCCTTTAAATTGCACTTTAAGCTGAATATAAGTATTATGAAAAATATCCAATACAAAATATTTAGTACAATATTATGATAAAAGAAATCAGTTAATAGAAATGAGTTGCCAAAACTTTTATGTTTAGAGATGTATTTAAAGAAAAATCTTTCCGTTAAACAGAATTTGTGGAAAAAAAAATCAAGAGGGCTAATAATTCTGACTGTACATTCAGCTGATGGATCTGTTTTGTTTCTTGTTTTCCTCTAGGTCAGACCAGCCAACAAGCAATGACAGCTTCCTCTCCGAGTCAGGGGACACTGGAAGCACCTTAGCTGCAAACAAGGAAACGTGCACGAGTCTGAATAAAGGAGACGCTGGATGTCCAGGAACTGAGCTGCAAAACAGCAGACGTAAAACAGAGACTTCTGAGAGGTGCCAAAATTATAGCGGCAGGACAGAGGCCTTAAAACTTTTGAAGCAAGGAAAGCTTTCCAAGTTCGCAGACGACTGGGATAACCAAGGATTCAGTTCACCAAGGGAGGCCCTTGTAGAGGATTCTGGGATTTGTCAAGAGGAAAGACAGGAGTCGGATTGCTCTGGGAGGAGTCGAGAGGAATCTGAGCACAGAGGAAAGAGTCAAGCAAGGACAAAGAATAGTGAGGCTCAAGAGAAACACAAAACAAGTGATTCAGACACTTTAATACGTATCCAAGCCACTGGTCTTGCTGATAATCTAGAGGTGAGCTATATCCATTCTCCTACAGTTTTATGAATCATATAATTTTATCAGGTTCTCATTCTTTGCCTTTTAAAGAGCTGTGCACCTTAGATACAATGGGGAAAATAAGCATTAAACACGTCACCATTTTTCTCGGAAAACATATTTCTAAAGGTGCTGTTGACTTGAAAATTTCCCTGGATGTTGACAACAACCAGGAAAATCCATATACAGTATGTGAAGAAAACAAATCTAATTAGTTTACAAATGAAGTCATGTGTAAGATAATCAAATGACACAGAGAAAAAGTATCGAACACATGAAGAAAGGGAGGTGTAGAATGGAAGTGAAAGCCCAGACAGCAGCTGAAATCTTAGTTCTTCAGCAACTGTCTGCCCTTCGTCATTGTAAATGAATATTAGCTGCTTGTCCAACATCTACATTAGCAGGATGATGAAGATGAAAGCAGGGTGGACATTTCAGCAAGAGAATGATCCAAAACACAGCCAGCTCTCAAGTGCTTTCAGAGAAAGAAAATCAAGCTGTAGAATGGCCCAGCCAACACCTGATTGAATCCAATAGAAAATACAAAATGAAGATCAAATTTGATAGACGAGGCCCATCAAGTTTTGACACTGTTGAGGTCTGAAAAAGGTCTGAACTAATTAACTAGGACCTGAACACCACGTGATAATTACAGGCAGGTGTGTTTGATATGGGTTGCAACTGAAATCTGCAGGACGGTGGCTCTCCAGGAACAGGGTTGGCCACCCCTGCACTAGTAGGTGCATCTGGCCCATATCTATCAGCTGATAACCATTGATAATGCCCATTCAATCAAGTAATAACATTCGAAGCAGGTGAAATGGGACAACCCAGAATTTAATTTTTTTTTTAGGAAATTAATGAAGTCGAGATGAAGAGACTAATCTTAACAACTTTAAGCAGTTCTAAACACTGAATCTGAACTGAAGCAATACAGCTTATCTTCCTGAACACTATAAAACCATTCTGTAGTTACCAAAAACACCATAGTAGTTTACATAATAATAACCATAGAATTTTACTTTAAACTTCCAAACAACTGCCCTAGGTTGATCGCCATGCACAAGCAAAAGACATGTGACCTAACATTATGCAACCATTTTCCACATAGTTTGTTGTGCAAAACCCGCATTAAACACACTGAACCAGCTAACCAAGGTCATTGTGGAAAACTTCCTGCAGATGTCTTAGAGAAGATTAGAGCTCAACTGCAGATTAGCTACAAATTAACTACAAATTAACTGTTTATTAGTAGTTAGTAAGGTAGAAGTTGGGTTTAGGTTTTGGTTGGATTAAGGATGTAGAATAAGATCATACATTTTAGCTACCAATGAACAGTTACAAAGCAAAATCCTCTGAGTAAAATTTACTCAGTTCAAAGAGTATTTGTTCCCTATTTATAATAAGACGAACAAATTAGTAAAAAGTAAAGCTGCTGTTTGTGGAGTTGCTTATTAATCGAGTTGATTCTCTGCTGAGATTCAATGTATTACATTTCAGCTGATTTAATCTAAGGCTGTAACTTGAGTTAGTAGTAGTTTTCTGTTGCTCTTCCGTGTTTCTGCTTAATAAGAGTAGGTGTTCATCATCAGTCCTCAATCATCACCTAATTAATCCTTTCATTGTGTTATTAACTTAAGTAACATTAACTCAATTTAGAGAGGGTCCAAAAATCTAAATCTAAATTAAGTCAATTTTACTCAGAGGATTTTGCTGTGTAATACCTTTATAATAGGCAGGTCATAACCCAGTAGTAAATAGCATGAATTGTGACCTAAACTAAAGTGTGACCAGTAAGTTTTTGCAGATGGGACAACACTGAAATCTGCCAATAAAATATCTTAAATTGGCATACATAGCTTATTACTTTGGCTTCTCATTCAATAAACTACAATAAATGGAAGTAATACATTCCTTAATGCACATCAAAACATAATGTGGCTGACTCAATTATTTTAGAGGAGACTATTTCCAGCTGTCCAATATCTGATCCTAATATCTTAGCTCTGTTTTACCATGGTATTTCAGCGGTCTGAACACATTGGACAGCAAAGTCACTTGATTGTTTTCATCTGATATTAACGTGCTTGAATGCGTCTCTTGCGTAAGTCTGTGTGTGTGGTTTTCACAAGACTCCTTCCTCTTATTTTGTTACTCTGTACATCACTTTTGCAGGAGCACTCGGTGCGTCACGTAAGTACTATAGATTGTTACACTGCTTAGACTGGGTACAAAGATTCTTTAAATTGTACGAGATTTGCAAAATGTTAGAAACCACAAAGATGATGTCAAAAAAAGCTATTGTAATGTGTTTGTTTTGCTGTACACCACATGACAACATATATTTAAAAAACGTGAACACATCTCACAAAATCTCTCGAGATTTTAGAATAAACTTTGCCGATGAATAAACACATAAACATTTGGGCTGTTGTCACAAATCAACAAGCTGATCCTCCACCTCTTTTCCAAATCCATTTCACTTTGTGCTGCTCCAGGACTGTATTATGCTTTTATCTCCTGCTTTTTGATTGGACATAGTTTTGTTTTCTTGTTGTAATCGTCAACTCGTACAGTATTTTTATTTGTCCTCTGGGTCCCCAAACACATCAGGATTTATATACATTCAAAGCGCTTCACTTTTTCCATCTTTTTTTATGTTGCAGCCTTATTTCAAAACGGATTAAATTCATTTATTTATTTCCTCAAAATTCTACACACAATACCCTATAATGACAATGTGAAAAAAGATTTTTTGAAATTGTTGCAAATTTACTAAAAAATAAAAACCAAAACAATCACATCTACAGAAGTATTTACAGCCTTTGCCGTGAAGTTCTAAATTGATCTCAGGTACATTCTGTTTCCACTGACCATTCTTGAGATGTTTCAGCAGCTTAATTGGAGTTCATCTGTGGTAAATTCAGTTGATTACACATGATTTGAAAAGGCGTACACTTGTCTATATAAGGTCCCAGGGTTGACAGTGCATGCCAAAGCACAAACCAAGCATGAAGACAAAGGAATTGTCTATAGGCCTCCTAGACATGTTTGTTTGGAGGCACAAGGCTGGGGAAGGTTACAGAAAAATTTCTGCTGCTCTGAAAGTTCCAATGAGCACAGTGGCCTCCATCATCCGTAAGTGGAAGATGTTTGGAACCACCAGGACTCTTCCTAGAGCTGGCCGACCAACTAAGCTGAGTGATCGGGGGAGAAGAGCCTTAGTCAGGGAGGTTATCAATAACCCGATGGTCACTCTGTCTGAGCTCTAGCGTTCTTCTGTGGAGAGAGGAGAAACTTACAAAAGGACAACTGTCTGTGCAGCTTCTGTTCCAGAAGGAAGACACTCCCCTCCTGGAATGAAGGACCCTCAGACCATAAGAAACTAAACTCTCTGGTCTGATGAGACTAAAATTGAACTCTTTGGAATAAATGCCAGGCGTTACGTTAGGAAAAAACCAGGCGCCGCTCATCACCAGGCTAATACCATCCCTACAGTGAAGCATGGTGGTGGCAGCATCATGCTGTGGGGAGTTTTTCAGCAGCATTAACTGGAAGATAGTCAGGATAGAGGGAAAAATGAATGCAGCAATGTACAGAGACATCCTGAATGAAAACCTGATTCAGAGTGCTCTTGACCTCAGACTGGGGTGACGGTTCATCTTCCATCAGGACAATGACCCAAAGCACACTGCCAAAATATCAATAGAGTGGCTTCACAACAACTCAGTGAATGTTCTTGAGTGGCCCAGCCAGAGCCCAGACCTAAATCCTATTAATCATCTCTGGAGAGATCTGAAAATGGCTGTACACTGTTGCTTCCCATCCAATTTAATAGAGCTTGAGAGGTACTGCGAAGAGAAATGGCCAAATATTCTCAAAGACAGGTGTGCCAAACTTGTGGCATCATATTCAAAAAGACTTGAGGCTGCAATTGCTGCCAAAGGTGTATCAACAAAGTATTGAGCAAAGGCTGTGAATACTAATGTGCATGAGATTTTTCAGGTTTTTTATTTTTAATAAATTTGCAACAATAAAAAAAAATGTTTTTCACATTGTCATTATGGGGTATTGTGTGTAGAATTTCAAGGAAATAAATTAATTTAATCAGTTTTGTAATAAGGCTGTAACATAAAAAATCTGGAAAAAGTGAAGTGATATGAATACTTTCCAAATGCACTGTAAATTCACTAATAACAAGAAATATATTCTTAGAGTTTTGTTGCCTGAAATGTGCTTATATACTATATTACCAGCATCAGAGACTCTTTAAACATTGGTATGTAAAAATATGGGATATGCTCCCATGACAGGCGATGCAGTGGTGCAGTAGGTAGTGCTGTCGCCTCACAGCAAGAAGGTCGCTGGGTCGCTGGTTCTCAGTTAGCGTTTCTGTGTGGAGTTTGCATGTTCTCCCTGCCTTCGCGTGGGTTTCCTCCGGGTTCTCCAGTTTCCCCCACAGTCCAAAGACATTTGGTACAGGTAAATTGGGTAGGCTAAATTGTCCGTAGTGTATGAGTGTGTGTGTGAATGTGTGTGTGGATGTTTCCCAGAGATGGGTTGCGGCTGGAAGGGCATCCGCTATGTAAAAACTTGCTGGATAAGTTGGCGGTTCATTCCGCTGTGGCGACCCCGGATTAATAAAGGGACTAAGCCGACAAGAAAATGAATGAATGCTTCCATGATGCTACTTTCACTTTTAATTAAAAGATAAAAAATCTTGGAGAAGTAAGGGAAAATACTTAAATGGGTTAATAGCGGTATAGAATGGTAAAATACGGGAGAATCCCATCAAAAACGGGAGTATTAACAAGACTGGAAGGCCCTTTATTATTTATCTATTTAACATTGACTTGTGCTAGTGTTCTTTAAATGAAAAAAGCTATTATTGTGATAACGATAATTGTGCAACATATTGTGCAGCCCTAGCAACCACGATAGAAACTTACGCAAAGCAATCATAAAACCCTGGCAGCTATAGCATTGTGTTGGTGAGCTTTGTACAGGTAAACACCACTCACATTAAAAACCTACTTAGAGATTCAGCATTAGATGCGTGACACATCCTGCCATTATTTCATCAGTCATTCAACTGATTTTAACGTGATGGAGAAAGTGTGGGTTGAGTGATGCAGGCTTTTGTATGTGTGTTTGTTACTAATGAGTAGTCTGTTTTCTCTGTGGCACACTTGTGATAATGTGAATTCTCTGCTGGAGCTCTTCACAGCGCATAACCACCGCTGAGCTTCTCTTCCCTTATAAGACATTCACCAAAATAGCATTTGTCTGCCGAAATTGTCTCTTATTTTTGTTTGGGTGTACAGGAAGCCAAAGATAGCTTTAGTAGCATTCAGATTAGATGAGAATGGATTTAGTGGAATATGGGAATGCATTCCTGTGGGAGAACCAAGGAGTCTCCTTTCACCTCGATCGCTATCTCGAGACCAAGTCGTGTTTATATAACAAGCCGACAGACACACAATTGAAACAACCCCATCGTGATTTGCTGCATTAATGACTCATGCGTATTTTTAGATGTGTTTATGGTAGAGATACAGCATTAGCGGTAATATAAACAGGCAAATGCTTAACTCTTTATTCTGCACATAAGCGTTCTGTGTCTCTTTTAGACAATGTTCTTGATAGCTGTGCTCTTCATCGTAGGAGTGTTTTTGTTTAAGAGATGCCATCAGTAGCTGTTATTCCGCTGAAGGGAAACATTTCCTCTTGAACCTCTCTGAGAGGCAGAAACATGAGATTGAGCTTTATGATAGGACAAATGCCAACGGGGGTAACAAGAATTTATTTGTACATGACATTACGTAGAAGCAAATCTCACACTGTGTGTACTTCAGGGTGCGAATTATACAGTGGCCATAAGGGGAGGTCAACTTTTTTTGGTGATGCTAGTTTGTGTAGTACATGTGTCACGTTAGCGTGATCAAAAACAATAACAAAACGGGAACAAAAAGATTGCGGATTCAAGTGCAGATTTATATACAGTGCAAAACATAAAACAAGGTGTTCAAAGTACAAATAAACCACAAAACCAGAAACTAAAACAGAGGCAAGGCTCAGGAAACAAAACTCGAAAAACTAAGCAAAAATACAAGAACAGGATCAGGAAACAACGAACTAGGAATACAAGACTTACTGCGGAACTGGGAACAAGAAAGACAAGGAAGACAAACGACGCAATGATAAACAACGGTGGAATGATGGAATATATAGTCCAGATAATCAACGGTAACACAGAACAGATGTGATGACAGGTCAGTGTATATGTTCCAGTTTATGCGCGTGGTATGTGTGGAATTGTAGTCTTTCCTGGGACGCTGTAGTGCCTACTGAGTCCTGGTGCACTACAGCGCCCTCAGGTGGTCACTGACGGATGTGACAACATGCTTCAGTGAATTAAATATATGTATTTATTTAAATTATATTTAAATTTGTTAATAAAACATGTTGAATTTTTAGTGCTCTGAGGGATATTTAGTGTATTCTGACCAACAACAATCTTCGATTAGTTAATTCAGAGGTTTCTGTATGTCAAACTGTGTTTAATTTTACTTTACTTTTAGGCTGTATGAAGATGCAAATACCTATTTTACAAGAGAAATGTCTTGTGAACATTTTAAATGTCAATCAGTCCTCTAGATCTGCCAGCTTCAGACTGCTGAATTTTTTTTTCTGAGACTGATTGGTGCGATTAAGCGTTCACAATCATATGAACCGTTATAGAAGTGGTGAAATGTCAAACATTCGCCAAAACTGTCCATGTGACTTTAGTGGTTCAACTGTCATCATACGAAGCTCCAAGAACACTTATGTGCACCAAACAATCAGTAAAAACAACTTTGTTTGCCAAAAAAGGAACTAAAAAGATTTGCAAAATTGTCCATGTGACTTAAGTGGTTCAACTGTGATCATACGAAGCTCCAGGAACACTTGTGTGCACCAAACAATCAGTAAAAACAACTGTTTGCCAGAAAAGCAACTAAAAACATTGGCAAAATTGTCCATGTGACTTTAGTGGTTCAACTATAATCATCCTAAGCTCCAAGAACACTTTTGTGCACCAAACAATCAGTAAAAATAACTTTGTTTGCCAGAAAAGGAACCAAAAACATTGGCAAAACTGTCTGTGACTTCAGTGGTTCAACTGTAATCATACGAAGCTCCAAGAACACTTTTTATGCACCAAACAATCAGTAAAAACAACTGTTTGCCAAAAAAGGAACAAAAAAGATTTGCAAAATTGTCCATGTGACTTAAGTGGTTCAACTATAATCATACAAAGCTCCAGGAACACTTATGTGCACCAAACAATCAGTAAAAACAACTGTTTGCCAGAAAGCAACTAAAAACATTGGCAAAATTGTCCATGTGACTTTAGTGGTTCAGCTATAATCATCCGAAGCTCCAAGAACACTTTTGTGCACCAAACAATCAGTAAAAACAACTTTGTTTGCCAGAAACGGAACTAAAAACATTGTCAAAACAGTCCATGTGACTTCAGTGGCTCAACTATAATCATACAAAGCTTCAAGAACACTTTTGTGGACTAAACAATCAGTAAAAACAACTTTGTTTGCCAGAAAAGGAACCAAAAACATTGGCAAAACTGTCTGTGACTTCAGTGGTTCAACTGTAATCATACGAAGCTCCAAGAGCACATTTGTGCACCAAACAATCAGTAAAAACAACTTTGTTTGCCAGAAACGGAACTAAAAACATTGTCAAAACAGTCCATGTGACTTCAGTGGCTCAACTATAATCATACAAAGCTTCAAGAACACTTTTGTGGACTAAACAATCAGTAAAAACAACTTTGTTTGCCAGAAAAGGAACCAAAAACATTGGCAAAACTGTCTGTGACTTCAGTGGTTCAACTGTAATCATACGAAGCTCCAAGAGCACATTTGTGCACCAAACAATCAGTAAAAACAACTTTGTTTGCCAGAAACGGAACTAAAAACATTGTCAAAACAGTCCATGTGACTTCAGTGGCTCAACTATAATCATACAAAGCTCCAAGAACACTTTTGTGGACTAAACAATCAGTAAAAACAACTGTTTGCCAGAAAAGGAACCAAAAACATTGACTAAATTGTCCACGTGACTTTAGTGGTTCAACTATAATCATACGAAGCTCCAAGAACACTTTTGTGCACCAAACAATCAGTAAAAACAACTTTGTTTGCTAGAAAAGGAACCAACAACATTGGCTAAACTGTCTGTGACTTCAGTGGTTCAACTGTAATCATACGAAGCTCCAAGAACACTTTTTATGCACCAAGAAATCAGCAAAAAACAATAGCCAGTATCTTTTGCATCATATCAGGGTGTGCATTTCACTATAGGTAATAGAATGCTTACGTGGTGCTCTACTGACCCTAATTCTGATACAGTATGCCATACTGAAGATACAGGAGAAATGTTCAATTCAATTCAATTCAGCTTTATTTGTATAGCGTTTTTACAATGTAGATTGTGTCAAAGCAGCTTCACATAAATGGTCATAGTAACTGGAACAGTGTGGTTCAGGTTTTAGTGTTTAAGTTCAGTTCAGTTCAGTTTAGCTCTGTTCAGTGTGATTTAATCATTACTGAGAGTTCAAACACTGAAGAGCAAATTCATCGATGCGTAGCTCTACCAATCCTGAACCATGCGAGGCAGTGGCGACAGCGGAGAGGGAAAAAAAACTTCACCTGATGGGAGTGAAGAAAAAAAACCTTGAGAGAACCAGACTCAGTTGGGCACGACCATTTTAATTTCTCCGCTGGCCAAAAGTCTTGTGCAGAAATTCATTCGCCGTGGTTTATGCTGGAAGATGGCCTCAATGAAGACTCGTCTGTCCCTGGAGCGTCGCTGGAATCAGACTCATGTTCTCCACTCCCCATGACCATCAGCGCAGCAGCAGCTCAGGATATGGCCTGGTCCCGAATATGGAATCCTTGGGATCATCACGTCGCTGGTCTTGGATCCAATCAGTGACTCCGCCTAATCTGAGGACCTCGGGATGAGTATCCCCAGGTGAAAATAGAGAATAAAGAGAATAATTAGCGTAGCTGCTGTTCATAGTGTATATAAGCAAGATGTAGAAGCCAGTGTGGAACCCGCTAGGTGATGCACTGAGTGTATGCTTTACTAAACAGATAAGTCTTTAATCTAGTTTTGAACTGGGAGAGTGTGTCTGAGCCTCGGACATTACCAGGAAGGCTATTCCAGAGTGTAGGAGCCATGAAAGAGAAGGCTCGACCTCCTTTACTTGATTTTGCTATTCTAGGTACTACCAGAAGCCCTGAATTTTGAGATCTTAAGGAGCGAGTTGGTTCGTAGCGAGACAGAAGGTTGGTTAGATAAACAGGAGCTAGATTATTTAGAGCTTTATAGGTGAGAAGTAATATTTTAAATTCAATACGAAATTTAACAGGCAGCCAGTGTAAGGAGGATAAAATTGGGGTTATATGATCATATTTTCTGGACCTGGTCAGAACTCTGGCTGCTGCATTTTGTACTAATTGAAGTTTGTTAATAGAGGATGCTGGGCAGCCAGCAAATAGAGCATTACAGTAATCCAGTCTCGAAGTCATAAAAGCATGGACTAGCTTTTCTGCATCTGAGATGGATAGCATATTTCGTAATTTAGCGATATTTCTCAGATGAAAGAAGGCAGTTTTTTCAAGGTTATATTTGCAGGTTTTTTAGAACACAAACATTTCTTGGAACTTTATATGATTACAGTTGAATCAGTATACCATAGACTGTTTTTACAATGTCATTGAACATCCCGCGACTCTTGCTGTCTATGGAAGATGAGGGAGGTCTTGGATTCAATCAAAAATATCTTTAATTGTGTTCTGAAGATGAACGAAGGTCTCGGTGCACTGGAATGACATGATGATGAGAAACTAATAATATAATTTTGAATCAATGTCTGGCTATCTGAGATTATGCATGGAGATAACCATTACAATCGTGATTTGTGTATTTTTGAGTCATTTGTTGTTTACTTTTTTCATCTGAAAGATCGCCTGAACCCCATAACTTTCACATCAAACATAACAAACAGATGTCGTTGTATTCATTCAAATGTCTCAAAACTCAGTGGTAGCAAATGGTAGCATGTAAGGCTGCATGATATTGGAAAAATCTGACGTTGCGATATTTTGTTTTGCTTGTGATATATATTGCGAATATAATTTCACCAGGTGATTTGAATAGCTCTATTTGGAAAAAAAAATATTTATTTAAATCAATCAGGATGATCAAGTCTTTTTCTATGCAGTGCATCTGCATAAAATACAATGAATTACAAGCATATATAAATACGACAATGATCAAACATTTTAAGTAAAATGTAAATAAACAGGAGAGTCCAGCAGTATTCAGTTGCTGAAAATCAACAATCAAACATAAAATACAACCCAGGTTTATTCTGATTATATACTCCTATATACATTTCTGAACAGAACAAAGACTTTTAGCAGTTTTTGTTTTCACGAATCTACCAGAGGCACTGTGTAAACTTTTTAAGATCTCAAACTTCTCTTGCGAATGCCATTCGCACCTGGTGTTCTCATGTAAACCCACCAGAGGTTGCTGTCGACTGACTGATTTGCTGACTGACCAACCGACCGACCCCTACACCCTCCCCCTTCCCTAAACCCAATCAATAGTGTTTTTAAGAGCACCGATTGGCCTGCCTACCCCCTTCCCTAAACCTAACCGCAGTGTTTTAAACAGCAATCTAGAAAAAAGCCCCCTTATTCTTACCACATTTTCAGATTCGAATCCCATTGTCGCGGTCAACTCCGCTCTGCGTCTTAATTCCACCGACGTACTTGTTGAGCTACCTGACAAAATGATAACAACAGAAAAGCCGTCCATACGGAGGCGGCCAGCTGGTAAGCAAGAAAAGGAATGGTGTCATACTGCCCTGTAGCGTTCGTTTTAAAAATGGAATGCAGCCATACATAGCTCTGGCTACATAATTCGCAAACTCCAGATATGTATATAAAGCTACGTTTTCAGAATGAGCCTATGTCCTCCCAGCAGACATAAAATGTCAAATAACATTATTATTAGGTTAGATTTAGGTTGCCAGTGTCTAAGAACAATGTTAATTCGACGTCCAATAACGATGTGAAATGACGTTGATGTTTGGTTGATTTTAGATTGTGTTGGAAAGTGTCCTAAATCCAACGTCCTAATCCAACATCATAATGACGTCAAATATTGACATTTATTCATCAGGTATGGCAATCAAAATTCAGCTTCTGATAGACGCTGTATTGGTAATGTCCACACAATGTCATGCTGTAACATCATTAGACGTTGGTGTTTTGTTGTTTTTAGATTGCATTGGAAAGTGACATCGGCCTGACGTTGGGTTCTGACGTCAACCTGATTTTCATTTCCAAACAAAATCCAACGTCCCACGACTTTGGGATTCAACGTCAATCTGATGTCATGTTGACGTCCTGTATCTGCTGGGCTGCTATGTGACTGTTGTAGATACGCACACTGCGATATTGATGCTCAAACGATATATTATTCAGCCCTACTACCATGATATGACTATTATTCAGCCCTACTACCATGATATGACTATTAAAGATATGACTATTAAAGCTGATTTATTTAATAGTCTACCATGATATGACTATTAAAGCTGATTTATACTTCCGCGACAAGCATACGCGTAGGTCGCACTGCCCTCTCTGTGGCTGATGTTTTTTCCCCAGAGTCTCTCGTATTTTAGACTCATCTCCCGCCCATCTACTGTCTTGTTCTATCTCCCGGAAAACTCCCGGAATTCCACCCCCCTACCCCCGCTCCACAGCTTTTTGTTACAGTCCCCATGAGCACCGAACCCAATATGCAACCATCTTCATATCCGCTCCCCGCTTTTCAGTTTGCTTGCATCTTCCCCCCGCTCTTCACTTTGCTCGCACACCCCCCTACCCCCCACCCACTCTCAAAAATTGTAACTATAAGTTGCAACGACATGTCGCACAAGCTCTGTGATTGGTCAGCTTGGTATTGGTGACGAGCATGGGCAGTGCTGAGAGCCACAAGCTTAATGGAGCGATTGTTTACAGCTGTTGAGACCTCCAAATGGAATCTTTTGCTTTGTGTTTACCTGATGATTAAAGTTGTTGCATGTCTGCCTCTGAATGAGTGAGTTTTAGCTACTTGTAGCGTTCAGAAAAACAAACCACCCGCGAAGAAACTCAACACAGAGAAACATAATAACCTACTGCTAGCTAGCGTTTCAGAAGTGTTATTGCAGAGCAACACAAACAGCATGCAGAACTATAAATGCACCTCTACGCGCAAACAGGCGCCAAGGGTCACGCCGATCACTCAACATAATAATAAATCAGCTTTTAGTCTACCAATGTACTGCCACAGATGTTACTGTTTTGTAAGAAACTGCAAATATGATTGTATCCTCATACTACATACATGCTTTGTGTCTATACAGGGCCAACAGGACCCACCTCCTGTATGTCAGTTCACACACTCAAGAGGTGAGCAAACTTCATTGAAGAGTGCTCCAAGTTTTGTCACAGAGTCTGTTGCCTCTTTCGTCTTCCCACACACACGCTCTCGGCCCCCTCTCACCCCGGCAATGCCCACCCTGCCCGAGGAAGAGGAAGACTCTCCGGAGGAGCTCGACAGCACATCCAGCTCACCCTCCACAGTGAGTCCAACTGTATCTTTTACATTACAGATGATGCCATTAATCTTTAATCTAGAAACGTTTTTGGAGTATTGAGTAGAATGAGTATAGAATATTACGTTAAAGTTGACATGAAGTGGAAGCTGAGACCTTTTTTTTTTCGTATTGTGATGCAGTTCCTAAAGAAATGGAATATTAAATGAGAAAACAGTGGGCGTGGCTTGTTTTTTCTACTGCAAGCGGATTGGATGTAGTAAAGTAGGCATTTCATTCGGTTAGATTGGGGAAAGCTATTGCAACCAAACAGACACCTCCTCCTTACCATGTCTGTTTGTTGTCAAAACTGACAGCGGGAGGGGTGTGGTTAGTTATGATAGCCACACCCACTACCTCAGACAGACGGAATCTGAGAATTGAACAGAAAACAAACAGGAAGTGTATTTTCACATTTGAATTAAAGATTACAAGGGCAAACATGTTTCATGCACAGATACATTTTTCACCACAAAACCAGCAATGTGAGCTAACCAAATCATTATGGTTAGTTTTGATTTCATTTGTACTTTAAACTTGGTCAGAGATGAACTTGGTGTTCTGAAATTAATTGAAATGGTAAAACCAATGACCCTAATCAATAGTAAAGACGTCGCCATCGTTACTGTTAGTATCAATTTTTAAAATTCTTGAGGAACCAGCTCATGTAGTAAATCTGATCTGGTTATGGTTGTTTGATTACTGATGTGTGCTGTTAGCTGTAGGCCAATCACAACAGACTGGATCATCTGACCAATCAGAGAAGAGCAGGCTCTCAGAAACGAGAGGTTTAGAGAGACCAACTTCAGATACTTCAAATTGAATTGTTTATTGCCCTTGGATGGATAAAAACTTTTTTTTGTTTTGTTTTGCGATATATATTGCGATATGAATACAAGTTTACCAGATGACTTGAATAGCTGTTTTTGGAAAGAAATTAGTTTTGATTGAAATGATTTTGAGGGGGATAGCATAAAATAATATATGAAAATACACATGCATATATACCGTGTATATATATATATATATATATATATATATATATATATATATATATATATATATATATATATATATATATATATATATATATATACTGTATATATATATATATCAAAATTGTAATAAAATATATATATGTATAATTTTTTATTACAATTTTGTTTAACAGTACATAGAGAATTACAAAATAATGTCAAACAAAGCACTGAAGAGTGTAATTGGACTTTTGCAAAGGCTAATATTTAGCTTCCTCTCCTTAAAGTGGATGTTATCAGAGCATGTTACTTTTCCCATGGGATAAAGATAAGTGTTTTGAGTTGGTATGTGTGAGATTTTCTTTCCAAAGGCTATAAAAAAGGAGCTACAGTACTTGTGCAGTTGGAAAATTTCTCATACTGCCTCAGGACTGAATGATGTATTTGAAAAATCAGATCAGTTCACACTCACTTTCGCTACACTTTACTTTCTATCTGCAAAATAAACAACAGCAAAATACATTTAAAACAGGATATTTGCAAGTAGGGTATAAGACTAGTAATATACTGTATGATCTCTAAATGTTAGGATGTGTCAAGATTAATATTCATAGTAATTAAATCTAGAAATTTTCTTGAAAAAAATATAAATAGTTAATAACTCATTTCTAATCACTGATTTATTTTATCTTTGCCATGATGACAGTAAATAATATTTGACTAGATATTTTTCAAGACACTTCTATACAGCTTAAAGTGACATTTATAGGCTTAACTAGGTTAATTAGGTGAACCAGGCAGGTTAGGGCAATTAGGTGAGTTATTGTATAACATTGGTTTGTTCTGTAAACTATCAAAAAAAATATATATATAGCTTAAAAGGGCTAAAAATTTTGTCCCTAAAAAAATGTTAAACTGATTTTATTCTTGCCAAAATAAAACAAATAAGACTTTCTCCGGAAGAAAAAATATTATCAGACATACTGTGAAAATTTCCTTGCTCTGCTAAACATAATTTGGGAAATATTTAAATCAAAAGGGGGGCTAATAATTCTGACTTCAACTATATATATGGATAAGAAGAGTTCAGATACAAAAACCTCTAAATGCCGTCTGAAATTTTCTTCTAAAATGAGCATTTTTATCAGGCTCTAGTGAATAGGTTCAGTAATTTCACTTTCATGGCAAATAATAAGTTATTTTCATAGTCTTTAAAGTGAAATAACTCATCATAAACAAAGGAGGCTGAAAATAATGCTCATTTTCTATGGAAATTTCAGACGGCATGTAGATGTTTTTGCATCTAAACTCTTCATATGTATGGGAAAAGATGAATTGCGATTAATCACATCCAAAATAATGGGTGTTATAATGTAAATGTGTGTGTATTATATATTTTGTTACATAAATATTTACATTTTATTTACAATTTGTATAATAGACACAAATATAATAAATACAAATGTAATTTATATCTACATATAAATAGCCATTTTCTCAAATAAATGCATAAATATGTGTACATATTATATATAACCTTATATATACATAAATATACACAGTTTACACTTATTTTTTGCTGTAAATAAGCTCTAAATAATATACATGTTTTTTTTCACACATTATTTTACTTTGTTTTTTGTAATATTGAAGGCCATTTACATTTTTTTGGATCAAATAACTGGTTTTCGCTTGAAAACACAGCAAAAAATGTAGATGTGTTTGTTTTTATATGTTCAAGTTCAAACTTTTGTGTCACTTTCAATGTAATGCCTTAATTTTACAGAGATATTTCTGTTATCACAACAGTGAGCAAAGACTGGAACAAGCTGGGCCACATTTAGTTTAATAAGAACATTTCCCAACTCTTCTTGAATTAACATTATATTGCCAGATGAGAACATTTAACAAAATATTTTGTACTCAGCAAAGCAAAAGTGTCCGATTTAATAAAAGAAAAGTAAACCCCTCTGTGTCACTGCTCTCCAAGAATGTGCCCAACAACATTACAGCCAGTTAGTGAAGCTATAATTATTGTTATTGTATTTTTCCCCCAGTATGCTCCAGTGGAAAGCAAGATGGTGAGTGTTAACGTGAGTCCACCAGCCATTGTGCTTCAAAGACAAGTCATCAAGCAGGAATCCTGTCCTCTCGAGAAAGCAAGGTATTGATATCGGAGACCCATTATATTGTCTTTTAAAACTACCTAGTGTATTTATCTGTTTTGAAGCTACAGTTTTATTCATATAAGCAGTGTTAAGGCTGTTAAAAGAAGAAGTTACAGTTTGTTCGTGCTCAGTTATGTTGAGAATGTGTTGGTGTAATGTTTGTTTTTAGACCACACAGTCCTCGGCCTCGTCTCTCCCGAAACTCTCCATCATCCTGTCCTATCACCACAGTGGGTAAGTTCAACTACACAGTCATTTTCACACACACACGTTTCATTTTTCTCTTGTTTAGACATTTATTTCAAAA
Organism: Danio rerio; assembly: GCF_052040795.2. Classification (NCBI taxonomy): domain Eukaryota; kingdom Metazoa; phylum Chordata; class Actinopteri; order Cypriniformes; family Danionidae; genus Danio; species Danio rerio. Next base: position 73,041,604 of record NC_141027.1, read on the forward strand.
TGTAGATGTTTTCAAGTGGTGTCATTTAATTTAATTCAATTTTTAGATGTTTTTTCATACATATTATGACATATATCTGATATAAATAGCTGGTTGAGCAAGGTTGTTGTTTTCTTTTGGAGGATTTTATGAGATTTATGGGTTATGTAAGCACATGCTAGTGAACACATCATCAGAGAAGATGAAAATTCATCCATCCATCCATTTTTTTTTTGGGCTTAGTCCCTTAGTTATTTATAAGGGGTCACCACCAGTGCTTAATTTGCAAATTGTGAGGTCCTGGAACAGACCGGGGTAACAACAGATCTGGCATGTTACCAGAGGAGGGCGAGGTGAAGAGCGGGGGTGAGGTAGGAGGGAAGATGTGTGTCGCTGACAAAAGTGAAGTGAAAAGCAGGGCTGGGGGGTTGCGGATGAAAGTAAAGTCTTCTTGTTTCAGCTGAAATTACGTCCCACATTGGACAAAACTGAACATTTTAAATCACTTCACAGGACTTTTTAACAAAACAACTCATTTATAACAAATTTATACATTCATTCATTCATTCATTTTCTTTTCAGCTTAATCCCTTTAATAATTTGGGGTCACCACAGCAAAATGAACAGCAATCTTATCCAGCATATGTTTTGGGAAACACCCATACACACACAGACACTACGGACAATTTATCCAACCCAATTCCCCTTTAGCACATGTGATTGGACTGTGGGAGAAACCATAGGACCCAGAGGAAACCCACACCAACACGGGGAGAACATGCAAACTCCACATGGAAACACCAACTGACCCAGCCGAGGTTCAAGCTACAACCTTCTTGCTCTGAGGCGACAGCGCTACCCACTGCGCCACCATGCTGCCCCCTTTCTAGAATATTTCAGTTAATTTGGCACCGTCTGATTTTAGAGCCTTTTTTTTTTTTGGCTTAGTCCCTTAGTTATTTATAAGGGGTCGCCACCAGTGCTTAATTTGCAAATTGTGAGGTCCTGGAACAGACCGGGGTAACAACAGATCTGGCATGTTACCAGAGGAGGGCGAGGTGAAGAGCGGGGGTCAGGTGGGAGGGAAGATGTGTGTCGCTGACAAAAGTGAAAAGCAGGGCTGGGGGGTTGCGGATGAAAGTAAAGTCTTCTTATTTCAGCTGAAATTACGTCCCACATTGGACAAAACTGAACATTTCAAAGCACTTCACAGGACTTTTAAATAACATTAATGGAGTTTATTCTTTGAGGTCTGTTTACTTTGTTTGAGACTTTGTGTAAATGACCGCTGGGTTTATGTTGTGTGTTTGAGATGGTGATGGACACGTGATCGACCTGGTGAAGGATCAGCTCCCGGATCTGAAGTTGTCTGAAGAGGACCGGCAGAAGAACCTAGAGCTGTTGGAGGAGGCCAAGAAAGTGAGCGATCGATTCCTGCAGCGCAGAGGCCGGCGGTCCACCTGCAGCCTCACTGAATCCCCCACAGGTACAGCTGCTTATTGCACACATCATTACACACACAGACACACACAGAGGACACTGAATCTCATCTGGCGGGCTGCAAAACATTGAATTATCAACACTGATTTGATATTAATTCTATTTAAATATTTCCAATATTGGGAAATTGATAAATTGGACATTGATTTAACGGGAGTATTTTCCTTCATTGGTTTTCCTTTCGGCTTATAATAATAATAATAATATTTCTTTACATTTATATAGAGCTTTTCTGGGCACTCAAAGTGCTTTACACATAGGGGGGGGGATCTCCTCATCCACCACCAGTGTGCAGCATCCACCTGGATGATGAGACGACAGCCATTTTGCGCCAGACCGCTCACCACACACCAGCTGATTGGTGGAAAGGAGACAAATGAAGCCAATTAAGATATGGGGATGGTTAGGAGGGCCACAATAGACGGAGTCCAGTGGCCAAATTTGGCCAGGATGCCGGGGTTAAACCCCTACTATTTTTTGAAGAACATCCTGGGATTTTAAACGACCACAAAGAGTCAGGACCTCGTCTTAATGTCTCATTTAATACGGAAATACGGCACCAGGGGCGGAAAAAATCAGCCCTGGCATTGTAGCCACAACAGCCCACATTACCACACCGACAGAGCCCCACCCACGAAAAAGCACATTCACTACTTCTATTGGTGTACAGATGGTAAAATAATATAAGCAGCACCGTATGTAATAGACATTTAAACATTTAATGTATGTGACTGGAACAAAACAACTCATTTATAACAAATCTGTAAATTTTTTCATTCATTCATTTTCTTTTCAGCTTAATCCCTTTAATAATTTGGGGTCACCACAGCGAAATGAACCGCAAACTTATCTAGCATACGTTATGGGAAACACACACATGCATACACACACATACACTACGGAAAATTCATCCTACCCAATTCCCCTTTAACACATGTGATTGGACTGTGGGAGAAACCAGAGCACCCAGAGGAAACCCACACCAACACGGGGAGAACATGCAAACTCCACATGGAAACACCAGCTGACCCAGCCGAGGTTCAAGCTAGCAACCTTCTTGCTCTGAGGCGACAGCGCTACCCACTGCGCCACAATGCTGCCCCCTTTCTAGAATATTTCAGTTAGTTTGGCACCGTCTGATGTTAGAGCCATTTTTTTTTTTGCTTTCTCTGAGCTTTTCGGCATCGCCTTTCCTTTTTTTATGGTCCATCTCAATTACCTTGTGTTGCACTTACTGTTCGTTTGACATTCTTGCCAGATTTTGATTACGTCCGTGTTATTTCTGATTAGGTTGGATTGGGTCAGCCCATCTCGAAACCAGCCAGCCATTGCCGATTGGGCCAAATGCTTAACATTTATTATTCTTACTATTATCATCATCATCATCATCATTATAATATTCACATCTTGCAAGAGATAAAAACTGCCTGCATGTAAAAACAATACATGTAAAATAAACAACAACAAAAAAACTCACCAGCCCACATTTGAAAAATGATCCGTCCCTTCTGGCATTTGCCAGAATTGCCAGATGGCCAGTCCGCCCCTGGACGGCACTCACTGAAAAGTATAGAGTCCTCATCACTATACTGGGGCATTAGGACCCAAGTGGACCTCAGGTTGAGTGCTGCCTGTTGGCCTCACTAACACTACTCACAAGGCTTAGTCCCTTTATTAATATGGGGTTGCTAAAACTGAATTAATTAATAGGTCCTTTTTGTAAAGTGTTACCAAATTATTATTTCAGAAGTAGATTGTCTATTTTTTGATTTTTGCAAATTCCTTTCTTATCAGACTGTAACTTCATGTACATGTCCTAAATATCTGGAATGCCTCCTTTATCTTGCTTTTCAATTCAACCCTATTCACAGGTTGAACATAAAGCATAATGACATCCACAATTTATTAATGTCATGTTTGGTTTCAGCTCTCTCCCCGAACCCGACGCCCTCCTCCTCCCCAAGACCGTCCAGAAGCAGTTCGCTCTCCTCTCCCTCTGCATTAGGTAGCGTCCTGTGCTTTCTGTCACATTTTATCTTATTAATTTGCTTTGGTTGATCAAATTGAGCAGTTTTGTTTGCTCCATTAGGTCCTGAAGTCAGTCAAACTCCTCCAGCGAGTCCCTCCTTAACTCAGGTGAAACTTGCTTGTCATTCTTTTAGTATAACATTGATATTGTGTCCCATTAGTGATGATAATTGCTGTATTGTTTCTGTTTGTGTCCAGCATTTAGAGGTGCCGTCTAACCATGACCAAGGGGATACAAGCAAGCCTGAGCAAGAGGTTTGTGTTATTCCTCAATTTAATCTACAGTACTTCGCAATCATTTTAGGCCAGGGGTGGCCAACCCTGTTCCTGGAGAGCCACCTTCCTGCAGATTTCAGTTGCTACCCATATCAAACACACCTGAACCAATTAATTAGGACCTGAACACCACGTGATAATTACAGGCAGGTGTGTTTGGTATAGGTTGCAACTGAAATCTGCAGGATGGTGGCTCTCCAGGAACAGGGTTGGCCACCTCTGTTTTAGGCCAACACTATTTTTGTTGTTTTGTTGATGGTTTAATGGATATATTTGACCCTTTACCACAAAACCAGTCATAAGTGTTTTTCTTTCTTTTATTTTAATTGAGATTAAATCAAAATCAGCCTCCGGTGCATGGCCCACTTGGTTTGGGATTTGTGGAGCTGTGCATCGATGGATTTGCTCTTCAGTGTTTGGACTTTCAGCAGTAAAAAATAAACCAGACTGAACTAAACTAACTGAACTTCAACTCTGAAAACTGGACGGACACTGTTTCAATTTACTATAATGTCTTTGTTAAGCTGCTTTGACACAATCTACATTGTAAAAGTGCTATAGAAATAAAGAGGAATTGAATTGAGATTTATACAGGGTGAATAACTGATCTTTTAGTTGATGTATAGTTTTTTAGGACAGTAGGTAGGTTAGGTTAGTTGTTTTGGTTTAATTGTGTACGGCATGTGAAAGACAATGTTGGAGAGAGGCTGTTTGTCTTGGTTTGACCTGCATTTCTAGTATTGATATTGATGGAATTGTGAATGTTGAAAAATGCAGATAGGTTTTAATCCATTATGCCATTCCTTCTGGAAAGGATTATAGTGGTAATAGTTTTTATTTTCAGCATGATAATAATCAGCTAATTGCAAACTAATCCTCTTTAGAGAAAGAAAACAACTGATAAAACACAGACAGTCATGAAATGGCCTCCACAGGGTCCAGACCTAAATATTACAGATGCTGTATGAGATCACCTGGACAGAAACAGAAAAAAAAATGACACTCTAAACCCGAAGAAGAACTCTGAAAGTGTTAAAAGAAGGCTGATATTACACAGCACATTATTTCAGAAAATGTCAGGACTATTTGAACAAAACAGTTTAAGCTGTGCTTGGTGCCAAAATAAGCCACATTAAACATAGAATGTTGCTTGAAGAGGAATTGTTTTGCAGTTGTTGTTGTTTTTTGTACATACTTCCTACATTTTCAGACTGATTGATTGGTCAATTATAAGCCAGGGGTTCTCAACCTTTTTCATTTATGGGCCCACCAAATAAATTTGGAGGCCCACATCTGACATTTTTTCTTAAAATGATTGACTAGAGAAAATGCTTATTTTAAACCTTTATTTATTAGTAAAACGTTTATTTTGCTCATACTATAATCATCTTTTTTTCTACAGCATTTTATAAAAAACAAAAAAAATGTTTATTTAGTTTATATATAATATAATAATGGCGATGCGGTGGAGCAGTGGGTAGCACGTTCGCCTCACAGCAAGAAGGTCGCTGGTTCGAGCCTCGGCTTGGTCACTTAGCATTTCTGTGTGGAGTTTGCATGTTCTCCCCATGTTTGCGTGGGTTTCCTCCTGGTGCTCCGATTTCCCCCACAAGTCCAAAGACATGTTATACATAAGTTGGCAGTTTTTTCCACCGTGACGACCCCAAATTAATAAAGGGACTAAGCTGAAAAAAAATGAATGAATGAATAATATAATAATATATAATAGTACATATATATTTTATTTGTTTTTTTAAACACACACAGATTTAAAGCTCCTGAATTGTTCAGGTCTTTTTTACAACTGCAGAGTAGGCTATTTGGGCCTATTCTTTAATAAATGAACCTGTACAGGACAACAGATGACAAAAAAAAAGTTGCTGCTTTGAATTGCCCTGACTACTATTTATCTATTGATCATGTCCATTAAAAAAAATAATAATAATAATAATTAAAATACAGTAAAACCCCTATAAGTCGGTTAATATTTGGGATATTATTGGAGTTTGCTGGCAGTAGTGATTAGCTGTTCACTAAAACCAAGTCTCACTAGATCCTCCTGTATGGGCGCCCGTCTGTTATAAAACCCTCGCATTCGCGTTATAAAACACTAATTTGGACAACTATGATGATATTTTAAAGAGTTCACAGAAAAAGAGCACGCATAGTTTGTGAAACAGCAGGCACAGCGAACTGATTATAACTCTAATCATCGTTACCTGTACACTTGTGTGACGGTTTGCTTTATACAGCCGAGCATGTAGTCCTAGTTGACGTGCAGCAGTTGGAAGTGCAGCCACGGTTAAGTCTGTATTTTACAGTGAGGCTCTATTTGCATCGAGTCTGAAGTAATCAATAACAGAAAACGGGAAATGCCATTACACCAATCATTTTTATAGAAAATTTATTTAATAATGAAATCAAATAATTATAGTATGATAATTAAGTTAATCTCTCAGCCCACCTCCAGTATCGCTGAGGCCCATCTGTTTTAGGCCAACAAAGCTGTTATAGTGCTTGGGACTTTTCCACAGTACTGTATTTTCTTCAGTGTTTCAAATATTGCAACTTGTAAATGTGCAGATGAGGGCAAATTAATAGCCCTACTATGGAATTTGTATTCTTTCTTATCAAATGTTTACCAGAGCAAGGACATGTTCACAGTATTTCCTATAATATTTTGTTTTTCCATCTGGATAAAGCCTTATTTTTTTGTTTTTTTTTTGGTAATAAAAGCAGTATTGTTTTCCTTTAAAAGCTCCCTTATGAAATATATTTGTTTTTTTTTTTTCTCGATTGTCTTCCATAGACAAGAACAGAAAAAAAATACTTGTGTTTCTGCATTCTGTGTACACACGCTCTGATTCTCTTGTTCATTCTCTTAATAATTTAATTCACTTTTTTGCTCTTGTCCTCCTCAGACGTTCTCAAGGCTAGTTGAGTGGATGCCCAGTGACAAGCGAAAAGTGTCCTCTGGTACATTAACCCCCCGCTACACCACTGCTATCCCAGCCAGAGAGCCCTCTGCGCTTCAGAAGGACAGACCGGAGCATCACGGACCCGCAGAAAAGGGCAAGAACTCTGAACATGCGGGCCAGAAAAAAGAGGAGAGTCCAAGCCGTGGCATCACTCAGCCTCTAGCTACAGGAGTGGCCAAACCCGTACCTCGACCTCCCACACAACAGGCCCCCTGTACAGCTGAAATCAAAACTATCGGGGCCTTCCCTCCACTGATGAGAGCCGTGTCCTGGGACATAGTGGGCTCCATGAACATGAGGAACGCTGCTCCCAAAGGAGAGGACGGTCCCTCGTTCCCTGACAAGCAAAGAGAGTCTCTGTTCATGTCCTCCGGGTACAAGGATTTCCCTGTGCCGCCTGGGGGCGTCCAGAAACTCTCCAAATTACGCGAGGTAATTCTTTATTGTGTTTTTTTAGTCAACAGGAGTCTTCGTACATGGATTAATCAATTAGCTGGATTTCGTTATTGATAATTGGACACAATCCAGCATAGTTTTGTTATTCAAAGCTCTTCCAAGAGTTGTTGACATACCAACAGGTCTGACAGCTCAAACCTGCTCAAGAGCTGTAGCTGATTTCATATAAACAGTATTAGATTGGGTCATTTTAAGCAAAGGTGATGCTAAAAGTATGTACTGAATGCTGATATTTTCTTACAGAAGTAACCTATAGGCTATATACAGTGCATCCGGAAAGTATTCAAAGCGCTTCACTTTTTCCACACATGTTTATGTTACAGCCTTATTCCAAAATGGATTAAATGAATTTATTTCCACAAAATTCTACAAACAAAACCCCATAATGACAATGTGAAAAAAGATTTTTTTGAAATGGTTGCAAATTAATAAAAATTAAAAAAAACCTGAAAAATCACAAGTACAGAAGTATTTACAGCCTTTGCCTTGAAGCTCTAAATTGAGCTCAGGTACATTTTGTTTCCACTAATCATTCTTGAGATGTTTCAGCAGCTTAATTGGAGTTCATCTTTGGTAAATTCAGTTGATTGGACATGATTTGAAAAGGCGTACACCTGTCTATTAGGTCACAGGGTTGACAGTGCATGTCAAAGCACAAACCAAGCATGAAGACAAAGGAATTGTCTGTAGATCTCCGAGACAGGGTTGTCTCGAGGCACAAGGCTGGGGAAGGTTATACCGAAAATTTTCTGCTGCTCTGAAAGTTCAAATGAGCACAGCGGCCTCCATCATCCGTAAGTGGAAGATGTTTGGAACCACCAGGACTCTTCCTAGAGCTGGCCGGCCATCTAAGCTGAGTGATCAGGGAGGAGAAGGGGTTTAGTCAGGGAGGTAATCAACAACCAAATGATCACTCTGCCTGAGCTCCAGCGTTCTTCTGTGGAGAGAGGAGAACCAAAATTCTCTGGTCTGATGAAATTAAAATTTAACTCTTTGGCACCGCTCATCACCAGGCTAATACCATTCTTATAGTGAAGCATAGTGGTGGCAGCATCATGCTGTGGGGATGTTTTTCAGCAGCAGGGACTGGAAGATAGTCAGGATAGAGGGAAAGATGAATGCAGCAATGTACAGAGACATCCTGAATGAAAACCTGCTTCAGACTGCACTTGACCTCAGACCGGGTGACAGTTCATCTTTCAGCAGGACAATGACCCAAAGCACACTGCCAAAATATCAATGGAGTGGCTTTACAACAACTTGGTGAATGTCCTTGAGTGGCCCAGCTAGAGCCCAGACTTAAGTCATGTTAAACATCTCTGGAGAGATCTGAAAATGGCTATACGCCCTTGCTTCCCATCCAACCTGATAGAGCTTGAGAGGTACTGCAAAGAGGAACGGGCAAAAATTCCCAAAGAAAAGTGTGCCAAGCTTGTGGTTTCATGTTCAAAAAGACTTGAGGCTGTAATTGCTGCCAAAGGTGCCTCAACAAAGTATTGAGCAAAGGCTGTCAATATTTTTTAAAAATTTGCAACGATTTCAAAAAATCGTTTTTCACATTGTCATTATGGGGTATTGTGTGTAGAATTTTGAGGAAATAAATAAATGAATTTAATCCATTTTGGAATAAGGCTGTAACAAAAAAAAAATGTGGTTAAAAGTGAAGCAATATGAATACTTTCCGGATGCACTGTATTCTTGGAACAATTGTAAAATCGTTTAAATAATAAATATATTCTTTTTTTATAAATATATTTTACATTATAAGTTTAAAACTGTAATGTAATCTACACTCCAAAATAAAATACAAAAACTGTCATGGGGGTGGTCTTCCCCAAGGGATTCAAAGAGATGATATGACATTTCTTGATCCAAACGCATACTATTTTAAGGTACCAACCCAGCTTTATTACAATTTGTGTATGATAATAGACATGGCCAAAATTCCTGTTTTGTTTTATAGTTTTTTTTTTAAGGAATAATATTTTATGGGAGTCATGCACACGTTTTGATATCTAATATACTGGGGATTTTATGCTTCACAAAAGTTGCATACTCCTATCAATATCAACAAGCTTTTTTGATGCAAAATTAATTTAAATAGCCCTTTTTTGCCTTATGCCACATAATTAAGCCTAGGTTACTATAATAAAGAAAGCCAAATGAAATCAATTACTAAATACTCTTGACACATAAACGTGTAAAACCAGCTGCAGCCCACAAGAAATGTGAAAAGTTATTGCGTTTCATATTCAACAAACAGTTTACTACGATTTTTGTCAATTTGCTCACATGGATAATTGAGTATTAAACTGGGTTACTGCTGTGACAACAAAATGAACATCTACTTTGTCGTTACAAATGAAAGTATTTATTTATTCAGATGATTCCTACACCCACTTTTTTATTCAGTTTTCAAAGACGCAGGTTTTAAGCTGATTATCAGTGAGGTCATTTGTGAGGTAATTCTTTGATATCTTTGGCGTAGCCAGTTTTGTTTAAGTAGTTTAATGTGCCTTTTATAGCTTTGATGATTTTTTTTATTTTATTTTTTATTTTTTTGGGTCCACTTGGCAGAGGAAAGGGAATATAATGTCCTAAGTTTACACAAATCACTATTTTTAAAGCTGGTTCATCTTTTTTCCCCCTCTCCTGTAGGAACACAAACTTGTTCGTAACCAGAGCATCTCCAGCTCGAAGCTTCCTGATCTGAATGAAATTGCTGAGCAGGAACGAGGTGAGATAATATTGCATTAATATATATATTTGGTTTGTGGATATGCTTATTGCAGATTGTCTTAAACAATTCTGGCTTAGGTGACATGCATCTCACTCAAATGTGAACATTCTCTCATTAACTCAACCTTGTGTATGTTCTAGATCCTCCTCATTCATTCATTCATTTTCTTTTCGGCTTAGTCCCTTAATCAATACGGGGTCACCACAGCGGAATGAACTGCCAACTTATCCAGCACATGTTATATAACTTAGTCTTAAATGGACTTATTAAATTTAGCTTCATGATTCCTTTATATATACCATTTTTAATCTCCATGTATTTGTTTTCATACTGATTTTATGTTACTACAAGGAGTAGATTTTTGACTGTAACTATAATCCTTCACCACTAGATGGCAGCCCGTGTATCACAGTTAAAGGGATAGTTCAACCAAAAATTGAAAAACAATATTCACTATATACTAATAAGGTTTGTTATAAACCCGTATGAGTTTCTTTTCTTTATGTAGAACACAAAAGGAGACGTTTGAAAAAGAAATAAAAAGCTGAAAACTGGTAACTATTGACATCCATAGTAAAGGAAATACTATGGAATTAAATTCTTGCAGGTTTTCAGCATTATTCAAAATATTTTGTTTTGTATTCAAAATATTTCTTATACCACAAAACTCTTTCATTTTTCTAGTTCTCCTAAATATGCCCTTTTAAATGTATCTTTCAGGTCCACCTTCTCCACTCATAAGCTCTCCAAGTGAAGAGGAGACCAAAGAGAAGCCTGATGCCATGCCTAACATTTCAGACGTGATGCTCCGCAAACTCAAACTGCACAGAGGTTCAACTGGCTGGTGCGCTGCTCACTAAACCATCATTCACACATTAAGAAAAAAAAGTCTTAGAATTGTGACGTTTAATCTCTTTTCTTCTATCCCTTTTTTGATTGTTGTTGCAGCGCACCACCGCTCTCAGAGAAGGAAGTTGAGGTGTGTATATTCTTATTTCAAAACATAAAGATACTATTTAAAATAACACTGTTGTACTAAGTCATGTTCAAAGTCACAAAATGTCTGGCTGCATAAATTCATAACCACACTTTAAATATGATCTGCACATGACCAAAAAAGCTAAAGCTCTGCAAAATTCAGTTTATTCCATCTTTCTAGAGCAGGGGTGGCCAAACTCATTTCTGGAGGGCTGGTGTCCTGCAGAGTTTAGTTGCAACCCCAATTAGATACACCTAAAACAGCTAATCTAGCTTTTTCTGGGCATACTAGAAACTTCCAAACAGGTGTGTTGAAGCTAAACTATGCAGGACACCCGCCCTCCAGGACCGTGTTTTGACACCCCTGTTCTAGAGGCTAGAAGATGGTTTAAATAAGTGCTAAAATAAATGTTTTTGAGCTTGAATCTGTGCACACACTGGCATTTATTTAAAGACTACACATTACCGTGGACTTCCTAATAGGTATACCCCAATATGAACAATACCAAAATTGCTTATATTTTTTAGTATCCAGCATGTGTTTTACGCAGCGGATGCCCTTCCAGCTGCAACCCATCACTGGGAAACATCCATACACTCTAATTCACACACATACACTACGGACAATATAGCCTACCTAATAATAATAATAATAATAATAATAATAATTTATTAAACAATAAAATGTTTATATAATAACAACAATAATAAGAATATTATTTAATAATAATAATAATAATAATAATATAATAATAATAATAAAAATAAAATTTTATTAAACAATAAAATATTTATAATAATAAGAACAATAATAATAAATATTATTTATAAATAATAATAATAATAATACAAATAATATAACAATGATAATAATAATAATATTTTACTAAAAAAATAAAATGTTCATAATAATAACAACAATAATAAATATTATTTAATAATAATAATAATAATAATAATAATACAAATAATATAAATAATATAATAATAATAATAATAATAATTTATTAAACAATAAAATGTTTACAATAATAACAACAATAATAATACATATTATTTAATAATAAAATAATAATAATACAAATAATATATTAATAATAATAATAATAATAATAATAATTTTTAAATAATGAAATGTTTATAATAATAACACCAACAATGATAATATTATTTTAATAATAAAAAATAATTGTATTAAACAATACATTTAATAATATAATTATAATAAAAATAATAATACAAATGTATTATTATTATTATTAGATGCAGTAGTAGTAGTAGTAGTATCATTTATATAATAATAAGGATAATAACATTTTTTTAAAATAATAAAATTTATATAATTATAACAACAATAGTCATAATAAATATTTTCATATTTTATTAAACTAATGGATGGTGCGGTGACACAGTGGGAATCACTGTCGCCTCTCAGGCAGGAAGGTTGCTAGTTTGAGCCTTGGCTTGATCAGTCGACATTTCAGTGTGAAGTTTGCATGTTCTCCCCGTGTTGTCGTGGGTTTCCTCGGGTGCTCCGGTCCAAAGACATGCGCTATAGGTGAATTGGGTTAGCTAAATTATCTGTATATATGTGTGAATGAGGGTGTATGGGTGTCTCACAGAAGGGCATCTGCTGCGTAAAACATATGTTGGAAAAGTTGGTGGTTCATTACTCTGTGGCAACCCCTGATTAATAAAGGGACTGAGCCAAAAAGAAAATAAGCACCCAAAGGAAACCCACACGAACATTGGCAGAACATGCAAACTCCTCACAGAAATGCCAACTGGCCCAGCCGAGGCTCGAACCAGCGAGCTTTTTGCTGTGAGGCGACAGCACTACCTACTGCGCCACCACACTGCCTCAACAACAATAATAATCATTATAATAATAATAGTATATTAAAATTATTATTTGATTATTATTTTTGCTGTGTTTTCTCGGCCCATTATGAATCCTGTTTATAATATAGGAATTTACAGTTTTTAGTCCTGTATATCATCTAAGAACTTACAGTCAGGATGACAGCACCACTGGTTCAGCATAGTGTGTTCCAGAATCAGGCTGTTTTGTTATGTACACGAAGGCTGTTTGTGCTCCTGATCCAGGCTTAGGGCATAGCAATTTGATGGGTTTTACTGTAGTGAGTTCCTGTCCCTGTGAGGAAACAAACATGCCTTTTGTGAACACAATCTGCTCCCAGGATGACGCTTGCGAGGGTCAAGGGCTGGAGGTATTTTTCCTCTCGATTATTAGGACAATACTGGTCTCACCGCCGCTGAACTCTTTGATCCTGACAGTAAAAATCCCATCAATATTGCTGCTTTCCTCCGTCCTGCTCTGGTTTGATCTGGAATGTCCTCAAAAGCACCTCATGTTGAGTTGTTTGCCTGCTATGTATATGATAGGATAAATTAATCATACAAGATCAACAAATCGCATATACAATATTGTTAAAAAGTTTGGATTTGATATGTAAAATATATATTTCTTAAGAAGAAAATCTGCATATTAAAATGTATATTTTACATGAGAGTAAGGATGAAAATTCAGCTGTGTTGTCACAGGAATAAATGGCATTTTAAAATATATTAAGATAAAAAGCACTTATATTGGCAAAAATATTACAGTTACAATAAGTAAATTGCTTGTTAGTAACACAACATCAATAAAATAAATCAATTAATTAATTATGGCATTTTAATCAATTAATTAAAATGCCATTTATTTGACATTAAATCACGAGTCTATGGAGATTCGGCATGTTATATTATTACATATATTGGCATGATAACTGTTTATAATAGTAAAAGTTTCAGACAGTGGAAGCTTGGTGTTTTAGCATCCTATTTTAAATATACATTTCATTTTTTAATTTTTAATTTTGCAGTATTTGTAATCTTTTCTTGACATATAATTCAGTGGTTGTTAATCAGGGCATGCAAATTAGCCTTTTTATACAGTTGAAGTCAAAATTATTAGCCCCATCTTTATTTTTCCAGACAAATTACTGTTTAACGGAGAGAAGATTTTTTCAGCACATTTCTAAACATAATAGTTTTAATAACTCATCTCTAATCACTGATTTATTTTATCTTTGCCATGATGACAGTAAATAATATTTGATTAGATATTTTTCAAGACACTTCTATACAGCTTAAAGTGACATTTAAAGGCTTAACTGGGTTAATTAGGTTAACTAGTCAGGTTAGGCTAATTAGGCAAGTTATTGTATAACGATGGTTTGTTCTGTAGACTATCAAAAAAATGAGCTTAAAGGGGCTAATAATATTGACCTTTAAATGGGTTTTAAAAAATTATAAACTGCTTTTATTCTTGCTGAAATAAAACAAATAAGACTTTCTTCAGAAGAACAAACATTTTCAGACACACTGTAAAAATTTCTTTGCTCTGTTCAACATCATTTGTGAAATATTTATAAAAGACAAAAAAAATCTAAGGCGGGCTAATAATTCCGACTTACACTGGATATTTTAAAGATGTAGAAACAGTGTGCTTAAATATTTTTGTTTATAAACTTAAGCCATCAAATGAATCATTTAATACTATTTAATGTTATAATAATGTGATCATGTCAATTTGCAATTGTTTTACTTTTTGGTAAAAAAACATTTATGAATAGAGAAACTGGCTTACTTTTACTCCACGCTCTTTTTTTTTTTTTTCTAAAAATACTTTTTTGTTTATATGATTCATCTGATATGAATTAAAGAGAAATTACCACCTCATAAAATAGTTACTACCTTTCCTGTAAGATATGGTACCATTATATCACAGTTTTTATAGCAGCATTTTTTATGACTTCTGCATTTATCCTTTCCACTGCGCATGAGATGTATTGACTCTAAATTGTTAAACTGGAGGGCCAGCTGAGAACAACTGTTTTGTAATATTTAATATATTAATATTGTAATATTTTGTAATTTAGTAAATACTACAGTATATATATATATATATATATATATATATATATATATATATATATATATATACTGTATATATACTGTGTGTGTGTGTGTGTGTGTGTGTGTGTGTGTGTGTGTGTGTGTGTGTGTGTGTGTGTGTGTGTGTGTGTGTGTATTATTATTATTAATAATAATAATAATAACCCCCCCCACCCCGTTTATTTTTGTCCCCAATTTCTGTTTGACGGAGAGAGAAAAATGTTAGCACATTTCTAAACATAATAGTTTTAATAACTCATCTCTAATGACTGATTTATTTTGTCTTTGCCATGATGACAGTAAATAATCAAGACTCTTCTATACTGCTTAAAGTGACATTTAAGGCCTAACTAGGTTAATTAGGTTAGTTAGGCAGGTTAGGGTAATTAGGCAAGTTATTGTATAATGATGGTTTGTTCTGTAGACTATCGAAATAATATAGCTTAAAGGGGCTAATAATTTTGTCCTTAAAATTGTGTTTAAAAAATTAAAAACTGCTTTTATTCTAGCCAAAATAAAACAATTAACACTTTCTCCAGAAGAAAAAATATTATCAGACCCACTGTCAAAATTTCCTTGCTTTGTTAAACATCATTTGGGAAATGTTTAAAAAAGAATCAAAGGGAGGCCAATAATTCTGACTTCAACTGTATATATATTATAGGTGAGACCCTACACTGGTCTTACGGTTTGGTTTCGGTTATGATTATTATACCCTCAATTTGGTTAAATTCGATATCTCGGTGCATTGATGATGCTTTTCATGCACAATTTTATATTTTACTTCACAGCACAAGAAAAAAGTAAAAACATATTTATGTTTATATATTATTTGTAATACAATGTTGTCCTTTAATACAAACAGTCAGAACTGTAGCTTTAAATACTCAAGTACATGCACAGAACAACATGAGCATTTATAGCAAATAAACAAATGTAAATATCTGTAAATATATATATATATATATATATATATATATATGTATGTATATATATATATATATATATATATATATATATATATATGTATATATATATATATATATATATATATATATATATATATATATATATATATATATATATAAATAAATATATATATATATATATATATATATATATATATATATATATATATATATATATATATATATATATATATATATATATGATGTTTAACAGAGGAAGGAAACTTTCACAGTATGTCTGATATTTTTTCTTCTAGAGAAAGTCTTATTTGTTTTATTCAGGCTAGAATAAAAGCAGTTTTAATTTTTAAAAAAACATTTTAAGGGTAAAATTATTAGCCCCATTAAGCTATATATTTTCCGATAGTCTACAGAACAAACCATCATTATACTATAACTTGCCTAATTACCCTAAACTGCCTAGTTAACCTAATTAACCTAGTTAAGCCCTTAAATGTTACTGTAAGCTGTATAGAAGTGTCTTAAAAATATCTAGTAAAATATTATGTACTTTCATCATAGCAAAGATAAAATAAATCAGTGATTAGAAATAATTTATTTAAATTATTATGTTTAGAAATGTGTTGAACAAAATCTTCTCTCCGTTAAACAGAAATTATGGAAAAAAAATAAACAAGGGGCTAATAATTCAAGGAGGCTAAAAATCTGACTTCACATGTATATATATATATATATATATATATATATATATATATATATATATATATATATATATATATATATATATATATATATATACATACATACATATATATATACATACATATATATATATATATATATATATATATATATATATATATATATATATATATATATATATATATATATACATATATATATATATATATATACATACATATATATATATAATCTAATGGCCTTCTTTTTCCTGCAGAATGCTTTTGTTCAGCTGTCTCTGGCCTTCCGCAACGACAATTACACGTTGGAGTCACGGCAGAAACAGGCGGAAAGAGAGCGCAACCTGACTGAGGAAAACCTGGAGAAGGAACTGGAAGAGTTTAAAGTCACCCTCAAGGTTAGATCTGAATCCATTGCAAAGAGTTGCACACTTTTGCACACTTTTGAAGTAAACTGCAGTATAACAGATGTCTGTTGACGTCTCATTTCCAGAGCACTGTGTCATTGTGGCAGAATGTCGAGCAGCGGGAGTTTTATCAAAACCTTTTAGAAACAATCGCTGTTTTGCACCGTCTAACCATCCGACTCTCCAGCAGGGCAGAAATGGTGGGAGCCGTGAGGCAGGTGAGATGATCATCGAAAACTCATAACCTCCTGTCAGCTACTAAAAGTGCGGTTACATTTTGCATTTATTTAAAGTACAAATGAAATCAAAACTAACCATACTGTTTTTGGTAGCTCACATTGCTAGTTTTGTGGTAAACAATTCATCTGTGCATGTCATTAAGGCAAATACATGTTTACCCTTGTAATCTAAAATTGTAATCTGAAAATGCACTTCCTGTTTGTTTTCAGATTAAGGGCCCTATCATACACCCGGTGCAATGTGGCGCAAGGCGCGAGGCAATTGTTGTTTGCTAGTTTCAGCTTGGCGCAAGAGTCATTTTGAAGTTTTGTGCCACGCTGTTTAAATAGCAAATGCATTTGTGCTCATATGTGCGCCCATAGGCGTTCTAAAAGGGGAGGCATGTTGAGGTGTATTGCTGGCGCGTTGCTATTTTGAGAAACTATAATAGATTTGTCAATAGACCAGAACAAAGCCGGTCTAAAGTCCAGCGCAGAGCGCGTTAGTTGTGCGCCTGGCTTACACGGCACCACTTCAGAGGCGTTGCTCACTGCAGAAATTGGGACTAGCTCAACTTTTTAAGCGCCGACAGAAGCGTCAGCCAATCAGATCGCTGTATGCAAATACATCAGCTAGACAGTGGCCTATTGCTGACTGAATTTCATTGGCTGACGCTGCTATGACGGTCGCGATAGCCCCAACTTCAGACACGCCTTCAGTCAAGCGTTGATGCTGAAGCCACGAGTTAATGGGGCGTAACAGATCACCCAGATCTTTGGGATCATATAAACTAGAAATTCCAAGAGTTCAGTCAAAGCATCAGTTTTCAGCTACTACGCCCCCTACTGCTGGAATCAGCTTCCAGAAATGATCAGATGTGCTCCAACAGTAGGCACATTCAAGTCAAGACTGAAAGCACATCTGTTTAGCTTTGCCTTTACTGAATGAGCACTGTGCTACGTCCGGCAGATCGCACTATTATGACTTTCTCTTCATTTTCATTCTTTTAAAACCTGTTTTAACACATTTTTATTTGTATTTAACTGTTTTTTTAATTATTTATTTTTTATTTATTTTCTTATTCTTGCCTCTTTCATTCTTGTTTATGTAAAGCACTTTAAATTGCCACTATGTATGAAAAGTGCTATATAAATAAACTTGCCTTGCCTAAAATTAAACAATTTCTCTTATCAGAAAACAATAAACACAATTATCCCAGGCGCAGCATTGTATTCGATTTTAGCAGATCGTACAAAACATGGAGAAAACACCTCTCCACCTTCCTCGGAGAAACAGCCACCTGCAGTAATATTACCCGGACAATATTAAAACAATATTAAAAATAATTGAAACTCTGGAATACAGACTGATTAAAAAAGATGATTTCTTATAAATGATTTTCTTATCACTATAAAACCATAATCTACGCAAAAAAATAAAGCCTTTGGTGGAGTTTTTCACTGAACCAATTTCACTCATAATGCATATTCGTCATGTTGGACAACAGAACTTGCTTTGAAAGTGACTACTACAATATGTGTTCTGGGCTTTATACACTTCTTCACTGTTGACAATGAACAGACATTTTGACATGCAATATTTGGCTCAAGTGACCGCACCTAATGCCCCTCATTTCTGTTCTTGGAGTAGAGAATGCATTAGATGGGAATGTTGGTTTTTCAGAAGATAAGATATGTTTGTAATAGATTTAGATAAGTGTCATGCTTGCCCTTGGGTTAATGCACAAGCCAAAATAAACCACAGAAACGCTCAGCGGTACGTCTGTTGCGAGTGGCGACACTGTTAATATTAAACCCTGCATGGGTTCCCTGCAAGTACTGTATTATCACCTTGCTCTTTCATCCCCATTAATAATGACTGATGATACAAATAATATTGAGGCCATCGATGCTGCTTTAAAATCATTGTAGTAACATCCTAAATCTACTATTTATTTGGACAAACTAGTCAAGTAACCTGACAGTCCTGTTGCCCTTAAAGTCTCTCATTGATTGCATTATTGTAAGCTGACACACTACCTGACAAAAGTCTTGTCGCCTATCCAGGTTTAAGGAAAAACAAATAATAACTTGACTTCTAGTTGATCATTTGGTATCAGAAGTGTCTATATGAAAGGCAAAGGCCTCTAGATTACGTTTATTTTACCAAAATAAAATATGATCATGCCTTGATTTTTAATTATTTAATTAGGACAGTAAGATCTGACTTTTCTCAGACAAAAGTCTTGTCACTTAACAGAAATAATGTCCAGCATTGAATATAAAGTCATGGTGCAGTGGAAAAATAATCAATATTGTGCATGACTCCCATGAGCTTGGAGGACTGCATCCATACATCTCTGCAATGACTCAAATCACTTATTAGTGAAGTGATCTGGAATGGCAAAGAAAGTGCAGGACTTCTAGAGTTCATCAAGATTCTTTGGATTCACCTTCAATGCCTTCATTTTACCCCAGACATGCTCAATAATGTTCATATCTTGTGACTAGGCTGGCCAACCCAGGAGCACCTTGACCTTCTTTGCTTTCAGGAGCTTTGATGTGGAGGCTGAAGTATGAGAAGGAGCGCTATGCTGCTGAAGAATCTGCCCTCTCCTGTGGTTTCTAATGTAACGGGCATCTCAAATGTCTTGATACCTCAGGCTGTCGATGTTGCCACCCACTGAACAGATCTCTCGCACGCCCCCATACTGAATGTAACCCCAAACCATTTTTCCTTCACCAAACTTGACTGATTTCTATGACGATCTTGGGTCTATGCAGGTTCCAGTAGGTCTTCTGCAGTTTTTGTGATGATTGAGAGGCAGTTCAACAAATGATTTATCTAAAAAATCTACTTTCTGCCACTTTTCCAAATGATCAACTACAAGTCAAGTTATTATTTAACTGGGATCGACAACTTGACTTTTGTCAGGTAGTGTAGTAACAGTTATTTATTTAACTACTCAGTAATATAAATTAATTACATGTACTTACTACATGGTTGTGTTAGAATGTGGGTTAGGTTTGGGATTAGTTACATATAATTGTGCATAATTCATTGTAATTACTATAGTAAGAGCATGGAACATGACTAACTATGCCACCTTAAATTAAAGAGTTACGATTAACTACCTACCATTGACTGATAATTTTTGTTCATTCATTTTTTTTTCGGCTTAGTCCCTTTATTAATCTGGGGTCACTACAGCGGAATGAACCACCAATTTATCCAGCATATGTTTTACACAACGGATGCCCTTAACTCGCAGCCCATAACTAGGAAACATCCATACACACTCATTCACACACACAGTCATACACTATGGTTAATTTTAACAAACCCAATTCACCTGTACCATGTCTATGGAAAACCCACGCGAACACAGGGAAAACATGCAAACTCCACACAGAAATGCGACCTTCTTGCTGTGAGGTGAACATGCTACCCACTGCGCCACCCTGTCGACTGACTGATAATTTGCTTTATATTATTTAAGACAAGGCCTGGACTCAACATAATTTCTAGTCTAGCAATGATATAAAAAAACACACAGATTGATGTATTATATCCAAGTTGGGTAGATTATTATTTTATTTAAAGAATGTTGTGCGATTAGTGTGTGAATAGTGTTATCTGCCAAATGCATTGGTTACCTCAAATCACATAATTAATAGTCATGAGCAGGGCTTTACATTAACACCCGCCAAATGCGCGTAGATTTCAGCTGTGGTGGGTTAGACCAGCCTGATCACACGAGAAAACGTAAGTATTTTACGTTTTGCCAGTTTAGTGGCTAATTCGTACGAATTCGTACGAGTTCAGTCGTACGAAATGGTACGATTTTAAAAAGGAGGCGTGGCACCTAATCCCACCCCTAACCAAAACCGTCTTTGGTTGATGAGCAAATCGTACTAAATTGTACGAATTAGATCGTACGAATTCATACGAATTAGCCACTAAATGAAAAAGTTACAAATTGTCGTGAGATTGTGTTGGTTAGACAGACACCTCCACTAGCCACTTTGTCTGGTTGAAAATCTGCTACAATGTGTAGTTTTCTTAAAAGCAGGGTTCGACAATAAGCATGCCCCAATATTCGTGCAAATGTGATCTTAGAATCGAGAAGCAGCACGACTGACAAATAAATGTGTTCGCGCGAGCAACACAGCAAAAAAGAAGGTAAATACCGAACGAGAGGATGATCACTCGCGTGCATAGGTGATGTGATGTTAAAAAGCGTGGTGCAATCTGAAACTGGTGCAATCTGAAATAGACTAGACAAAGAGCGATGATCATTCATCCACAGACAGTCCTGCTGCTTTCGAGAGCTCAAGATTTTAAAAAAATACACATTTTTTATCTAAGCAGCAGCGGTCACTGCTTTCATTTAAATAATTCTTTTATTATTAAAAGGCCTATATTAAGGCCTATAATATTCTTTAAACAGATTATTAAAAGGCCTATATTAAACATCCTCTCATTATCAGACATTGTATGTTTCACCTGCTTTCTTTGGCTTACATTTATTTTTGTTAATATTATTTAATTATATTTAGTTTACAATAAGTTTGCTTCAATGGGAGATTACTTCCCGTTCATAGATATATACACTAGATATCACATAGGGACCCTGAGCATGCGTCAATAGCGCCGCCACATTGGTACAGTGCTCCCAGGACAAATGTCATTCAACTGCACTAGTCAAAACAGTGTTATTACGTGAAGATGCTGGACTTTAGCGCTGTCTACGGGTGTAGTACAGAGCAAAGAAAGAAAACAAAGCACAAAGGCAGAACATTTCATAGGTAATATTAAGTTTTTTTCTGTTTTTGTATGTTCTGAACTTTTGTGCTAATCAGGTAACGTTATTGATGATAACAGTCACTTACTGCATTCACCATACGCCAAAGCAGCTCCAACTCGCACTAAACACTCTGCTTATGCTAGTTTTGTTGAATAAAATCAGCAAACAATGCAAAAGAAATATCACAACGAGATGCTGCGCTGCCAGAAACTATTATTATTGTCGGCTAACGTTAGTGAAAGAGTCGTTCGGGGGATTCATTCACAAACGAATCGCTCCCTTCGTCAGTATGAGAAGTGAAAGCCGGAGGTGTGTTTCAGGACATGATTAGAGTAAATTTAACAGGGAGGGTGGATAGTACATTTCCATACACACAAACACAAGCTTTTTGTCAGGAATGCCCGTGCGGTCACTGATCCATCAATGTAGAAAAGTGATGTAAAATTATAATTTTCGTAACTAGAAAAAAAATTACATACTAACATCCAGGAAAACTCCCGATCACAGATATATGTGTATATGTGTTTATCTCTGGGTTTGGATGGCCACAGTCCTCCACTGTACCTTGGTCCCGCATTCATTTCAAAGGAGCGCTACCCTGTAGCAAGATGGTGGCGCTATTGACACATTCCCTCCAATAGACAACAATAGGCCAGGCGACATCTAATGTATATATCTATGCTTCCCGTTTATGTGTAGGTAACTGGTGATCTGGGACTTTTAGCCTAGACAGATTACTGTGCATATTTTAGATTTATGACAATAATTATTTTTTAAATGTAATATTTTTTTTTTAAAGAAAAGGTTTGTTGAATTAAATAGTGCACCTATAAAGCTATATTTTCCTTGTTTTGACACATTCAAAATTTGTGGCTAAGAAATATTGATTTGGTGTGGTCAGAGATAAGTTTGGTAAATCCTTAATTTTGAGCCCTGAAAAGTCATGAAATAAATACTGATTGCATTGCGACGCAACCCATTTGCTCACACAAGAAGTTAAATGAATGAGAAATCATGTGGACATAACACATCATCTAAATCAAGTCATTTTAGCATGTCAAAGTCAAATGTATGCAAATAAAATATATTTTCCCAGCAAGAAAAGTGTGGCTAGTGAAAATGGCGAGTGGTTAGTAATGTTGGAAATCTACTAGCCACAGTGGCTGGTAATCAAAAAAGTGAATGTCAAGTTCATGAGGTAATACATTTAACGGCCACTTTATTAGGTAAATCTGTTCAATTATTCGGTATAGACGTTAAAATTGAGTCATCCAATCACATGGTTGTCCTTCAGTACATTCACAGCCGGTTGAAGGCAAGCCTAAAATTATTAGCCTAAAATACTTAGAGACTAATGCTAACGTTGCTTATATGACAGTGCACATGGAAAAGTTGCTGTGTCATGTGACCTGATTAGCGTTACAGGTTTTTTAGTAGAAGGTAATACATACATGTTAATCATTTTCATTTCATTATTTTTGAAATGGAGATGCACTTTACACATTGAGTTCCGCATATGCTGATTTGTATGGTAACGCTTTGACAGGAAAAGAGAATGAACAAGGCCACGGAGGTGATGATGCAGTATGTGGAGAATCTGAAACGGACGTATGAGAAGGATCACGCGGAGCTGATGGAGTTTAAGAAGCTCGCCAACCAAAACTCCAACCGCTGCTATGGGGGCTCAATGGACACTGGAGGTAAAAGAAACATGTTTTCAAGCCATCATCGAGTGCTTCAAAAGATTCCCTCCTCCCTAATGTGTGCATGTTTATGTTCATTTTTTATTTCAGATGAAGGTGTTCCACGCTCATCAAGATCCATGTCTATGCAAATGGGAAAGGTAGGCCAATATCCCAGGAAAAACCTTATATTATAGGTTATGTACACATTTACACTGCACATACATTATGTACTGTTTTTTACAAATTTACTGTAAAAATAAGAAGGCAGCTGTGGTTACCAGAACTTTAGAATTAAAATACGGTAGAAACAATTAAAGAATTTTCAAAATTTTACAGTAAACTACCGTATTTCATTAATTTATAGTATTGCACACCAGTGTTTAAGAGTACTAACACTACCCATCGTATATAAATAGGAAACATACTTTTAACAAAGTTACAGATTTTTACTGTATTATTTTATATTATTTTACCATTAATATTACATTTTTTTACAGTTTATGTAAACTGTTAAAAATATCCATGACATTTATGTGGGTAAAAAAGGTCTCTGTCGTTGCAGGAAATTTAGCAGTAAAAATATGGGATAAACCGTAAACTTTTTAGTATCAATTTACAGTAAACTTGAGGAAACATATTGTTACGGTGAGATTGAGGAAACATACTGTTGACCTGGTTTCAGATTTTTACTCGAGCATTTTTACAATTCTTTATCGCTGAAATTAACGTTACAGTTAAAAAAAAAAGGGCAACAGTAGTTACCAGAACTTTACCATTAAAAATATGGTAAAAACTGTAAACATTTTTCTAAATTTTACAGTAAACTATTTATGTTTCTATACCATGTATTTCAGTAATTTATATAATTACACACCAGTGTTTTAGAGAACACTAACTATTATATATATTAAGGAAACATTCTGTTAACAAAGTTACTCTAACATTTTTTTTTACAGTTTTATACTGTTATTATTACAGTCATTTTTTTACAGTTTATTTACACTTAAAAACCTATCAAATTTATTTATTTTTATTTATGTTTACTAGAATGGTGCCATTAAAAATATGGTAAAAACTGTCAAATAATTTTCTAAATTTCTGTAAACTACCGTATTTATTAATTAACAGTATTACACATTAGTGTTTGAGACTAACACTGCCCATCATATATATTAAGGAAACATACTGTTGACCAGGTTGTGGATTTTTACTGTAGCATTTTAAACAGTTGTTTACCATTACCGTAATTTTTACAGTTGTACAGATGTAAATTTTACAGTGTACAGATGTACACTGTTTTAGAAATGTAGGAATTGAGGAGCCATTGACTTCCATAATGTTTTTCTACTTTGAAAGTCCGTGGCTATTGCTTACCAATGCTCTTAAAATATATTTTTATAATTTTTTTATTTATATTTACTGTTAATATTACAGTAATTTTTTTTTACAGTTTATGTACACTGTTAAAAAAATCATAACATTAACAGGGAAAATTTGGCAGCTGTAGTTGACAGAACTTCACTATTAAATATATGGTAAATTATGGTACAAAAAAATTCTAAATTTTACAGTAAACTATCGTATTTCATTAATTTATAGTATTACACACCACTGTTTTAGAGTACTAACACTACACATCATATATATTAACCTGCTGTTGACCAGGTTGCGAATTTTTACTGTAGCATTTTTACAGTTTTTATCATTAATATTAGTCATTTTATTTAAATATCCATAAAATTTACAGGGGGAAAAGGGCAGCTGTGGTTGCCAGAACTTTACCATTAAAAAAATGGTATGAACCGTAAAATCTTTTTCTCAGTTATACAGTAAACTATCGTATATCATTAATTTATAGTATTACACCCCAGTGTTTTAAAGAACCAACACTAACCATCATATGCACAGTATTAAGGTGACATACTGTTGACCAGGTTGCAGAGTTTTACTTTAACATTTTTACAGTTATTTACTATTGAAATAACATAAAATTTACAGTAAAAATGCCAGCTGTGGTTACCAGAACTTTAGCATTAAAATATAGCAGAAACTGTACAGTGTTTCTATAAATTGTATGGGTAACCACCACATTTGGTAAATTTAGAATATTATACGCATTGTTTAAGAGTACTAAGGTTTAAGAGTACTAAGGTACACAGTTTTACAGTGTTTACTGTTAATATTACAGTCATTTTAAACAGTTTATGTACACTGTTTAAAAAATCCATAAAATTTACTGGGGGAAAAAGGCAGCTGTGGTTGCCAGAACTTTACAATTAAAAATATAAACTGTAAACATTTTTTCTCAATTTTACAGTAAATTACCGTATTTCATTAATTTATAGTATTACACACCAGTGTTTTAAAGTACCAACACTAACCATCATATGCACAGTATTAAGGTGACATACTGTTGACCAGGTTGCAGAGTTTTACTGTAACATTTTTAGTTATTTACCGTTGAAATTCCATAAAATTTACAGTAAAAATGCCAGCTGTGGTTACCAGAACTTTAAAATTAAAAATATAGCAGAAACTGTACAGTGTTTCTATAAATTGTATGGGTAACTACCATATTTGGTAAATTTAGAATATTATACACAGTGTTTAAGAGTACTAAGGAAGGAAAAGAAAGGAAACATAAGTAAGGAAACATACTGTTAACAAAGTTACACATTTTTACAGTGTTTGCTGTTAATATTACAGTCATTTTAAACAGTTTATGTACAGTTTAAAAAAATCCATAAAATTTACTGGAGAAAAAAGGCAGCTGTGGTTGCCAGAACTTTACAAATAAAAATATGAACCGTAAACATTTTTTCTCAATTTTACAGTAAACTACCGTATTTCATTAATTTATAGTATTACACACCAGTGTTTTAAAATACTAACACCACACATCATATACATTTTGAAAGCATACTGTTGACCTGGTTATGATTTTTTACTGTTAAATTTTACAGTTATTTACTGTTGAAATTACATAAAATTTACAATAAAAGAACAGCAGCTGTGGTTACCAGAGCTTTACCATTAAAAACATGGTAAAAATTTTACAATATTTTATTCAAAACTTTATGGAAACCGGAAACTTTATAGTATTACACACCATTGTATATTTATACTATATATATATATATATTCTTTTTACTTTTTTCTCCATGGTGTAAACATTATTCTGATGAATTAAAAAATATATTGTGTTTCAGATTTTGTGTTTTTTTGTTTGTTTGTTTTTTCTTTATTAAGGCTTTGCCAAGACGGAGAGTCAGTGTGGCTGTAGTTCCCAAGTTTAATCTCCTGAACATCCCCGGGCAGACGCCAGCCGCTGGCCCCAACATCACACCCGGTGCTCTTCCTGTGGTGGTGAGTCTCAAACACACTGCCTTGTCAGCAGACACATGTAACTAATGATGCTTTATCTACACGCTTCAAGCATACCATTTTATCATGTTGACCACTGAAGGCCGCCACGACTATTTATCAAAGTGAAAGCTTCAAGATCTTTTACATGATTGTGTTCTGCTGTTGTTTTAGTGTGAGGCGAACACCATTAAAAACGGCAGCTCCTCAGATCCAACACAACAAGATGTGCCTGACAAACCGTAAGTCCCCGCCTGTCTTTGTGCAGCCACATTGTTATTAAACTGGAAACAAAATCTGATTTAATGATATTGAAAAAGATGATATACTGTAGCAATTTTTTCTGACATATATTGTGATATGAAGACCTAAGGGTAATTATACTGTATTCTGAATGAATTTATTTGGAAAGAAAAATAATGTAATTATTGTAAATTAGGGCCAGTGACAATAATTTTTTCAATAATTGAAAATCCGGCAACCACAATAATCAAACCCTTGGGAACTGTGGTCGGAACCAAAGTTCACAGGTCTGTGTTCTCTGAACTCCTCTCAAGCGGTGGACTTCTTCATTCTGATTGCTTGCTGCCGAACCGCGTCATAGCTCATTACCATTAATGCCTAGTTCAGACTGCGTGATGTTTGCCCCGATTTTGGCTCGCCGACAGGTTTTGAGAAATCGCAGACAAATGCCTGAAATCACAGGCAAATCGCTGCTCGTGCACGTTAGTGACAATCACACAGTATGAACTTTCAAAGACGCAATCTGAGGGATTTGCCGATGAGTCGCTGATGCCTGTGAGATATTTGGAATGCTAAATATCTGGAACTGTCGGCGATTCAGATCATGCTGTGTGAATTGAGTTTTGACTGAAAATAACATCAGCGATCGCCTACAGCCAATGAGAGAGCAGCTTTCACTTGTGTGTGCGTGTGTGTATACCTGCTGCAGGCCAGCGGGAGGCTGGGGGAGAAGTTAAAAGCGCTCTTTTTCGGTTTTTTTGGACCCACGAAATGGAGGAAAAACTAGTGGAGGTTTGACAGGACTCAGGAGCAACCGTGTCTGTTTGACGTTTCATACAGAAAGAAATTAGTTTATTATCAACATTAAGGAGAAATGGCTAATTCCCTTTAAACCCAGGTGAGCAAACATGTATATGTTTTACCCCATTAAAGGCTTCTTTCTCATTATGTAGTTAATAACAAAAGATATACTACATGTTTTTGGCTGTGAGACGTAGTTTGGACGAAGTTGTCGGCGATTCTTCTTTTAGTAAAGTCATGCAATGTGAATGTCCCTGTCGCCGATCCATCTTGCAGTGTAAACAAAGCAGCGACAAAACGCTAGCCCAGATAGTCATGCAGTGTGAAAACATCTGTGACACGACTACTTTGAAAATCATGCAGTCTGAACTCGGTATAAGTTGACTTGATTTCAACTCTCCTCGACGCCCACACCGGAGAAGTTGCGCCTCGCTGTTTGTTGCCGCCGGTTCTCATTGAAAATGATTGACTTCCTGCTACTTTGACGTTCTCGCCGCTCTCGGTTTGTGATCACTCCTCAGTTTGAGATCGCTTCCCCACGTTGTTGCTTCGCCCACCCCCCTCCTTAATGGGCCCCCGTCAGTGATCCCTTCAGGGGGGCTCCCGCATTTCGCGCTACGCCACTGATTAGGGTGGCACGGTGGCTCAGGGGTTAGCACTGTCGCCTCAGAGCAAAAAGTTCGCTGGTTCGATTCCCAGCTGGCTCAGTTGTCATTTCTATGTGGAGTTTGCATGTTCTCCGTATTTTGGTGTGGGTTTTCCTGTGGGTGCTCCGGGTTCCCCCACAGTCCAATAAGCAGGGCCCTATTTGGGCCAGGATCCAGCACCTCTGAAATCTGATCCGGCACCTTATTTTACCAAAACAGTTGACGGTTCATTCCGCTGTGGCAACCCCTGATAAATAAGGGCCAAATTAAAATTTATTAATTAATTAACTATGTAAATTAATTCATTCATTAATTTTCTTTTCGGCTTAGTCCCTTTATTAATCTGGGGTCGCCACAGCGGAATGAACCGCCAACTTTTCCAGCACATGTGTGTGTTTGCATTGAAGAGCCACGGAGTACATTATAACAGCTGACAGGTTGGGAACACTGACGCTATATTTCAGCATCTGACAGCAGACACTGAATCAGGAGAGCGTTTTTCTCTCACACTTTAACAGCATCTGACGGTTTTAACACACGTCTTTCTTTCTAAATCAAAGTTTTGTATCACAAAAACACTCCGTAAGCCACTGAAAACAGTATTGACAACCAGTTAGCTGATGACAATTCATAACAGAAGTTCTAAGCAGCCTAGCGGAACGCGCCGGTCCCTGTGGCGCCCTCCATGCAACAAAATAAAAGGTCTATACCAAAAGTTTTTGGACTTGTGGGGGACCCGGAGGCAAATCATTTGAACACGGGGAGAACATGCAAACTCCACACAGAAATGCCAACTGACCCAGCTGAGGCTCAACCAGCGACCTTCTTGCAAAGAGGCGATTGTAGCAGTGGTGTTAACTATATAAAAACATAACACAGACCATGTGAACATGATTTCCGCAGGAGTCCTGTAGGATGTAACGAAAAGATGTGAGTTGTAATGAACTTCAATGATTCCACACTTAATCCCGGCGTCATCAAAATACACCTTTGTTTATTGTGAATATGTGCCTTCTTATGGCAAAATTAAATGCTTTTAAGCAGTGGAATGGTTGCACAGAATTCGAAGGAACCAATGATGCCAATAAAGCAACTTTATTTTTTGCTGTATGAGTGTACAGCGAGTCATGGCTTTTTTAACGGTTATAACTCACACAACCTTCAAGGTTTTTTCAGTGTGCTTAAAATAACCTACAAAAATCTCAACTGCAGTCAGTTTTACATCCCATTTTGTCATTAAATCTAAACACTTGAACAGAAACATTTGACGAAAACCAGTCACCAGGGTCAGAGTGTACTTTAATAGGAAAAGGCAGAGAGCGCGTCACCATACTGTCACATCCAAACACCAGGATTGAACTCAAATGCAGACAATAACACTCTAAGCCAGCATGTGAACACCTTATAATCCAAATCAAATATCACCAAAATTTCACATATTACTTTATAATGCTATATCTACTTTAAAAATTTTGTCAAAAGCATGATCAAATACAGTTCATATTCCTCGAAACATAGGGGGCGCTCTTGCATGATCATCAATGGATAATAAATGTCACCTGGTGGTCATGTTTGGTAGCTTAACAATAAAACAAACAGATGAAAGTAAGATTACATTCTAAATTTAAAATTGAGGTTACACTGGGCACTAGTTTTGGCATCTCTGATTTAAAGGGATAGTTCACCCAAAAATGAAATGAGTTCAAACGGTTAAATAAAGCTAAAGTTATGCGCTGTTATGTTATCCAAAACGTACAACATAGGCTCACTCTTAAAACGCAGCCTATATACATTTCTGGAGATCGCAAATTATGTAGCCAGATGAAAATACGGCTTCATTACGTCTCTAAAAGGAACACTATGACAGCGTTTCCTTTCATGCTACCAGCTGATTACCTCCGTATGGATAGCTTTTCCACTGTTACCAGTTTGTACAGTGGGTCACTTCATACATTGGCGGACTTGGGTGCAGATTGGAGTTAATAAAAAAAAAAAATAATAAGTAAATAACAGTCTAAGAATGTGGTAAAATCTGAAAACATGGTAAAAATCAGGCTGCCACAAGAGCTTCTCTATTTCTGGATGGTTATTGAAAACACTGTTGGTTGGATTTAGGGAATGGTGTGAGCGCTATGGTGTCAATCGATGCTTTTGAAAACACTATTGGTTGGGTCTAGGGAAAGTGGTGGGTCGGTCGGTCGACAGCGGCCTCTGGTGGATTTACGTGAGAGCAGCAGACGCGAATGGCACTCGTGAGAGAATTTTTAGATCTCAAAAAGCATACACAGCGGCCTTTAGTGGATTCACAAAGACGTAGCTCCTTGGACATATTTGGCACTCTCCAGAAATGGAAATAGGGGTACGTAATCAGAATGAGCCTGATTTGAAGACAGGGTTCAATGCTAAAGATATTTTCACTGGCCCGATTGGACATTTTTTTACTTTCAGTTTTTCACTTGCCCTGCCAAAATTTTCACTAGCCCTGCACCAAAAAATTTTTTTGAATAAATGATAGCTATTTCTTAGCCACATATTTTAAATAATGTGTCAAAAATAGTGTATTTTAATCTAGAACTTTAATATTTTTTTAAGAATTAAAATATTTAGCAGTAAAATATAGCAGTATGGAAAATGTGCAGGTATTTCATTGCAAAACAAAAGGTAGCTGACTTAAAAGGGCCGCAAACTATGCAAAACATCACTTCGTTTTTTTTTTTCATGGTGTTTCCACAATGTTAGAAACAGATGTTTTCTTTAAGCCTCATAATTTGATGTGGCCGTCATGTTGTCGTCTTTTCCCTGTACTGGTTTTTACCAGGTTAGGGAAAAAATAATGTGCTCACAACATCCAATCAGAAAAGAGGAACCAAAAATCAATATGGTGTTAATGACATAACAGAAAAGGTAGCATTCAAAGACTGAAAGCACAAATTGCTTCGCGATTCTAAGACTGTATTTGCATGCATCTGACAAATAGTCGCAGGGGAATTAAAATTTAGTGACAAGGCAGCACTGGTCCGATCGGGCCAGTAATCATTCTGTCTTCTGTCCCGAGCATCTCTCACGATAGCCCCGGGCCATCGGGCAGTCCTTATTGTTGAGCCCTGGAAGATGTAGGTGACTTTTTTTCTTCAGTATAAGATTCCTAGATGAATCCACGGTCCTTGGGGATTCATACAATAGCAGTGAATGAAGGTTTGTTTGTTTTTTTTAGATAAAAAATAAACCCATACAAACGAGTTCAGTAGCCATGTTCTCAGTTCTCTTTAAGTTGATCATGTCATATTGATATCAGAAAGTTGGGGCGACAGTTAATGGGTTACAAGACCTCCAGAAGGACATGTTTAAACATTTCAAGTTTCACCATGTGCACCATGTTTCTTTCCCTGGTATTCAAGTCTCTCCATTAGGCCGAAGGTTATTGTTGTTACTACCCATGGATGGTTAATAAACACAGAGAGATGGTTTTGATAGATCACACATATCTGCGTAATGGCAGTTTCTTTTATTGCTCCATCCCTGTCTCTTCTTTCCTATGTGAAACAAAGCAGTGGAAACCCTCTGACGGAACAGGAAAGTGAAGCAACGCCAACCAAAGTTGTGTGCAGTCCAGAGAAGGTTACAGAAGAGATCAAAGCCAAGATTGAAGAAGAAGCGTATAATAAAGGGTAACACCCTTGGCACTACACTCAATCTGTGTGACCCCCCGCTCACAAAACAATAGCAGTTCAGATGATTAGATAGAGATCACACAGTTGCATAATTGCAAAACATTCTCAGCAAGTGGTGGCATTTTTATCACTTGTTTTGCAAACTATATAACCATACTTGAAAAATATTAGGGACCAGTTACCTAATTTTCTGATTAGTTGTTGAAAAATAATGTGATGTATAATGGGGTTGTAAAAAACTCATGGTGCATTTTAAATATGTTTTCATATGCACAAAGTAATATTTTTTTTTTTTTAAAAAGGTCAGTAAATGTATTATGTCTGGGGGTAAAAATGACCAATACATGTTTTGTGTATATTTAGTTAGTTTAAATATTTAGTTATTTCATCAACTAAACAAAATTTATGCTATGTTATGCAAAGTTTAACTTAATATTTTGTCATTTTTAATTGATGTAAATTACTAACATAGTAGAATGATTACATGAAGTAATTAGTTATAGTAATTAGTAATTAGATTATAGTATAATGATTACTCAATACTAATTTTTTATTTAGTTATTTTTTAGTTGTTAAAAAATATGGGATTCAAAATGTTTCATATTGTACACAGTAAAAAACAAATGTCAAAAATGAATGTTTTGTAATGGAGTTTTGCCATTTTTTAGTTCTTTCAAAATGCATATTGTTCATTAATTAATCAATCATTCAATCAATAAACAAGACTGTGTTTTTAAGACCACTCTGTAAAAAAATATATTACAAAATGCATTACAACAAATATTTTTCGTACCTCAAGTTCATCAGGTTTCAAATATTTTTCATACAGAGTTTGATGTTAGTTGACACAACTTAAAAAGTTCATTTGATTAAACTACAAAATTTAATCAGTGTTACATTTTTAACTGTAATATCCGGATTTCCACCCTAGCAAGTTCATTGTCTATTTTTAAGGATTTTTAATTTGTATATAAGACAAAAACTAACATTAAGACAAAAAAAAACATTTTCCCGAGCAAAAATGATCATTTTAGTCTTAACACAAGTGTGGTATACTGCTATATATATATATATATATATACATATACAGTATATATATATATATATATATATATATATATATATATATATATATATATATATATATATATATATATATATATATATATATATATATATATATATACTGCTATATATATACTGCTATATATATATATATATATATATATATATATATATATATATATATATATATATATATATATATATATATATATATATATATATTAGTGCTGTCAATCGATTAAAAAAATTTAACTAATTAATCGCACCTTTTTTTAAAAATTGATCGCGATTAATCGCATTTAAAATACTGAAACTTGTCATTTTGGCTATTCAAATGTAAAATTAATGTAAACGCAAGACAAAAACTATTTAAATTCAAAATATAATTGTTCATTAGAATTAAAATTCAAAATATAATTGTTTAATAGAATTTTTGTTTAACTTGTAACACAGATTTCTTCATGTAAACAACATACCCACAATAAACCATCAAGATCCTGGCTTGACAGCCATATTTACAAATGAAATTAAAACACAGGCATGTTAATGACATTTAAATTTCAAAACAATCAATGCCAATAAAGAAAACATTGATTTCCATGTTGGATTCCAAGTGGACTGCAAAAAAAATGCCAAAATACAGGAATTGCAGATATGGAAAATTAAAAATGATAATAATAAACTATAGAATACAAACTGATGCACTCATTGTAAAGTTTTATTGCTGTGAGTTGAGAACATTAATTATAGAGTAGAAACAATTTTGCTTAATCCTCCTTTGCATTCATCCAGTTGCTATGACTAGGAGTATCCCGCAAGTGCACAGAGACTCCCAAATACCCGCAAATGAATGATAATTTATAAAAAATATTTTCCTTTATTATAAATGACTATAGTATTTTAAATGTGTAACACCTTGTTTTATCGAATTTTATGTTTGGTTTTGTTTTGTTTTGTTTGTTAGCTGTTATATATTAGAATTAGTTTCTGTTTAGTACAGCATATCATTTACAGTAAATAGCTGAACTGAACTATTATGCCTCATATGTTTCATTGACAGCTTTATTGATCACTAAGATATGATTGACTTGGATTTAAGTTGCTGCGATTTAAAAATGACAGTTGTAAAAATAGCTTTGATGTAGCTAAGCTACTTTTGGCATGTAGCTTTTAGCCTAGCTTGCTACGTTACCCAGGGGGTAGCTTTAATGTAGTTAAGCTACATTTTAAGTAGAGTAGCTAACAGCTTAGCTCACTACATTTGTCAAGTAGCCTGCCTAGCACTGTGAATTAAGCACTTAAACGACACAGTGTGCTGAGCCATGCATATATAGTTTAGTGATTCCAAATCTATAGTACTGTATATTAAACAGAAATGACCTTCACTGCAGATACCTAGAAGGACTGAAGAAATGTAAAGAACTGCAGGAGCTAAAGGAGGAGGAAGAGAAGCAGAAGGAGTGTGATGAGGAAGCAAGAGCAAACGCTGATAAAGACAGGAAGACTAATAGGTAACTCTGACTTCAACTTGCATGTCTGTCAAATCATTATCAAATAATCCATCCTCAAATTGTGACTTTTGTCTGTTGTTTCAGCAGGTTTGAGGAGGCATTAGAGGTTCTTGACCGAATATTTCCCAAATTCTTCCGGCGAAATCGCGTGCTTTGGATTGTCCTCACTCTGTTCTTTGCTTCGTTCATCATTGTGAATGTGATAAACATGTTGAGTAGCCGCTACAGTGACAGCGGAGACACTTCTGCAGAGAAGTCCGCCATCCCAGGTAAGAAGAAGTTTTTCGGACTGAATGTAGGGTCAAAGGCTCCAGCCCCAGAATGACTTTGTTCTCATCCACCTTGGAGAAACGGATCATGGAAATCTGCCTTTGCAAACACAGATCTTCACGTCAGTCTTTCACACTGCATTCAGCAAAACAGCAGAACTACTTGTCATTGTTTAGGGACCAAGTGTGCTGAGATGAGAAATTAGATTTGTAGTCTACTAAACTGGCACCTTTGGTAAACATGAGCAAAGATGGCTGTGAAAAAGAAATGTTTTGATTGTTTAACTCTAACTTATTGTTTGTCTTTTGCTTAAAATATTAACAAAACAAACAGCTTTCGAAGATAACAAGCTATTGAAAACAGAGCACAGTTTTATCAAACAAATATCTTAACATTTGATACACGTCATGTCTTGGTCCATCATTTATTCATTCATTCATTTTGCTTTAGCTCAGTCCCTTATTTATCAGGGGTCGCCACAGTGGAATGAACCACCAACTATTCCAGCATATGTTTTACACACTCATATACTATGGCCAATTTAGTTAATCCAATTCATCCGTTGTGCATGTCTATGGACTGTGGGGGAAACCGGAGTACCCCAGAGGAAACCCAAGCAAACACGGGGAGAACATGCAAACTTCACACAGAAATGCCAGCTGCTCCAGCCGGGACTCAAACCAGCGATCTTCTTGCTGTGCCACTGTGCTGCTCCTTGATCGATCATATATTATTATATTATCCTTCACACAATTCAACTGCAATGATGGAAAGAAGCTGTGGGTCAATCCTTTTAATTAATTGGCGTGGAAGATATATTAACGCATTAATATTTTCAGATTTAGCACACATGTTAATGCATTAAGAGCCCTAATACATATCTAATGATATGAAAGAAATGTATTAAATAGGGATGTAACGGTATTGTAAATACCGTCATACCGCAATAGCAATTTTTTTCGATGTTACCGTAGTCGCATGACTCGGTAAAACTATAGGTCTTCTGAGAAAATTTGCTCAGGCGAATGAAGCGAACGGGAGGTAGCGAAAACTACAATTCCCATCAGCCCAGGCGTGGCCATCATCCTTTGCGGTCTGTTGTCGCTACAGATCCAGTAATGCGGAAATGGAGTGTGCCGCTAGTAGCGGGGATGAAAAAGAGCTGGAAATGATCGAACCTAAAGCGGGTTTTAAATCGGATGTGTGGAAGCATTTCGGTTGGGGGTGTTGTTGTTGATGCCGCGCGTGTACTGTATAGCGGTGTTGTCGCGTCGGGCGGGACGGAGGGTGTGTGGCGTCGCGGGGCCACTTTTGATCATTTTGGAAGGGCACTTTCTATCCAAGACTAAAAAGGGCATGTGCACTGCACAGGTTGAGCCCTATGTGTGCACTTGCCTGCAAGTTGGGGAATACGACTAAAAACAGTCATGGGGACTGCAGAAACACAGCACACTGTTCAGATTGATGCAGACATTGACTTGTACTGCAAAGAAACCTCTATCTCACTCATGGCTTGTCCTCTCAAGTGGGGGAAAGACAATGCACAACGTTACCCACTGCTGTCAACCTGGGCCAAGTCATATGTCTGTCCCAGAAACTTCAGTCCCAATGAGAGGGTTTTTTTCTGTTGCAGGGGACATTGTAAATGCCCAGAGATACCAGCTTTTACCAGATTATAGTTATATGATAATTTTCCTTAAAACCCATCTCTATCTAAGTGAGTGAGTGATTAAATGTTGAATGTGATGAGTTTTCAACAATACTAAATTGAAACTTTATTTTTTTTTTTTACATGGTTTAATAATTTTTTGTTATTAAAATTTAAAAATTGAAGTTCCTGTTTCAAAGCTTACAGATAGATGGCTAATTTGTATGTCATTGACACTTTTGGCACTTTTTGGGGTATTTTCATTAGTTTTGTTGTTCCTGTAAAAGATTCAATAAATACCGTACCGTGACATTCATACCGAGGTATTACCGTATCGTGAAATTCTGATACCGTTACATCCCTAGTATTAAACAAATGATATGAGAATCGAGGGTTTCTGTACCAAAAGTAAACCCAGAGATGGTGAAATCAGTGTTTAGGTAGCTAACCTCTGATATTTATTTATTTATTGCTTAACATAGTAAGACGTGGTGTTGATAAAATAGTTAATTTCAGTATGTACCATATTATAATTGTACATTTAGTGCTGTATCCCGAAATCTTGATATTTCATCTGTCATTTACTGCAATAAATTGTATATTTTTGTCATTTTTATGGTCATACAGCCTTGACACTGTTTCTCAGAAATAGATTATGTGACATTTCAGCCTGATCTCTCGAGAAAACGTAAGTATTTTACGTTTTGCCAGTTTAGTGGCTAATTCTTGAAAATAAGTCGTACGAAATTGTACGATTTTAAAAAGGACGCGTGGCACCTAACCCCACCCCTAAACGCAACCGTCATTGAGGGATGAGCAGATCGTAGTAAAATGTACAAATTAGATTGTACAAATTTGTACAAATTAGCCACTAAATGAAAAAGTTACGAATTGCCATGAGATTGTGTTGGACATTTGCCAAAGGTTTCAGAGAAGATTCACACACAAATTTTTAATCAATAGGATAAGATTTTTCCATTTTCTTCAAAGGTCTTGAGACTGAAAGGCAACAGCGGAGTTAAAAGTGTGTGAAAGCCAATCACAGATACACACACACACACACACACACGTTTAATTATTTTATTTGAAATGACTAATATTAATTAAAGCATCTTTTAATGTTGCAATTAAACCCGTATTCTAAACTGTTTTACCTCTAGGCTTTCTGCATTCTCGATGGCAGTTACGATGGGTGTAGATCAGAAGTCTCAAATTTAAATTGGCGGGGGGCCATTTCAGTGACTGACAATGTACAGGAGGGCTGCCTTAACATTCAAGCACAAGAAAAAAGTGACGTAATTGGTGCATCGAAGGACTTCATCTACATTTAGTCATTTAGCAGACGCTTTTATCCAAAGCGACTTACAAATGAGCACAAGGAAGCAATTTACACAACTATAAGAGCAACAATGAATAAGTGCTGCAGGCAAGTTTCAGATGTGTAAAGTGTCAGAAGCAAAACATTAGTAATTATTATTATTATTATTATTATTATTATTATTATTATTATTTTGTAGTACAGTTAGCGTTGGAGCCAGAGAGGCAATTGCAGATTAGGAAGGAAAGTGGAGACTAAATGGATGAGTTTTTAGTCATTTCTTGAAGACAGCGAGTGACTCTGCCGTTCTGATGCAGTTAGGGAGTTCATTCCACCAACTGGGCAGATTGAATGCAAGAGTTCGGGAAAGTGATTTCTTCCCTCTTTGGGATGGAACCACGAGGCGACGTTCATTCACAGAACGCAAGTTTCTGTTGGGCACATAGATCTGCAGAAGTGAGAGCAGATAAGAAGGAGCAAAGCCAGAAGTCGCTTTGTAAGCAAACATCAGAGCTTTGAATTTGATACAGATATGATGTTTATAATTTAAGCATTACCTGTCACAAATCAACAAATCAGCACGTTTTTTGTTGCACACAACTGCTGAAATATGTCTGTGGCTGTTTAAATGAGCATTTTGACGTTTAAATAGTCATAATAATCAGTCTTAATATTATTGTGGTCCCAAAAAATTGTTGCTTTACCAACAGTAAAACATATAGCGTAAGAACAGCAGAAACAGTTTGGATAACTTTACCGACTTCACTGGCTATTGTTCTTAATATCTTTCTTTTTTGTAAAACTACAACAAAGAGGGAAAAAAGTATGTATATATTCACATTAACATGTTCAATTCATCCAGCAGTAAAAAATGCACATTGTTGTCATAGAAATCTTAATATGCATATGAGGAAAATCTATTAAATGAGACCATTTAAAACGGTCATATTTGTTGCACCACCAGCATACCTTGTAAGTGTTTGTTCAACAAAATACAGGTGGTATAACACTTATAATAATCAAATGACACTTGAACACTTACAAGAATAGAGCTTTAGTAAAAACAGAGCACTTGCGCACATTTATTTCAACGTTTAAATCAGCCCCAGAAATACTCTCGACCGCAAGCTGTGAAAAAAACTAAAGTAACACTGAAAGACAGTACAATATAGTGCAGTACTTTAAACGTCCAATAGGTGGAGGGCAAAACCACAAGTGGCTATACCAAGTGTGCCGCAAGCCTGCGTTTGAGTGAAGGTCTCGGCCGTTAGATCGCCCCCTGGGGGCTGGCTGCAGTACAAGTCATAAAGCCCGCCTCCTCCGTGTTAATGAAGGAGACTTGAGCCCAAATAAAAAAATGTATTACACTTGCAATAAAATGTCCCGAAAGATGGTTCTGGTCGATTAAAGCACTGGTTATTGTGCTGAAATAGGTGCAGATCTTCATTTTTTAGTAAACAGTTTGTTTTTAGCAGTAATTTAATGCTGGGCATGTCATCGTGATTGACAGTTGTGATTGCAGTTTCTCAAAGCAGCGCGTCTGAGCTTCGGCAGGAGACTGAAGTGTTATTTTTCGATTTCTGTGTTATTTTACTATGACAAAATGAGTTCAGCAGTAAACTACAGTTTCTGACACATATGATCCTGGTGGAACCCTGTTTATTCGCTAAGGTCAGGGCTTTTTTCGGGCGTTATTAGTTTGCTGATACACGCCTAACCACCCAGATAGCAAAATACACTCGAGCCAGTTCCAGCTAGATTCTCGCCTGCCGGAGACTTACCCCTCAGAGCTCAGACTGACTACCTCTGCTGGACCTACTCCGGATGCCTGGACTCACTGCCCGTCCGATTCCAGCCCGAGTCAATCGAGCCAGATGCGGCGGCCGAGCGAGACGGCGCTGCCGCATGCGAGCCCGCGACGCCGCGAGTAGGATATGTGCGCTGCGGCCTGGAGCTTGCGCGACTAAATATATAAAACCCTCATATTTGTTAACGTTATTACATCCATTTGTGTTGATATGACAGCAAACGCATGCTGAGAAGTTCGGGGGGCGTGGTTGATTTTGCATAAAGCGTTTGGTTGGAAGCTCGACTCCGCTCATTTTCGCGGCTCCTCCTCTGGCTCCATCAGACAGTCCTTCTGCGCATGTCAAGGCTCCAATTTCAGCAGTCTTTTGCGACAGTTTGTGCCCGTCAAGCAGGCGTTTTGCCCTCAAGGCGTTCAATGGGAAAAGGGGCTGTCGCGTCGTCCATATTTTTTACAGTCATTGGGCTATACGCGATTGCACAACAATGATAGTGA
The DNA here is from genome assembly GCF_052040795.2 of Danio rerio. Taxonomy (NCBI): domain Eukaryota; kingdom Metazoa; phylum Chordata; class Actinopteri; order Cypriniformes; family Danionidae; genus Danio; species Danio rerio. The sequence goes on from NC_141027.1 coordinate 73,082,089, forward strand.
TTCAAAAATATATGTTTTGGGGAACTCGTTATATCAGTTGCAGGCTAGAGGGAGGAGGAGCGGGGCCGCAAATGGCCTGCGTGCCAACAGTTTGAGACTTGTGGTGTAGATTACAATGGTATGGTAGATGGTTAGTTTGTGTAGCGCGACATGTTTGCGTGTGGGAGCATTCACCATGTTGCCCTTATATTCAAAAATGTTATGAATATTTATATATATATATATATATATATATATATATATATATATATATATATATATATATATATACTGTATATACTGTAATATATATAAACGTAATACATGAAACGTAATATCACTCGAGTAGCAGTGCGATATGACTGTATATCAGCACTGGTGGGAGGCGTGCATTGGCTTGAGGCTGCAGGCTGAGTACGTTAGTGTCCCACCAGTGACGACATACAGCCATATCGTACTGCCACTCATGTGATATTACGTTTCATGTATTACGTTTATATATATTACAGTTTGATGGCATAATCATGTATATAAAAAAGCAAATCAAACACAGAGTCTGAAAACCCTTTTGTAAGAGGAACTACTTTCTTCTGCCATTCATACACATCTGCAGCTGACGTCTGAAATTATAAATATTTAAAACAGGTACTATGCTTACAAATAAACTGCATACTTGCAATCTAAACAATTACATTGTCGACTAAAAAAGTCTCCAAAGTACATTATGTTGTCCAACAGCTGCAATATTTGTCAAACTGTAGTCCTCTGCTTGCCACTCGTGTGGGTGGAGTAATACACTAGGCTGAAGAGGCTGTCTTATGAACCTGGAGTCAGTCTTTCCCCCAACACATGGCCAGGAGGAAGCTTGAAGTGGCCAACAAATCTTCTAAAAATCACAGCTGGAGGATTGCAGATGTTAGTTGGATCTTTGAGTCAGAAAGTCTCCAAAACGTCAAACCTACATCACCACAATTCTTTTTAATTCTTAAATTAGTTTAAAAAAATCCCAAAACACTATTTGTTGTTGTTGTCGTTGTTGGTAATACTGTAAGCAAAAGATCCGAAGGCTAAAAAATGAAGACTTTTATTTTCACTGCATCTTTTATCACGTTTATCGAGGGTGCCAAAAATGAGTGGAGCGCAATGTAAATTGAAAGTTCTATTACTTGAGGTTGGGAATGTTTTCTTATTAAGGAGAAATGTTTTATGAGACTAATGTCACATTTGATATATGATTATACCACTTAAACCTTACAATTAAACTTCTCAGGTTTCGTGAAATTCTATATTTGAAATATTAAGTAGGATATTTAATACAGTATGTTGCCGTTGTCTATGTTGTTTATTTGAATTGACATTCCAAGGTAGATCCTAAAGTGCAATAGTTTGCAACTGGTAGTTGACGGTTGTGTGTGTGTGTGTGCGGTTGTGCCTTCAGAGCACTGATTTTTAATAGTACAGACTTTTTCACAATTTTGAAGAGCACTTTTAAGTAGCATGAAAGACTTCATATTTGCACATGTGTGCTTGTGTTTACTGTGGTGCCACTTTGTACCTTGTAATAAAGGTGTTTAAAAAATCAAACGTGATTGTTTCGTAGCATATGTGTGGGATTTATTTCACTTTTTCACATTAGAGGAAACGAGTTTGAGTCTCAAAAAAAAATCTGTGTGCCTTTATGGTGCAAAAACTTCAACCCAGACTTAATGATAATTACCCCTATATACATTTCTGGAGAGCGCCAAATAAGTCCTAGGAGGTAAAAATAAACCAGTTTTTGCTAATCCACCAAAAGTTGCTGTGTACGCTTTTTGAGATTTCAAATTTCTCTCACAAGTGACATTTGCACCTGCTGTTCTTACATAAATCCACCAGAGGCTCCTGACTGATCACTTGACCGATATCCCCCACCCACTCCCTTCCCTAAACCCAACCAATAGTGTTTTCAAAAGCACAAATGACCCGATCACCCCTTCCCTAAACCCAAGCTATAGTGTTTTTTAGAATCACAGATTGACCCAATCACCCCCTTCCCTAAACCCAACCGATTGTGATTTCAGAAGTACCAATTGACCCGATCACCCCCGTCTCTAAACCCAACCGATTGTGTTTTCAGAATCACCAATTGACCCGATCACCCACGTCCCTAAACCCAACAGATAGTGTTTTTAAAAACACAGATTACCAGATCACCCCGGTCCCTAAACCCAACCGATAGTGTTTTCAAAACACAGATTAACCAAATTACCCCCTTCCCTATACCCAACAGAAATTGTTTTCAAAAACACAGATTAACCAGATCACCCCCTTCCCTAAACCCAACTGATAGTGTTTTCAAAAACACAGATTAACCAGATTACCCTCTTCCCTAAACCCAACAGATAGTGTTTTCAAAAACACAGATTAACCAGATCACCCCTTTCCCTAAACCCAACCAACAGTGTTTTCAAAAACACAGATTAACCAGATTACCCTCTTCCCTAAACCCAACAGAAAGTGTTTTCAAAAACACAGATTAACCAGATCACCCCTTTCCCTAAACCCAACCGATAGTGTTTTCAAAAACACAGATTAACCAGATTACCCTCTTCCCTAAACCCAACAGAAAGTGTTTTCAAAAACACAGATTAACCAGATTACCCCTTTCCCTAAACCCAACCGATAGTGTTTTCAAAAACACAGATTAACCAGATTACCCTGTTCCCTAAACCCAACAGAAAGTGTTTTCAAAAACACAGATTAACCAGATCACCCCCTTCCCTAAACCCAACAGAAAGTGTTTTCAAAAACACAGATTAACCAGATCACCCCTTTCCCTAAACCCATACGATAGTGTTTTCAAAAACACAGATTAACCAGATTACCCTCTTCCCTAAACCCAACAGAAAGTGTTTTCAAAAGCACAGATTAACCAGATCACCCCCTTCCCTAAACCCAACCAACAGTGTTTTCAAAAGCACAGATTAACCAGATCACCCCCTTCCCTAAATCCAACCAACAGTGTTTTCAAAAGCAATCCAGAAAAAGACAAGTACGCGCGGCAGCTTGATTTTTTTCTCTCTACATTTTTAGAGCTTACCTTGTTCTCACTCTGTTTATTTTATGTTTTACCTGCTTTTTGGAACTGTTCTTCGCCTGACTCAAACCCTGTCGATGTGGTCAACTCTTCTTTGCACCTCAAGTTTGCAGATGTACGCGGCAAGCTACTGAACAAACTGGTAACAATGGAAAAGGTCGTCCACACAGAGGTAAGCAGTCGGCTGACAGCGCAAAAATAAACCGAAGCCATCGTTGGCGTCAAACTACCCCGTATCGTTCACTTGAAAGACGGAATGGAGCCATATGTAGTTCTGGCCACATAATTCGCTATCTCCAGAAAAGTATACAGGGGTACGTTTTCACAATAAACCTGTGTTGCAAACCATCCAAAGAAAATACATAAGCATAATAAAATTAAAGGGTTAGTTTAACAAAAAAAATAAAATTCTCTGTTCTGTAATTTAATTAAGCTAAAATAATACTTTTTGTGGGCAAAGTGAAGATCATTTTTCCAATGTGTAATAAATTAAAAGATAATTACAATTCATATTATGCTTATGTAAATAAATAATCATTTTTAAATATGTCAGCGATTGGCAGTTAAAGGTGTCCAAACTGTAAATTAATAATATTAACATTAATAATAATGGTTAAAAGAGATGTCTTTGAGACATTTTTAAGAAACATTACTTTAAGTATTTCTTTAAGTAAGCATTACTACAGCGTTGGTTTGTGTGAGAGAGAAGGGAGTGTGTAGTGTGTACTTGTTTTTTGTATCCTGATGGGGACTTAAACCTGAATGCGCACAAACTTATGGGGACTTGTGTCACTATGAGCAGGGGCGCGGCTGGGCGGGGGAAAGTTAGGATGATTCTAAGGGCCCATGCCGTTTTGGAGCCCCCAGAGACACTACTAGGGGTCTGCCAGAACCATCATGCTCTTCACTTTTTGCGACACCCCCGAAATGTTGTCAAAGGGACAGTCCTGTCCAGCAGCACCCCTGATTATGAGAACAAAACTAGAGGTTCCCATCAGGAAACATGTTTATAAATCACACAGAGTAAAGTAATTAGAAAATGTACAAATGCAGATTGTTTCATATGAGAGTAGAGTTGGGGTTGAGGAACAGTGCATTTGTGTGTGTGTGCTGGAGAGATGTTTTGCCGGAAGTGTGTTTGAGCTGTGTCTGCGTTCTATCACAGGAAGTGAGATGGACATCAGCCGTTAATAAGCAAACACAGGGGGAACAGGAGGAAATTGTCCATTAAGAGACCAAAGCAGAAAAAACAAGGGAGAGAAGTGAGTGAGTTCCGAGCACATCATCTCAGCACAGCGTCTTCACAAACAACACACTGGCAGTTCATTGGATAATCACCACAGGCTTTCACACAAATACTCACTTTCTTTAATGAATTCAGGAGCCTCTCACAGCAAGAAGGTTGCTAGTTAGAATTCTGGCTGGGTCAGTTGGCATATCTGTGTAGAGTTTGCATGTTCTCCCCGTTTGCATGAGTTTCCTCTGGGTGCTCCGGTTTCCCCCACAGTCCAAAGACATGCGGTATAGGTGAATTGAATAAACTAAATGGGTCGTAGAGTGTGTATGGGTGTTTTCCAATACTGGGTTGCAGCTGGAAGGGCATTCGCTGTGTCAAACAAATGCTGGAATAGTTGGCGGTTCATTCCTCTGTGGTGAATCCTGATAAAAATAGAGACTAAGCCGAAGAAAAATGAGTGACTGAATAAACATCCCGTACTGAAAGTATAAGAGTGTTTGTCACTTTAAAAATACTGAAAGGTTTCTAGACAAGGGCAACTGACCCTATTAACACCAATGAATATTGTTGTGTTGAAGGAACTGTCATGCCACTAAACTAGTTGAGTTTATATGTGGATGAGTATATATTGTAGCCGGAAGAAGTGAAAACTGCAGACACAGGACGCAGTTGAACAAACCCCGGAGGGAATTTATTGACAGCGAAAGTGAAAATAAGCATGCCCTAAGGCAGGGGTGTCAAACTCAATTCCTGGAGGGCCGAAGCCCTGCACAGCTTAGTTCCAACCCTGCTCCAACACACTTACCTGTAGGTTTAAAACAAGCCTGAAGGACTCAATTAGTTTGATCAGGTGTGTTTAATAAGGGTTGGAACAAAACTGTGCAGAGCTGCGGCCCTTTAGGAACTGAGTTTGACACCTGTGCCCTAAGGTAAATAGTCGTGCCTGTGTCTTCAGGATGCATCGTAGAATCAAAAGTAATGAAGTGTGAGTAAAAAAATAGGTGGTGAGTGATACGCCGATCACCTTCCAGCTTTCTCTTTTTGTCCATAATTTCTGTTTAGAGAGGGAGAGAGTATGCATTAGTCTCTTGTATGGAGAGAAGCTTCTCACCCCCTGTTGTTGTTGCTGCTGTTTTCTAGAGCTGAGAGTGAACGGGCGATCGGTGTAATTGCTCCAGGTGATGTGCATGGGCGCTTCCCAGGATGACACTTTCCTTTGGGTGAACCGCCGCAATATATACAGTAGTAGCAATATCACACAAGTAGCAATGTGATATGGCTGTATATTGGCGGGAGGCGTGCGTTGGTGCCTTAGTGTCCCACCAGTGACAATAAACAGCCATATCACACTGCTATGAGTGTGATATTGTGTTTATACAACAGTATGACGGTATAATTGTGTGTATAAAAAGAAAATCAAACACGGAGAGTCTAAAAACCCTGTTGTATGAGGAACTACTTTCTTCTGCCCTTGCCATTCTACCGTTATTAAATGACAACGTCACTTTAGAGCTAGTATTTGAATGACTCTCTAGTGTAATGTCTAAAACGATGATTAAAAAAAGGAGATTTTACTGACATTATAAGGCTGAACGACATGAAATGCCATCAGTCTACAGAGATTTCCGATCCTTGCGATAAGGAAAAACACTAAACACATGCGGGCATTTCTTCTTTCTTTTTACTGAACTAGTCTGCAGTAACAAAAACAGGAGACTCATTAAAAACAAACAGATGGCCAACCAAAAAGTAACTCAGGGTTATACAAAGAGTGACCAACACAAAATACATACATTTCAGATATGTAAGTCTCATCTCACACTCAATACACTACAAGCACTATGGTATAATTGCAACACTACAACATACAAAAGAGAGAGATCGACTTAGAATGTCACTTACCAGTTTAATAATGATTTGATCAGCTGTAGTTTAAAAAAAACGCCAACCTTTTCTTCTCTAAGGGGTTATTATGCAGTCTCTGTCACCATCTTGTGGATGGATAACATCAACCATCTTTTCCTGATGGATATCGACACACTGTTTCTTAGTATCTGTATCACTGTATCTAATAGGCACTATCCTTATAAATAAACTTGCAATCTATATAACTACATCATCGCCTAAAAAAGCCCCAAAAGTAAATTGTTGTCCAACAGCTGCAATATTTGTCAAACTGTAGAAGGTTTATTGATCTGTTGTCCCTCTATGTAGGCGGAGTAATACTGAAGGGTGAGGAGGCTGTATGAGTGCTGATATTGCAGAATATTGCACGGCTTTCAGATTCGAAAACCAGATAGAACTCTAAGGGCCCTGTCATACACCTGGCGCAAGGCGCGACGCAATTGTTTTCTAGTTTCAGCTTGGCGCAAGAGTCGTTTTGACGTTTTGTGCCACGCTGTTTAAATAGTAAATGCGTTTGTGCTCATATGTGCTCCCATAGGTGTTCTGGTCTAAAAAGGAGGCGTGTTGAGGCGCGTTGCTATTTTAAGTAAACTGTAATAGATCTATATTACTATAATTAGATCTATATAGTTCTATAGACCAGAACAAAGCGAAGATTGCGTTAGTTGTGTGCCTTCCCTACGCATTGCTTAATACAGACAGGATGTACAGCAAACTGCAAATATCTTTACAAATGAAAAAGAATTAAAACGTTAGGGATATTGTCACCGACTCGGTCCCAGTCATTCCCCTCGCTGGCCAGCAGAGGCCGCCATCTCAGGACTTCTAACATTACATCATCCATCCACGTTGATTGTGCTCACACCTGTTCTGAATCAAACTAACGACCCACGTACCCTTTATAAGCCAGCTCCAAATGCTCAGTCAGTGCGAAGTCTTGTTTAGCCCCGGCCAGCATTTCTGAGCGTTATTCCTGCCTGATTCCTCGTGTATTACTCCAGCCTGTTTCTGACTCTGCTTCGCCTTCTGCCTGCCCACGACCCACGCCTGATATACGGACTCTAATATTCGCTGCCTGCCCACGACCCACGCCTGATACACGGACTCTGATACTTGCAGCCTGCCCTCGACCCATGCCTGGTAGAACTCTCTATGTCTGTTCATCGCCAGTCTTTATCCATCATAGACTGTTGCTGTTGTGTGTTTGCACGTTAGTGCATATTGCGTGTGAATGAGAGCTTGATATATAAATACTGCATAATGAATCCCTCCGTGTCAGTCTCCTCGTTACAGATATATGGGATATAGTAAGGATACATAGCCTATAGGATAAAAATATAAAGAATTAAATTATTACAAAACATTATTTTCTAGCCTACTTAAATATAAAAATCATACTTTCATGCTTTCATCTCTGGGGCTTTTTCAGTTTATTCATAACAATTTGCTTTTGTATAATATTATTATTAGCAGAATTATTTATTATATGCATATTCATTCATTCATTTTCTTGTCGGCTTAGTCCCTTTATTAATCTGCGGTCACCACAGCGGAATGAACCACCAACTTATCCAGCACATTTTTATGCAGCGGATGCCCTTCCAGCCACAACCCATCTCTGGGAAACATCCACACTCATACACTACAGACAATTTAGCCTAGCCAATTCACCTGTACCACATGTCTTTGGATTATGGGGGGAACTGGAGCACCCGGAGGAAACCCACGCGAACGCAGGGAGAACATGCAAACTCCACACAGAAACGCCAACTGACCCAGCCGTGGCTCGAAACTGCGACCCAGCAACCTTCTTGCTGTGAAGCAACAGCACTACCTACTGTGCCACTGCGTCGCCTTTATATGTATGCATATTTATATTTGTTTTATTAAAAAAAAGCTCAGATTTACCCACCTATTTCATTTTATTTTGGTAGAAATGGGCTCTGAAATAGGCTTGGTTATCAGGAAAATTGTATGAGAAAAATCAGATTTTTGAGCCAATCAATCCAGAGCATGTTCCCCTGGAGTTATGGATTAAGTATGACTTTATTAATTGTCATAATTTGAACGTATCTCATAACTATTACTTAGTATCCCACTATGTGGATATTTTATTTTAGAATTTTATCAAATCATTATTTTATTTTATTTTTTTATTTAAATTTTTATTTAATTTAATTTAATTTTATAAATCACCTCTTAAAATGCTCGGTTATCAGTAAAGTCATATGAGAAAAAGCTGATATTTAACCAGATCAATAATGAGCATGATCTCCAGGGCACGGTTTTTCAAAAGTAATCCACTAGGATTTTGGATAAGGGATTGGATCAAATCTTGAAAATGGGTTTTTCAAAAGAAAAAACAGATTACATAATCGGATTAGATCACGTAATCCAATCTTTGTTTTGATCCGGATCAAACCTTTAGTTTGGGTTTTTCGGACCTTTTTTGTAGGATCTGGATCACTTTGATCCAAAAAACATGGATTAAACGGATCCCATCAGAAGGGTGGATTTAGCGTGGATTTCATGCCTAAAATGTCATGAAAACCTAAAAACTTTATTAAACAATACTATTTTTGGATCATGCAGTATCTTACGAGATATACTATTTATTCATAAGGTTTTAATTTTATTTGTTCATCTGTCAGGCTATAGTGATTATTGGCTTTAACGTATTTAGCCTTTCTGTATAGGCCTCCAGCAAAGTAGAAAGAGTTTGGCCTCATAAAATAACCACCCAAACAGCTGTCAAAACTGACCAAAAACAATACATTTTATTCCGTCACTAATTGATATATATATATATATATATATATATATATATATATATATATATATATATATATATATATATATATATATATATATATATATATATATATATGTATTCATCACAATGGAAAATATTTTTCTTATTAGAATATTTATTAATGATGATAGCAATGATTACAGAATAAACAAAAATTGCAAGAAATGGCAATGACTGATTTTTGAAATCTTTTTCAACAATTGCAAAAAGAGACTGAAAGGGCAGAAGCACAGCTTCGTCTGGCAGAGAAACAACTGACTCTAACCAAACTGCAGCAAACCAAGGCCAGACTTGAGATCCCCCTCCTAAAGGATACGCTTCACATCAGATGAGGAAGTCTGAGATTATTGTGGAGTTTTTGACATTAAGTATTTTTTAAATTTACATCTATATTTGAAACTTATTATAAATATCCTCAATGTACAGTGTTTGTGTTGTAGGTCTCAGATGAGCGGACTGCTGGAAAAGGATGGGGTGGGCTTTTTCTTGTTTTTCTTATTTATTATTATTATTAATTTAATATTTATTACATTTTCTTAGTTTTCATAAAAAAATAAATAAATTATATTGACCCCACGCTGGCTATTCTACTTGTCGCTCTTTACATATCTATAGTTCTACATTGTGATTTCCTATCCTATTTGAGCACTGGTAATCCAGATTTAGTGATCCTGAAAAGTTCCTATCCAGATCAGATTGATCCAATCCAATGTTGCTTTGAAAAACTGGCTCAAAAAGTAAGCTGGATTACCTGATCACAGATCGCAAAAACAGAATTAATAAATCTGGATCAATTTAATCCAGATTAAACCTTTTGAAAAACCGGGCCCTGGTGTTATGGATCAAGTAGGACTTTAATAATTGTCACAAGTTTGACTTTTTTCACTATTGCTTAATATCTCTTTAGTATCTTACTCTGTATCTAATTTTATTTATTTAATTTATTATTATTATTATTATTATTATTATTATTTTATTAATTTAATTTAATTTAATTTAATTTAATTAATTTTTTTATTTTATTTTATTTTATTAATTTCATTTCATTTAATTTATTTTCTTTAATATTTCTTTTAATTTATTATTTTTTTTACATTTTTGATTCATTTGATTTATATATTTAAGTTATTTTTTATTATTAATTTAATTAAAAAAATTTTTTGTAATTTTATTTTTATTTATTTTTATTTTTTTATTTTATTGCCTCCCAAAGTCCTCGGTTACCAGGAAAACCATGTAAGAAAGCTGATTAGTCCAGAGCATGTTCCCCTGGTGTTATGGATTTCCTGCACAGGTTATGGATCTGCACTGTATTCTCTATGACACAAAGCATGGAAATGTTTGTGTGTGTTGGCGTGCGTCAGCAGGTCTTCATCCACACACACTTTCTCCTTGGTCTCCTGAAGAGTGGCGTCCTCATCAGAGATGCCAGCGCACCTCCTGTTTCCTTTTGGTCATGACACTTTGTACGGGTCATTTATGCAATAACCGCCCCTCTACGCAATGGGACGACCCCCTGGGGAGTTTAGCCTCCCTATAACCTCTCCGTTTGACACTCGGAGGAACACTTGACTCAGAAACACCATGACACGAGTCTGCATGGGGATGATGATGATGATGATTAAGATGGTGCTTTTCAGTGGCCTGTTCATGTCTGGTCTGGCGTTTGACATGCAGCTTGTAAAAGGTAAGATCTGCCTCGAGCATTTATTTATCGACTGTGTCTTTTATTAGATTTATAGATGGAGTGTTTTGATTATATGCAATGATTTTAGTAATGTGACTTATAAATGTTGATTATATATGCACCCTGGACCACAAAATCACTCATGGGGTCTTTTTTTAATAATAAGCTTTCCATTATAAGTTGTTAGGACATGGAAATACTTGACTACTGAAAAATCTGCAATGTGAGGGTTAAAAAAACTAATTATATAGAAAATGATTCACAATTAGTCTAAACCAAACGCTTAGCAATGCACATTACTTATCTAAAATTATGATCTTTACTTAATATTATTGTGATTTTTGGCATAAATTTTGGCAATTTTATTCATACTATGTATTTTTGTATATGTAAAATGTTAAAACGTAGCCAATTTTTAGTTTTCAATACAATCGGTTTCCAACATTCTTCCAAATATCTCCTTTTTGTTAATAAATAACAATATTTTTGGATTTTGTTTGCAGTATTTTCCCCTTACTATGAATATTAATGACTTCATAAACGTCAACATTCTTCAAAATATCTTCCTTTGAACACTGCACCCTAAATAAACCAATATCCCTTCCCCACTATGAATATTAATGTTTACCAGTTTCCAACATTCTTCAAAATATCTTCCTTTGTGTTTTGGGTGAACTATGCCCTTAATGTACTACTATTGAAAAATCTGCAATGTGAGGGTTAAAAAAACTAATTATATAGAAAATGATTTTAATTAGTCTTAACCAAGTGCTTAGCAATGCACATTACTAATCTAAAATTATGATCTTTACTTAATGATCTTTACTTAAATAAAATCTATATATTTTTATTCATACTATGTATTTTTGTTTATGTAAAATGTTAAACGTAGCCAATTTTTAATTGTCATTACTATCGGTTTCCAACATTCTTCCAAATATCTCCTTTTGGTTAATAAATAACAATATTTTTGGATTTTGTTTGCAGTATTTTCCCCTTACTATGAATATTAATGACTTCATAAACGTCAACATTCTTCAAAATATCTTCCTTTGTGTTTTAAATGAGCTGTCCCTTTAATTTTTGTTACACAAAATCACAATTTTTCTTGTATGTTTTTCTCTGAGGAACGCTGCACCCAACGTAAGCCATAAATTTCCATAGTATCCCTTCCCCACTATGAATATAAATGGTTACCAGTTTCCAACATTCTTCAAAATATCTTCTTTTCTATTTTGGGTGAACTAAGGCTTTCATTTTTGTTTCACTAAATAGCAATATTTTGTCTGTTTTCTTCTGATGAGCACTACACCCTAAACAAGCCATTGACTTCTAGTATTTTCCCCCTTTTATGAATATAAATGGTTACCAGCTTCCAACATTCCTCAAAATATCTTCTTTTCTATTATGGGTGAACTATGGCTTTAATTTTTGTTACATAACATCACAATTTTTTGTCTGTTTTCTTCTGATGAGCACTGCACCCTAAGTAAGCCATTAATTTCCAAAGTATCCCCTCCCCACTATGACTATGAATGGTTACCGGTTTTCAACATTCCTTAAGATATCTTCTTTTCTATTTTGGGTGAACTATGGCTTCAATTTATGCTACGCAAAATAACAATAGTTTTGTCTGTTTTCTTCTGATGAACACTGCACCCTAAATAAACCAATGATTTCCTAGTATCCCTTCCACATATGAAAAGTAATGGTTACCAGTTTCAAACATTCTTCAAAATATCTTCCTTTGTGTTTTAGGTGAACTATGCCCTTAATTTTAAATGACAAAAAAAACAAAAAATTATTTTGCCTGTTACTTCTGATGAGCACTGCAACAGTGCATCCTAAACAACCAGTGAATAGTGCATCCTAAACAAGCCATGGACGTCCATTTGTCCCTATTATGACTATAAATGGTTACCGGCTTTCAACATTTTTCAAAATATCTTTTTATTTTTTTTAATTTTTTTTTTAAGTATTCATCAGAAGAAAAAAATGAAAAAAAATACCTTCAATACATTTTTTTGCATTTCTTCTTTTTCTGATGAACTCTGCACCCTAAACAGGCCATTGATTTCCATAGTATCCCTCCTATTTTAATATAAATGGTCATCACTTCCAAACATTCTTTAAAATACCTTCTTTTCAGTTTTATTACACAAAATTAATTTGCTACACAACATAACAAAATATATTTTTTTGGCATTTTTTTAAATCTGATGAATGGCCTACTTATTTCCCCACACTATAACACATAAATGCATAAACTGCATCAATTTCATCATTCTTCAAAACATCTTCTTTCGTGTTTTGAGTGAACAACCCCGCCTTTCATTTTTTTACACAAAATAATTATATTTTTGTGTTTTTTCGTTGCACCCTAAACCATTTCCCCCCTAGTCTGAATATAAATGGTTACCAGTTTCCAACATTCTTCAAAACATCTTCTTTTTGTTACACAAAATAACAATATTTATGATTTTCTTTTCTTGAATAGTCTACATTAAATGACTCATTGACTTCCATGGTATTTCCCCCTACAATAAATAAATAAATCACTACATAAATTTCAACATTCTTCAAAATATCTTCTTGTGTGTGTTTTTGGAATAACTATAGTTTAGTCTGCTTTCTTCTGATGAACAGTGCACCCTAAACAAGCCATCTCCGGGGTATCAGAAGCTTCCATTGGGAATCAATATGCTTTAAACGCATCATCAGCCAGAGATCTTTGTGAGCATCTCGGATTGACGATTGCAAACAAAGCACAGCTAGCAGAGGCTCAGAAACACGGCCTGGAGACGTGCAGGTAAAACACTGCTCAATTCTGAAAAGTCTGATCTGTTTAATGCGAGGATTTTTCATATTCCTCTTTTCAAATGATAGGTTCGGGTGGATCGATGAGCAGATCGCTGTTGTTCCTCGAGTCAAGGTTAACCCCAACTGCGGCAATGGCAAGACTGGGGTTGTGGTGTGGCGTGCAGATCCCAGCAAACAATTTGATGTCTTTTGCTTCAATGTAACCGGTAAACAATTTTAGTTCATTATGAATCATTTTAGAGACTGTCACATACACTGTAAAAAAATGTAATGACAAAAAGTCTAGAGAACAAACATTTTTATGCTGCTTTAATTGTTTTAAGTTAATCAGGTTTCAACTAAATTAAGTTATACAGTGTCTAACTTAATATTTTAGTCAGTTTGATTGATGTAAATTCAGATGACAAAAAACAAAAGTTTATTTTTATTCAACTAAAAAATCAGCAGATATGTATCTCATGAATAAATGTAATCATATTTTGCATAAAACACACCCTTATCATCTCCATATAAGGGCATTCCTGCACCGTCCAGTGATGGTTTTCATGTAAACACAGCAGATTTGATTTAATTATTAGTGTTTATATGGGTTTTTCCAATATAATCTTGCATCATTTACATTTTACGTTTACATTTAGACATTTAGCAGTCATTTTATTCATTCATTCATTCATTTCCATCTTTTGCTTGTTCATTAATTTCGTTTGCCCGTTTATTCAATTTGTTCGTTCATTCATTCCTTCGTTTGTTTATTCATTTCGTTCTTTTCGTTTATTTGTTCTTTGATTCATTCTATCGTTAGTTTGTTTATTCATTCGTTCATTCAATCCTTTCATTTGATCAATCATTCGTTCATACATTTCATTCGTTCATTCATTCGTTTCATTCTTTCATTTGTTCGTTCGTTCATTCATTCCGTTCATTTCTTCATTATTTCATTCGTTAGTTTGTTTATTTATTAATTTGTTCATTCAATTCGTTCATTCAATCATTTAGTTAATTTGTTCATTTTGTTCGTTTATTCATTCATTTCGTTCTCTCATTGGTTTGGTCATTAATTTCGTTCGTTCATTTATTCGTACTTTCATTCGTTCGTTAGTTTATTTATTCGTTCATTCATTCATTCTGTTCATTTCTTCATTCATTCATTTTCTTGTCATCATAGCGGAATGAAACGCCAACGTATCCAGAGGATGTCGTAACCCATGTCTCTGGGAAACATCCACGCACACTCATTCACACACACACAATACAGACAATTTAGCACACCCAATTCACCTGTACCTTATGTCTGAATTCATTCATTTATTAATTCGTTCATTCATTAATTCATTTCGTGAATTAATTCATTTTCAACGAGCACCCAGAGGAAACCCACCAAACGCACTCGAGGCTCGAACCAGCGACCTTCTTGCTGTGAGGCGACAGCACTACCTACTGCGCCACTGCGTCGCCATGTCTTTATTCATTATTTCGTTCATTCATTTTGTTCGTCTATTCATTCATTTTTTTCATCCATTCACACCTGGCAACCCTGACTGGCCTCGGTGTTGCCCGTGTCACTTGGTTGCTTGGGTGGGTGTGACCAGACCTTTTTAATTCTCCAAGTATAAGCAATTATTTAGCTAATATTTAAAAAATATAAGAATATTTTTATTCATTAATTTATTTTCTTTTCGGCCTAGTCCCTTTATGAATCCCTTTATTATTACAAAATAATGTAAACTTGACTCACTACTTCCACTTTAATTATCCCATTGCAAACAATATGTGATTTAAAATTACTTTTTTTTTTTTTTTTTTTTTTTACAAAATCTAACATGATTGCACAGCAAATCCTTATAAATAATGATAAATATAAGTATTGAATATAAATAATAAAGTAATAAATGACAAATTAAAGTAATAAATTCAAGCCTAATAAATATATCTATATAGAATCTGACCTGTGGCAATATATGCAAATTACATGCAGTATACAGTATATGAGATACATGTTTTAGCATATCATAAATTTCCTACATCTATGGATTTCACATATCGTAATATATCATAATGTTTTCACATATCATATTTCACATATAATAAACAAATATATGAGATATATATTTCAAAATATTGCCCTTTACATATATTTTTTCAACCACTGGAGTTACAAATATGTACATGTATGTTGAAATATGTATTTAAAGCTATAATTGTGTATACAGTATATGTTCGTTCATATATGGGCTCTTTCTGATACACATTTCTTTCTACGTAAGTGTGTGTGTTATTTGGCACCAAATCAGTACAAAGTGTTAGTGTGCCAAGGAAATCGGAAACTGTGGATGTGACATCATCACAGATTGGTTTCCTATGAGGGTCATGGATGTGGTAAAGCGGAAGAAAGTCAGAGAGATGAATTGGCAAACGCCTCATCAAGTTGAACATAATGTGCGTCTCATTGCCTGTTATGTAACAAGCCTGATTTATTTTTTATCTTTTTTTTTTTTTTTGTAGATTTTGAGACACAGGCTTCCATAAAGGTGCACCAAATGACAACCGGAAAGCCGATGACGACACGTTCATCTGTGGCTCCTACTGCTGGAGTTCATCTGAGGGGAAGCCCATTATCTAAACTCCCTTCCCATTGGTCCAGTGTTCCTCGTTCAGCGTCTGCAGGTCCCTCTGTGGTCCACAGGGCTGATGCCAAACATCTTGCCCTGAGCAGTGGCTCCACTGAAGGTACATCATAGGGCTCTGTCATACATCTCTCTTTTTTGCTACTTTCCTAGCACAGATATCATTTTCACGTCCTGCGGCACATTGTTTAAATAAATAGCAAATTTCATTTGTTCGTTCATTTATTTTATTCATTCATTTTGTTTGTTCGTTTGTTCATTCGATCGTTCATTCATTATTTTGTTTGTCCATTTTGTTCTTTCATTCATTCATTCATTCATTCATTCATTCATTCATTCATTCATTCATTCCTCCATTCATTCATTCATTCATTCATTCGTTCATACATTTCCTTTGTTTGTTCATTGGTTAATTCATTTTGTTTGCCCATTCATTCCATTTGTTCATTCGTTCATTCATTCCTTTGTTTGTTTATTCATTTCGTTCTTTCATTCATTCATTCATTCATTCATTCATTAGTTTGTTTATTCATTTGTTCATTCAATTCTTTCATTCAATCATTCATTTGTTCATTCCGTTCACTCTTTTATTTGTTCATTCATTTCATTCATTCATTTATTCATTTCGTTCTTTTAATTCGTTCGCACATTAATTTGTTAATTCATTCTGTTCATTTCTTCATTAATTTATTTGTTAGTGTTATTAATTAATTCATTCAATTCTTTCATTCATTCATTTATTAATTTCGTTCATTTATTCGTTCAGTCGTTTGTTCTTTCAATCCTTTTATTCGATCATTCATTTGTTCATTTGTTTGTTTGCTCATTCATTTCATTCGTTCATTCATTTATTCCTTCGTTCATTTATTTCTTTATTCATTTATTAATTAGTTCATTCATTTAGGTTGTTTATTCATTTATTCATTTTGTTCATTTATTTCGTTTATTCATTTTGTTCATCTATTCATTCATTTTGTTCATTCATTTTGTTTGTCCATTCATTCATTTTGTTCGTTCGTTCATTCATTCATTCGTTGGTTTTTTATTTGTTCGGTCATTCATTCATTCATTCATTCATTCATTCATTCATTCATTCATTCACCACACCTTGTTTAAAGCACCACCTCAGGTTTGGCATACATACATGGACATATGGTGAACGATGGACAGGAAGAGGACAGAGGGAAATAAATAAATATATAAATTAATTAATAAATATATTTTTCTAAAACATGATTACTGACATATTAGATAGGATATATGTGGTATGTGTTGGGTATATGGCATTATAATCATTACTGCAATTACCTTAATTATAATTGATATCACTGTTGTCGCTGTTTTTTTCCACTTCCAAAGTCCAAAGTCTGGCATGTAAATAGTTAATTAACCATGGGAATAGATGACAATCTGATCTGTTTTTTTTTTTTTGCCCAAAACATACCGATAACTCATTTAGAGAATAAGGATAACCACTTTTAGATCATGAGCTGAGTGCTACAATGGTTTTTCCCCTTCTTAAAATAGCAAAATTGGATTTAGATAGGACTATGCACTTTATGCCATGTTCTTAGATGGTTTAAATTAAACCTTTAATAGGACTGTTCACCCAAAACTGAAAAATTCTTCACTTCTCCCAAACCTGTTTGAGTTTTATTCTTCTATCGCACTCACAAGAAGGTATTTTGACTAATGCTAAAAAGCTGTCATCCATTGACTTCCATAGTATTTGTTTTTCTTACTATGGAAGTCAATGGTCACAGGTTTTCAGCATTATTCAAACTACTTTCTTTTGTGTTTAACGGAAGAATAAAGAACTCATAAAGGTTTGGAACCACTTAAGGGTGAGTAAACAGTGAGTAAATGTTTATTTTTGGGTGATATACCCCTTTAACATGAAGCATTATTTAGTTTAAGCTAAATACACACTTGTGTTTACTGTGTTTCTCTTTCTGGTTTGCAGCTGTTCCTGCCGCTTTACTGATCACCGTCACCTTTGCAGTCATGATTGCTGTGTTTCTGGCACTTTATTATGTCAGAACGTAAGTTATTTTTTGGTGATTTAATACAGTACACAAAACCTTTAATCAAAGTTATCCTAAAAAAGAACAGATTTTCTTAAAGCGAAGTTTATTTATAAACTGATTTCAAAAGGATCACATGCTTATGATTGCTTGCAGCCGGTCCTTAATTATTCAATTTATGATTCACCAATCAGACGATTCCTAAGCCACTCTAAATACCCTGTTTCATATAAGAGCCATCTTCATTTTGAAGAATCCCCCCCTCCACCCCCTCCTTTCCTAGATGGGTGGCACGGTGGCCCAGTGGTTAGCGTTGTTGCCTCACAGCAAGAACATCACTGGTTCTAGTCCTTACCAAGCCAGCTGCCGTTTCTATGTGGAGTTTACACGTTCTCCTGTGCTCACATGGGTTTCCCCTGGGTTCCCCGGTTTACTCCCACCATCTAAAAACAAGCAACTTAAGTTAATTGACTAATCCAAATCAGCACCATAGATTTATTAGCTCCCCTGATTTATTAGCCACCCCTGTTTATTTTTCCCCAATTCCTGTTTAATGGAGAGAAGATTTTTTCATCACATTTCTAAACATAATAGTTTTAATAACTCATCTCTAATAACTGATTTATTTTATCTTTGCCATGATGACAGTAAATAATATTTTACTAGATATTTTTCAAGACACTTCTATACAGCTTAAAGTGACATTTAAAGGCTTAACTAGGCTCATTAGGTTAACTAGGCAAGTTAGGGTAATTAGGCAAGTTATTAAAATTAAATAAAATTAGCTTAAAAGGGCTAATAATTTTGACCTTAAAATGGCTTTAAAAAAATGTAAAACTGCTTTTATTCCAGTCGAAATAAAACAAATTAGACTTTCTCCAGAAGAAAAAATATTATCAGACATACTGTGAAAATTTCCTCTCTCTGTTAAACATCATTTGGGAAATATTTAAGAAAAAATTTAAAAGGGGGGCTAATAATTCTGACTTTAACTGTATAAGTAGTTGGTGAACATTGTTAGTTCAATATATATATATATATATATATATATATATATATATATATATATATATATACAAATTTAATAAGCCAATATAATATAATTCACTAAAGTAATCGGTAAGACTTTATTCCAACCCGGGCTCATTGTGGAAACGTAGCCCCGCGGACGTTTCTGTGGACCGCGATTTACGTCCCGGGAGGTACGTATTCGAGCGTTTTTTTGTTTTCGCGGATCCGTGAGAGGCCGCTGTGCGCGCTTTTTCGCGTCTCGGGCGCGCGCCTCTCGGGAGAGCGCGGCGTTCACGCCCGCGCCGTTCTCGCGCGAATAGCCGCCGGATCGAGAAAAAAAAAAAAAAAAAAGCAAAAGCCCTCATCTTCGATTTCGACCGCGTTCTCGCCCTCATTTTCCGGATTCCGTTTTTTTGTCTTACCTGATTTCCGGAACCCGATCCCGGTCGTCGTCCACCGCAGCCGACTCCAGCTCGTCCTCCTCCTCCTCCAGGGCCTCCGCTGATGCAACGCTGTGAGCTAGGCGGACAAACTGATTGCGTCGGGAAAGCCCTCCACTCGGAGGCGAGCCGTCGGCCGGCAAGCGCGAAGAGGAGGGGCGGAGCGGCGCCACACCGCCCGCAGCGTTCGCTCGAAAAAAACCAAACGCGGCCTTTACGTACCTCCTGCCACATAAATCGCGGTCTCCAGAAACGTCCGCGGGGCTACATTTCCACAATGATCTTGGGTTGCTTTATTCAGGGTGTCTGTGGGGTCTTAAAAAGTATTAAAGTAACATAAATCAGTTATGAGAAAATTAAGGCCCGTAAAAGGTATTAAAAAGTCTTAATCACATTTTTACGAGGTCTGAAATTGTGTTCAAGCGTTGTCCAAAGTGTCTGACTCCAAAAAAAACATAAATATATTTACTTTCCTTTTAATATTAACGGCGTGTTCGATCCACGCAATTGGTTTGGGCCGGGCGCGTCTGGCCAAGCTCCTTCATCTGCATGATGACTTGTAATTTGCGACAAACACGGGTAGGTGATGTGTCGCTTTCCACATGTAGTGAAACCATAGAGCGAAACAGACAGCAAAATGGGAAAACTTAAGTTTGCAAACTCCTGGTTGGAGAATTATGAGTTTAAACAGTGGCTGAATTACAAGTTTCAACAGTGGTTGAACTAGGTATTGCACTCCTGGATCAAAACAAACCCAAGCGCAGGTTGCCAAATTGAGAACCAACAGAAGCAAATGATTTAAACCGCGTTCAGAATAAAAGCAATGGCACCCAAAAGAAAAATATTCTCCATATTACAGTTTTTTTATTATTATTATTATTGTTTTGCCACAAGTTTCAGAACCCTGATGTCAATTTTTAAAACTCCAGACACAAAACTCTAAACACTCATTACTTTCAACACAGGCTCTCTAGTGTTCAAAACTCTGCATGCTGTGTTTATTTCCTTAAGGAAGCTTGTCGCTTAAAACAACCGCGTAATTTATTCTTTCAAGCTTTGTTTCTGAGTTCTGTTGCATGGTTGTGCTCCATTAATTTATTTAACTACAAATGTTTATTAACAACTGTTTATGAAGTTAAAGGTTTGATACTGATTAGAACTTGAAGTGGCGACGAGGGCTTAGAATATTCTGAGAAGGTCTTTAAAAAGTCTTAAGAAGTATTGAAACTACCTTTAGGATTCCTGCATATACCCTGTTATGTTGATGGTCCCTATTGCACATTTAATTGACTAAAAGTTGCAACTAAAAGCCAATTGCTTCTCATTTGAGACTGTCTGCTTAATATCTGCTGATACAGCTCCTTAAACAAATTTAACAAGAAACTTTGCAAGTACATGTCAACTTACCCTAACCCTAACCTTACAGTCCTACCTATAATCTAATGAGAATTAGTTGGCATGTAGATCCAATGTAACTTTAATTCAACAAAATGCATAAAGAGAACATCAAAATAGAAGGATACCAAAAAAATTATTAAATAAAATAATAATCAAATATTATATTTTATTTTCAGGAAAAGACCCTGCAAGGCCCAGTGTGATGTAGAGCAGCAGAAGGAGTACATCGAGACTGAGGTTTGGGAACACCATACTAAAGAAGACCTGCAGAAAACACAAGAGGAACAGGTGGAGGACAAAAACCAGGAGGAGCAGATGGAGGAAAAGAACCAGGAAGAGCTGGATGAGAATCACCAGGAGGAGCAGATGGAGGAGAGACGCCAAGAAGAGCACATGAAGAAAAACCAGGAGGAGCAGGTGGAGGAAAACGACAGTAGCTCTGCAGAACAATGATATCCCTGCCTGTGTGTGTGTGTGTGTGTGTGTGTGTGTGTGTGTGTGTGTGTGTGTGTGTGTGTGTATGTGTGTGTGTGTGTGTGTGTTTATCAGGCTTCATTGAGTGCGTCTCTTACAGAGGTGTAGTTATGTAATGTACAGTAGGTAATGACACAAATGTGTTTATTTATATAGGGAAGCTTGCTGAACTGTGCTGTTTTTGAAAACTATTTTTCTTCATTAAATAATTTCTGAACTTTGCTTAAAATGTTGGAAATTTAACTGAAAAAAAAAATTAAGAAATTTTATACATGTGTACATGCGCACACACACACAAATGCATACATATGTATGACTGGAACTGCCCATATGCATTGAACAATCTTATTGCACACCTTCCAGCCAATCAAAATGAAGAATTGCATATACTGTAAATATGTTTGTATAAAGCTTTTCCCCAAATGCTTTCAACAGGCATTTTTTCAACAAATTTTAAAATAAAATAGTTTTAATAAGTAATTTCTTATTTTTAATTTCTTAATTTCGGTGAAGTTTTTTCCCTCTCTGCTGTCGCCTCTAGCTTGCATGGTTTGGGATTGGTAGAGCTACGCATCGATGAATTTGCTCTTCTGTGTTTGGACTCTCAGTATTGATTTTAGACCACACTGAACTGAGCTAAACTGAACTGAACTTAAACACTAAAAACTGAACTACTCTGTTCCAATTACTATGACCATTTATGTTAGGCTGCTTTGACACAATCTACATTGTAAAAGCGCTATACAAATAAAGCTGAATTGAATTGAATTATAATAATTTATTTGGTCCCGCTTTATATTAGGTGTCCTTAACTAATATGTACTTACACAGAAATTCATAATTAGTTACAATGTATTAATTGTGTAAATACATGTATTTACTGTGTACTTATGCTTGATTAAATACCTGTATGTAATGACATCTGTAATTAACTTCTGTAATTACATTTGTAAATACACTGTTGACCATCCCTTACACCTCAACACACCCTTAAACCTACCCACACCTGTCCATAACCCTACCCCTATCCCAACTCACGAGCACCACAAGTGTTCTCAAATACATTATGAACACAGTAAGTACATTGTATTTATTTTTTGATGCGAGTACATAGTAGTTAAGGACACAATATAAAGTGGGACCATTTATTTTGCCATGATGACAGCACAAAATATTTGACTTATTTTGCAAGATACTAATATCCAGTTTAAAGTTAAATTTAAAGGCCTTAACATATTATTGGAAATACTGTGAAAATTTTGTGTGTGTGCAAAAAAAACATAACATAACAGGTAATATGACATGGGATTTTATTTACTAAATATAGTATTTATTTACTATAACAATTCTTGGTAAAACTTTATAATAACTACACACTATAAATCATTTATTAAGCATTAGCAAATATTGAATTCATTATCTGTTAAGCGTTAACTCTACATTAATAAACGTTAGTAAGCAGTTTATAACTGCAGCTATAAATGCTCTATTCTTGACTTACAAACATATTTAAAATGTGCTTAATAATTGTATTTTCATACTTCGTTAATGATTTATTTTCAATAATAAATTAAATATTGCATTGTTTACAAACTAGTTGTATTTAAGAGTAGTTGAGGGTTTTTAGCAGGGGTCACCAATCTCGGTCCTGGAGGGCCGGTGTCCCTGCAGGGTTTAGCTCCAGCTTGCCTCAACACACCTGGCTGGATGTTTTAAGTATACCTAGTAAGACCTTGATTATCTTGTTCAGGTGTGTTTGATTAGGGTTGGAGCTAAAATCTGCAGGACACCGGCCCTCCAGGAACAAGTTTGGTGACCATTGGTTTTTAGTATCATTCAGAATGAGTTAGTAAATGATTAATAAACTATTGAAATCAACGTTTATATGTCTTACTATTCAGGCATATATGGTCACTATGTATGTTAATAAATGCTTTATTTACTTCACTTCATCTAGTTTTGTGACCTAATCTAAAGTGAGGAATATTTATGCTTTATAAACCCCTTATAAATGACAAATAAAGGCTCAGTTAAATTCCAAACAGGAAAAATGACATTATTCATTCCTATTCATTTAAAGATACACAAATGAAACTGTTCTTCAAATGAAAAATACATTTTTAAACCTTATCTAAAAAAAAATCACTGTAGAGTTTAAACATTGCATCTTATTATATTGTTAAATTATTATATTGTTGTTGTTGTTTTATCCAGTTTTTATGTCGTATTTTGACAGTCCAGTTATTTGGCATTGTTTAAACTTTACAGTAAGTTTACTTTTCAGAAAAGATTGCAAAGATTATTGTTTTTTGATACCGAGCCTTCAATAGTCATTTATAAGGGGTTTATAAAGCATAAATAGTCCTCACTTTAGATTAGAAAAACTGCATGAAGTTGAATCAATAAAGCATTTATTAACATATAACTATTAACTATTAGTATATGCCTGAATAATAAGATATATAAATGTTTACATTTACATTTAGTCATTTAGCAGACGCTTTTATCCAAAGCGACTTACAAATGAGGACAAGGAAGCAATTTACACAACTATAAGAGCAACAATGAATAAGTGCTGAAGGCAAATTTCAGGTCTGTAAAGTCTGAGAAGGAAAGTATTAGTAATTTTTTTATTTTTTTATTTTTTGGGTACAGTTAGTGGTATATCCAGAGAGGCAATTGCAGATTAGGAAGTGAAGTGGAGGCTAAATAGTTGAGTTTTTAGTTGTTTCTTGAAAACAGCGAGTGACTCTGCCGTTCTGATGCAGTTAGGGAGTTCATTCCACCAACTGGGTAGATTGAGCGTGAGCGTTTGCGAAAGTGATTTCTCCACTCTGAAATGTTGATTTCAATAGTTTATTAATCATTCGGAATGATCCTAAAAACCCTCAACTACTCTTAAATACAACTGGTTTGAAATAATGCGATACTTAATTTAATAATGAAAAATAAATCATTAACAAATTAGGAAAATACAATTATTAAACACATTATATAGGTGCTTATAAGTCAAAAATACAGCATTTGTAGCTGCATTTATAAACTGCTTACTAACGTTTATTAATGTAGAGTTAATGCTTAACAGATAATGAATTCACTAGATGCTAATGCTAAGTAAATTATTCATCGTGTGTAGTTTTTAAAAAGTGTTACCCAATTCTCAACACTTTCTCATTTATAAAACTCTTTTCTACACATGAATCAAAAAGAATCACATTTTTAGCAATCAGTATTTGTAAAATTTGTATCTGGCTAACTTATTCAAGGAATACATACACTGGCTTCGGAAAACACACTGATAAAAAAAAATACACATATCACACATTAAAAATAATAGTTTAAAAGCAATATTCTTCCATGTTACAAGCCTTACATATGCACATTTTCATACATATATTTTGTTTGTTATGTTTGTTAGTTACACTTTTAGAAATAAAGGTAGAAGGCTGTCACTGCCTCCTGAAAATAACTGCTTAAACCAGACTAAGCTGATTGGCTGGTATTAGTTGGTTGCCTGGCCTGGTTTTAGATGGGTTTGAGCCATTTCCAGGCTGGTTCCAGCCATTTCCAGCCTGGTCTTAGCTAGTCAGACCTATAAAAAACAAGAATCGTCTTCAAGGCATTGTTAATTTCTGCGAAAAAAAAAATTTCAGAGTGACCTTGTGAGGTCTTGCATCCTATTACGAACAGCAGGTGTTGGGGATGGCACATTAAATACACTCCTTAAACAAATATTTTGAGTGGATGCCCCTTTGGCGACATCTAAGGATAATAAGATCTAAATCATTATGTTTACTTTTGTGCCTGAAGCCATTCAGTTACGTAATAAATGTAGTTAATCGATGGATTATTATTTATTATTATTCAAATGATCATTGTTATTGAATTATTTTTTTTTTTTTTGTTTGTGTACTTGATGTTAAGTGTGTGTGTTTAGTGTGTTAAGTGTGTCATTCTTATTATATTTGAAGCACCACCATGTCAGAATGAATTGCCCCAAGGGGATTACTAAAGCTTTAAACTTAAACTCAGAACTTAAACTTAAACTCAGAACTCAGACTAATACACAACGTAACGTAAGACGCACAACTAACGCAGCACTCTGCGCTGGACTTAAGACCTGCTTTTAGCTGGTCAATTGTGCAGTTTATTTTTAGTTCCTCAAAACAGCAACTCACCAACAATGCACCTTAACAAACCTTCTTTAAAGACCAGAACACACATGAGCCCACAAAGCCGCACCAATGGATTTACTATTTAAACAATGTGATGCAAAACGGGAACATTAGAGTTGAACTGATCTGAAAATAGCAACAAATGGCGACCAATAAGGTCTTGTGCACTATTGTGCTGGTTGTAGCTATATAGCGCCCTTAGACCGGGAGATGACCAGCTAAAACCAGCCTAGCCAGGCTTGGAACCCAGCCAAAACCAACTATGTCCAGCTTAAATCGGGCTGGTCACGCTGGTTTCAGCTGGACATTTCCCAGCCTAACCAGTTAAACCCTTCTAAAACCAGGCTGGTCGACCAGCTTAAATAAGCCTAGTTGGCTGGTGTTAGCTGGTTGACCAGACTAGACATAGCTGGGGGGTTTTTTCAACAGGGTGGGGCGGTACCTACTCAAAAGGTGCACTTTTGAACTTGACAGCTGCACATTAGTACCTTTAGGCAGGGTGCGAATTACAGGGAGGTTTGGGGGATTGACCCCCCTAATTAACGCTTGATCACTCCTGAAGGACATCAAAACAAAATGTATGGGGCATCAGCCTTTCAATAGTAAGGAATAGCTTTCTCTGATCTTTGGTCTTTATATGAAACATTAATAATTAAAAATGTATAATACAGTATACATCTGACCACCCTCTATAATGGTTCATACCATTGTAAATGCAAAATCGCCCCATTCAGTGCTAAGAAAATGATTATGTATGATTGAAAAGTCTGAAACTGGCATTTCTAGATCCCCGGTAGACATCTTCCAGTAAGTATTTACAAAACACATTTCTTTTAAAATAGGTGTTTATATCTGCATGTAGCCTTAAAAAAAGACATAATTTGTATAGTTTGATCAACAATGACCAATAAAAGAGTCACTAAATATCCATCAAAACACTGAAAACGTGTACATTTTATTAATAAATGAGATGTATTTCAAATACATTCATAAATTTGATTGACTGAAGCATTTATTAACAAACTACTACCGAAAAAAGTTGACACCCCCGATCGTCAGAATTATTCAAACACTGCCTTTAGGAAACACTTTTGTAACTTTAAAGTACTGAGGTAGCGTTAGGGGTTTGTTATTTATTTTTATTTTTTTAGGTAGGCCTATTAAAAGGACCTGTTAGGAACAAAAGAGTAACTTTTGAAAAGTGACCGATTCTAGCTTTATTTCTAAGAGTGTACTTCGTATGTTTATCTCTCGCAATGATGGAATGTTCCAGACGTTTCTCTCTTATAAAAGCATCTTCTCTGTGTTTTGATGTTATAGTTGAGAATCTCCACAGGGGGGAGATATTTCCCGCCTAATCTAATGTCAAAAACCTTCTGAAACGCCCATTTCAAATCACTGCATACAAACAGCGATGTTGATAGCAAACAGCTTAAACATTTCATAAACCATACTAGTTTTTGTTTATGCTACTGATGCTAATCTTTTAGGTTTTTAATACTAATATTAGACGGGTTTTGTTCATTTGATATCATTCATGATAATGACTTGTTTTATAACTAGTACTTTTTTATTAATTTTTACTAGCATTTGTTATTAACGCTACTGTGGCCATTCAGCAGGGGTGCCGCTATGGGCTGTATATAGTGTAATTTATTATATATTATTAATATTTAATAAATTATATGTTATTATTAAATGGCTTTTTTAATACTTTAAAAAAATATTTCCCTAATGATGATTAACAACATTTGTCAAGACATTTTTAAACTATAGTTCTGTATAGATATTAAAATAACTTATTTCCAATAACTAAATTATTTTGTCTGCGCCATTAGGGGGAATTATACATCTGAGAAGCAGGGAAAGACTAGATACAGTAAATAAACAACATTGCATTTGGGTCCCTAGTGCTTCCATTCCTACAGTATATAAAAATACCAATCATGCATATATGGGCACAAAGAGCTTAGTAGAGACAATACTATGAACAACTACAATAACCCAACCACCTCTGACTTGACAGCATCCACGAGGAAGCTGAGTTCGTTACACAGGGTCTCGTGTCTGTAGGCCATGCGGATCTGGGCCACGTTTGTCCGCCGGATGTCATTCCCTTCAGGTCCATCTTTCAGGTAACTGACCCCAAGGAAGTGCTTTTTCTCCTGAACAAAATGCCAAAGATGCTTTAGTGTCTTCAGTGTTGGGTGAATATGAACATGATGGTATGAATTGAAGCACTACCTCATGGGAAAGGCCGCTCTGCAAGACGCTGTTTCTAGCGATTTCACAGACGTCACACGTGCTTAACTTCCAGAGCTGTGCTGCAATGGCGTACTCCTCCATTAAAGCCTCCTGTATAGGACATAGGCATGGGCTGGTTTAAGATCCTGACGGTATGGTAATAAAAAATACTGTTTCACGGTATAGTGATTACTGCTCTAACATATATCCTTTTTAAATGTCTGGTTACTCTGTACTCTGACCTGTCCACCAATTTACCTTTACATGCATACACACACACACACACGCACACACACGCACATACCAGTACCTGACTATATTGTTGTTTTTGTTTTGTTTTTGTTTTGTTGCTTTGTATTTGTTATTAGTTGATTTTTTCTTGTATTTGTATTATCTTTGCATATTCTAATAAAATAAAAAAAAAAAAAAAAAAAAAAAATATATATATATATATATATATATATATATAAATGTCTGGGTAAAAAAAAAAAAACTTTTTCCCCTTTGAACACAAAATATTTTATTTTAAGAAACATTTAAAGTATTTTGTAACAGTAATCATATCTGTCCCTACCAACCCTCCCGGTTTTCCCAGGATTTTCCCGTATTTTACAGTTCTATCCCAATGTCATCCTGTAAAGGTATTTTCCTGTATTTCTTCTGTATTTTTTTATCTTTCTGTGAAGAGATTCTCCCTATATGCAACCCATACTGCTGAACCGCCGCCTCTTGCTCTTAAATGTGAATCTAGTCTGTGCTTTCATTTTATTTATGCATGAAAACACTTTGAAATAATACATGACTATCAGCTGATGCGCTCCATAGTGATAAATAGACGCTGTTTCCCAAGTGGAAAAAAAAAAGTTAAAAAGTTTCCCGCTTTTTAAAAATTGCAAAAATTTGCCAAATCAAAGTTAAAAATTGCTAAATGTGTTGCTAGGTGCTTTTTAAAAAAATAAATAAAATTGCTAAGTTGGCAACACTGGTGGTCACTGGGTTTTGGGTGCGTGTTTGAACATATACACATTATCATAATAATAACAATGATAATTCATGCATTCATTAATTTTCTTTTCGGCTTAGTCCTTTTATTAATCTGGGATTGCCACAGCGGAATTAACCGCCATTATTATTATTATTATTATAATTATAATTATTATTATTATGCTAATAATGGCTATTTTTCTTTTTGTTTGGGGGAGTATTCCATATTTTCACATCCCAAAGTTGACAGGTATGAGTAAACATGTCAGGCTAAATAACTGAAATAAATCATTGACTTCTGCTCTCTTCGTTAGTTTCAAAAACACTGATTTCTTTACAACTTAAAAAGGCATCCTTGGCTATTTTTCTTTTCTGTGGACACAAAGTAAGCCACTGCACTGGTTCAGGTCTAGAGCATGCTAGGATGTTTGTGCATAAGTTGTTTGTTTTTCAGATGTTTCCTGACCAGTGGTTTTTAATCTGCATGGTCCTGGATAAATACAATAGTCTTTGACAAGACGTTAAAAAAGTTCATATACCAAAGAAATCAGTATAACAGAAAATGTTTGCATGTTTGTACAGTTAGTCTGACCTTAGTGTAATGAAACTGCATGGGGTCATCAGTAGAGAGCGAGACACACAGGCCTTTATGCAGGAACTCTCGCAGTGGGTTCTTGGAGTATTCCAGAAACAGACTGTTGTTACTCAGAGGAGACATGGCAATGGGCACTTGGGCAAGATAATACAGATACTGCAGCACAGGACTCTGCAAAACAGATAACCGCACATACAGTATGCATAATGTTTGAGAACTTCCACCTGTCAATCAACAAGATCAAATTCAGGCTTGGAACTACTAGTCTCCATTTGCATATTTTGGTACAGTGAGAGAGGCTTGATTAATGAACACATTAAAGGGTTAGTTCTAGGGCTACACGATTCTGGCAAAAATGTGAATCACGCTTTTTTTTTTTTTTTGCTTAAGATCAAGATCACAATTTTCTCATGATTCTGTAAACGTAAAATAAAGGTTAATGTCACACAACCGAGATCGCTGGTTCTCACACGAACTTCAGGACTACACTTCCGCATTTCCCAGGACTACATTTTCATACATGCACTGCTCCCAGACACCCATGCTCACACATCTAGCTTGATTGCACTCACCAGCTGCACCTTGTCAGAGACT
The DNA here is from genome assembly GCF_052040795.2 of Danio rerio. Lineage (NCBI taxonomy): Eukaryota > Metazoa > Chordata > Actinopteri > Cypriniformes > Danionidae > Danio > Danio rerio. The sequence continues at coordinate 73,112,168 of NC_141027.1, forward strand.
GATATCACATCACTTATAAGCCACTCATGAACCCATCCAGTTTGCCGAGTCTTGTTTGCATTTTGTGACATTACAACGCGTCTCCCTGTCTTGTTTCTCCGTATTTGACCTTAGCCTAGTTTTCCTTGTTCTCCTGTTTAGCCGCCTGCCTTTTGACCTGTTGCCTGTTAATACGATTACGATTTTGGATTTGCCTGCATATACCTGTTCACACCTGATTTGACCATTGCTTGCCTGACAAATAATAAACCTTGCATACTGGATCCTACCTCCAGTTGTTTCTGTCACTCCACCCCCGTCGTTACAGTTAATATAAGTAGCCTATAATTATTGTTAATTCTCAAACATGGTAAAACAATAATAATAATATTAGGATTATGTGTAAGTCTACTGTTGCTTAAAATGCTACATTTTGTTTAGTCATTAGGGTGGACTTGAACAGACTTTCAATATGTCCTGTTTGTTAATTCACAGTAAAATGAGGACATCAGAATACAACTATTCATAATTATAAAGTTGATTTATTATGTTTAAAACATGTGCTTGTCATCTGTCATTGACAACATCATCAGACCATTTGTTTTCACTGGTAAAATAGAATTTTGTCATTATCAGATTCCTTCTTGCATTATATTCATCATTATATATAGGTTAGTGTTGTTATACTGACACAATAGACATTTATTTTCATGCACAACACTATGTATTACCTATGAAAGAAAAAACATATCAAATGCTTGTCGTAATCATAACTCTAAAATGCGATATGATCATTTAAAGGATGCGCACACAGGTTTCACGTTCATATCCGAGTGTAGCTCATGGCTGAAAAACACACATACATGCAAATCAAACCTCATGCACGGCTCAAATGAACGCTCTGTGCAACAAACTGAACGTTATTTACAACTTCATTACCTGTTAATCAAAGCCTATGCAGGTTGTGTTTACTAAAGTAGGCGTCATGCGTGCACGCGCACGTTCTCAGTAGTAAACAAACAGCTCGCGGTCAGTTCACGTGTGATTTCGCGGCCACGGATACATCATTACATGAAGACAGTAATAAACCATATAAATACAGTGTGGGGCGAAGCAGTGCCGCAGTAGGTAGTGCTGTTGGCGTTTCTGTGTGGAGTTTGCATGTTCTCCCTGCCTCTTGCTCAGGTTTCCCCTGTAGTCCAAAGACATGTGGTACAAGTGAATTGGGTAGGCTAAATTGTCCGTAGTGTATGAGTGTGTGTGTGGATGTTTCCCAGAGATGGGTTGCGGCTGGAAGGGCATGCGCTGCGTAAAAACTTGCTGGATAAGTTGGCGGTTCATTTCGCTGTGGCGACCTTGGATTAATAAAGGGACTAATCTGACAAGAAAATGAATGAATGAATGAATCAATTAATACAGTATGTGACACTTTTTAACGCCATTTGAAGGTGTCAATGTTGCTGTGACGACTTGGCGACTGCCTTGCATCTCCCCTGACCTTGAAAATATAATTGGCTCAATCAAAGATAAGCTGAATTAAAATCGTGTGTAGGGTCGAATCGAGATCATGATCTTTTTTTCGATTAATCGTGCAGTCCTAGTTGGTTCACCCAAATTCATTTGTTATTAATTACTCAACCTCATGCCGTTCCAATCCTGAGACCTTCATTCACCTTTGGAACAAAGATGAATATCTCAAATATATTCTCTGGACTTTGAATATCTTGGGACCATTGCTGGCTATAAAGGATGAAAGAACTCCTGGATTTCATCTAAAATTGCTTAATTTCTGTTCTGACAATTAACGATTAAGGTCTAAAGGGTTTGAAGCCACATGACGTGAGTAATTAATGAATGGATTTCATTGTTGGATTCTATGACCCTTTAAGACTTTATCAATAACACTTTTGAATTGATTTTCAGAATTTTGGATTCAAATTTGAATTACAATTGTACTTTTTTTCTTTTTAAATTTAGCTATTTTTGAAATGCCATTGATAACTATGACTGGATTAACCTTTTTCAGGTTTAAGCCGTGAGAGATGTTGTCTGCGGTGAGGAAAGCTGAAACCAGGTGTGTGATGGAACCGGCTTCTCCACAGTGCGGACGAAACTGAAAGGTACTAAGACCGCGTTCCCTGTGAAAACACACACACACACACACACACACACACACGTATAAGCCAAAAGTAAACAATCAATGGAAGATTATAGTCCACCTGCTGTTGAGATATGAGCCCCACTATTTTTACATAAGATGTGTACATTTTTAGTGTTGTTACCAACATACTGTTACACATTTGAACTCACACAAACTATTCAGTGGGTTGTTTCATGTGTGTAGTTACACCAGTATTACACAAGTAAATACTATGAACCGGTGTGTACATACACTGTAGTTACATACGACTTACACATCTAGTTACCATGTAAGTTTACAGATATAAGTGACAATATAAAGTCTTATTTGTTTTATTTTGGCTAGAATAAAAAACCTTTTTAAAAAAAAAAACTATTTTAAGGTCAATATTATTAGCCCCTTAGGCAATTTTTTTTTTTTTGATTGGCTACAGAACAAACCACTGTTATACAATAATTTACCTAATTTACCCAGTTAAGTCTGTCACTTTAAGCTGAATACTAGTATCTTGAAAAGTATCCAGTCAAATATTATTGGCTGTCATCATGACAAAGATAAAAGAAATGAGTTATTAGAAATGAGTTATTAAAACTATTATGTTTGGAAATGTGTTAAAAAAATATTTGTTCCGTTGAACAAAAAACAGGGAAACAGTGTATAAAGGGGGCTCATAATAATTCAGGAGGGCTAATAATTCTTTATAGGCCACAGGATATGACCTCACTGACCCAATCCACAGTCCATCCTTCATAAAGTGGAAAGATGATGTCAGTTTGTTGTACTGACAGTATTTCACAAGCTTTGACAGTATCCCAGCTGTAACCCAATATGTGTGTATTACTGATACAGCGGTATTTATAGATGTCCCAGTGCATGGTGAAACAGTCGCACATGCAACTGGAAACCTCTTCTTCCCGAATGCCTTCCAGTACTTATTTAAGGTTTATCAAAGCCCGAGGGTATAGCAGAAGATATTTATGGCAAGTAAGTGATCTCTGTTTACTTCCCTCTTAAGTGTACATATTGTGTTCCCTATTGTTATGGGATATGGTGGGATTTGGAAGCGATATATTGGAGCACATACATACTTTCTGAGGTTGTTGAGCACCATGATGTTGGCGTACATGTGGAAGAGGTAGTAGCTGTATGGCGGGTTGTCGTCAGTTGTCCACTGCTCAGGTTTAGGGCTCTTATAAGAGAACATGTGATCGCTGTGTTTGGATTCGTCGTCCACACTATCAAAGCCAGTCACCTGAGAAAATATGGGGCATCTAATGAGTATAGTGCGGTTTACTTAATAAATTGCAACCTATGATTTTGAATAGATCTCTAACATTGCAGACTGTAAATGAAAAGAGGTTTTTAAAGTAACTTCACTTTTTTTTTTTTTTTTAAAAAAAGGTATTTTTACATAATAATAATCAAAGAACTGTCGTACCATGGCTGCAGCAGGCACAATGATATTTAAACCAGGCTCATTCTGGAAACGTAGCCCCGTGGACATTTCTGGAGATCGCGAAATACGTCCTGGGAGGTACGTATTTGTGCAGTTTTTGTTTTTGTGCCCGCACTGTTCTTGCTCTTGTTCTTGTTCGAGCTACCGTATGTCCGACTGACCGACTGGCTGAATGACTGAAGGATTGACTCCTCCTCCTTCTTCCCTAAACCCAAGCGACGATTTATGAAAGCCATGTGGAAAAAGAAAAGCCCTTGTCCGTTTTTGACCGCGTTTTCAGATTTCACCGCATTCTCACCCCGTTACGAACTCGTTCGCTTTATTTTTTGGATTCTGTTTTTTGTCTTATCTGATTTCTGGAACCGCTCTTCTCGTCTTGAACACCCGGCTCCTCCTCCTCCGGGCCTCCACTCCGCTGTCATATCACGATAATAACCAAATGCGGTCATACGTACCTCCGGCCACGTAAATCGCAGTCTCTAGAAATGTCCGCGGGGCTACGTTTTCAGAATGAGCTTGGGTTGATGATATTATGCATCACTTTTAACTAGTTATCTCGCTGGGGACTACGTTCAGGTGCTGCGTAATATCATTGCGTCTGCTGCAGCCATGGTTTGGCAGCAAAGTTCCTTGATTATTATGCCAGAATGAGACGATAGTTCCTAGAAATATCAGGCTAGAAAAATACCTCTTCTCATTTTCTGTTGGTCTTAGTACACAATGTAACTACCAACCCAGGCTACTGGACGTTTTCTGGAGACCGCAAAATACGCTCCAGGAGGTATGTATTTTTGCAGTTTGTGTTTTTGCGTGAATCCACGAGAGGCCGCTGTGTGTGCTTTTTCATTTCTCAAATTTCTCTCACGAGTGCCGTTCGAGCCTGCGCTGTTCTCGCGTAAACCCACCAGAGGCCGCTTTCGACCAGCTGAATGACTGAATGATTGACTGGGCAATGGGGCTATCGACGGACCCACCCTCCTCCTTCCCTGAACCCATCTAATTTTACCGATTGACCCACCCACTTACTAACTCCCTCTAAACCAAACCAATGGTTAAGAAAATCTGTCCATATTAAAAGAAAAGCCCTCATCTGATTTTTATCACGTTTTCGGATTTTACCACTTTCTCACCCTGTTGTTCACTTGTTCGTTTTATTTTTTGGATTCTGTTTTTGTCTTACCTGATTTCTGGAACCGCTCTTCCCTGTATTCGAACCTGGTTATCGTCAACTCCTTCCCTGCGTCTTAAGTCCGCCGACGTATACGACGAGCTAACCAGACAAACTGGTTGCAGTGGGAAAGCCCTCCACACGGAGTTAAGCGGTCAGCCAGTAAGCGCCAAAAGGAACAGCGTCATACCACCCTGTAGCGTTCGCTTAAAAAAATGAAATGCAGCCATATTGTACGTAACTCCGGCTACGTAATTCGCAGTCTCCAGAAACGTCCACAGGACTACATTTTCAGAATGAGCCTGGGTTGGTAACTACAGAAATCATGTGAGATGCTAACGCTCTAATCTGATTCAATAATTTATGCTAAGCTAAGCTAAAAGTGCTATCGCTAGACCCAGATATTGGCTGAATGGATTAAAAAATGGTAAAACTCCAAAAAAAAATAGTGGAAAAGCACATTAAAAGTACATTAGAATGCATCCTGTTTATAATTTTCCTTAAAAAAGTATATACTATTATATATTTTATATTGATGTACAAAGGAATAAAATGCCAAATACCAAAGAAATCTTGTCACACATATTTAAACAAGAAGAATTAAACATTCTTTGAATAACTTGCTTTAACCAAATTGTCTGCAATAATTTAATCATTTAAAATATAATAAAATAGTATAATCACTTATTATTGCATATATTTTTTTCAAAGTATGTTCATTAGTTCAGTCTGTTATCCTGAATGTCAATTGAAAATTATTTTCACCCATTAATTTTGATGTTTTGTTTTCACAAAAGTTATTTGAAACAAGTAGACACTGTACTTGCATTTAATACGCTTTACTTTTATATGAACAACACTTTTGTCAATTGAGTTTGAGCCAGACACCAAAGCGGCTTTGTCCTTGATCAATATACATATTAAACATTCTACATGGACGAAAGTATGTAGACACAAGCCTCCACTGCGAAGATTTGCTCCTATTCAGACACAAGAGCATTAGTGAGGTCAGGCATTGGTCAGAGGTCAGGCACTGTCATTTTAATTAATCCTTAAATATGTTGAGTGGGGTTCAGAACTGGGGGTTTTTGCAGACCAGTCACATTTTTCATCCTGGAGCAAAACGGATCCTCTCTGAACTTTCTGACATGCCAAAAACACACAGTTCCCAACAATGTCAGTGCGTGCTTTTAGCATGAAACGGTTTGTTCAAAATAAAAGTTCTGTACTTGTTTACCCGCCCTAATGAAATTTAAAATCATGTAAAAGTTCTTTAATGTCATTTAATAGATTTCCCTTTATTGAAAGTATTTTTCCCAAATGGAGGAAATATCTGTGAAGAGATTAAGAAATAAATCCAGCAGCTCAATATGAATCAAAAAAACATGTTCGCTTTGTATAATGAGAACATACCATAATTCACATTATTTAGGTTGACTTTATGTTGATGGTCCCTTTAACACATTTGGATTATAAGTTACATTACAACTATTGATTCATTGCCTAGTGCCACCCTTGTAAGTTGACTTGTACTAACAAATTTATTACAGTAAAGAGAATTTCTGTTAACATTCATTCGTTCATTCATTTCTTTTCGGCTTAGTCCCTTTATTAATCGCCACAGCGGAATGAACCGGCAACTTAACCAGCACGTTTTTACGCAGCGGATGCCCTTCCAGCCGCAACCCATCACTGGGAAATCTACACACACTCATTTTCACTCATACACTACGGACAATTTAGCCTACCCAATTAACCTGTACCACATGTCTTTGGACTGTGGGGGAAACCGGAGTAGAGATGCTCCCTCCAGGTTTTAGCTCAAACCCGACCGCTCCCGCTTATATTCAGCATTTGTTGTCCTGCTGCCCTCCCGCCCCATTTTCTACCTGCCACGCCCGTTCCCGCTAACAAATGGGGAGAGAACAAAAGTTCTGTGCTAGACTTTAGACCAGCTTTTACTTGATCAATGGCGCAGTCTTTTTCTCAAAATACTGTAGCAACTCACCAACAATGCGCCTTAACACAGCTTCTTTTTAGACCGGCACATCCATGAGTCCACAAAATGGCGCAAATGAATTTGCTATATATACTACGTGGTGCAAAACATGAAAATTAGGGTTCCGCTGGTCTGAAAATAGCACCAAACGGAGCCAAACACATCTTGCGCCATATTGCACCATATTCTATCAGTGCCGCATGGGATTGGTTCGCAGGGACACTCAGCTTGTTAGTCAGGCTAAAAGTTAAATGTTACTAAATGTTTGTCACCTAGGTTACATATTTTGCTCCACAAGCAGCACATCAACCTGCTTTCTGTTAGCTTATTACAAGTGCATATATTAACGTTATGTGTTCTTGTTTTTAATTAATCTCACATTTTACATGTATAGTCCACAAATGGCAAATAATTCAACTTACACTTTTAAACACCATTAAACGTGAATAGCACTGACGTAAGCTACATTTTTAGGGTATAAGGTGGAATCATTTTCACAGTTACTCACTACTCAAGTACAACAGTTACTTTTACTCTACTTGTACTACATTTTTGGCAAGTAATGTTACTTTTACTGGAGTATGATGAGTTTTTAGTTCTCTTTCCACCAGTAAGTATTAAACACATTAAGTATAGGAGTGTCCACAAACTGTATATCCGACCACGACCAGGTGGTATTGATTACACAAATTTTACATTGTTTACCATACTGTAATTAAAAATGCTGCATCTGTTATAAACCTTAAACTTACATATTTAAGAAACACGTGGAGCTCTTTGTGCTTTTGAGGATTCACTGTGGCCTCGAACAGAGGAAGGAAAACATTTTCGAGCATCTTGGCAAAATTAGGAACCAACTTGCGTGACCTGAAGATGTCACTGTAAAAGAAAAAGGCACAAAAACATAGTCATAACACAATATATCAGTGCTATCTCGAAATATTTTGAATAAATATATCTACTTACTATATTCGGGGCACTTGAATGATCCAGCGCATATTAGGAGAGTACACTTTGTTCTGAATAAACCAATGGGAGAGACTTTCCCACTCCTCAGGGGAACGGCCATATATGGACAGTCGCGGTTCTGCATGTTGATACTTGCTCTCTTCCAGATTATGTGCTACTTCCTGACAGAGACAAAGAGTTAAAGAAGTCTCTTAAAGTCTTGAACCTATAGTTTCAGAGACCTTTACTTGATTTCCAACTGAAACAGAATATTAAGTAGGGGGCGGGGCTTTTTTCAGCATCATTCCCTCATAGCAAACTAACGGTAAGAGGGGAGTGGTTAAGAATACTGTGGCTGAAACTGTCAGACTGACATCAACAGAGAAGCACCGCCACTTCAAACATGGACACAAATGGTCAGATTTTGAAGATTACCAAAACAACCTTTTTTTCAGTGGAATAACTTGCGTTGATTAATTGTTTGCCTAAAGCACAGATGTCAAATCCAGTTCCTGGAGGGCCCGTCTCTGCACAGTTTAGCTTTAACCCTTATTAAACACACCTGATCAGTCTAATTAAGTCCTTCAGGCTTGTTTGAAACCTACAAGTAAGTGTGTTGAAGCAGGGTTGGAACTAAACTGTGCAGAGCTGCGGCCCTCCAGGCACTGGGTTTGGCACCTGTGGCCTAAAGGATAACAATGTATGGTGGTCAAGAGAGCTTAATGTATTATAATTTCAGAAAACACATGTCAATTACAAAAAATGCCAGCAAATTGTGTGAAGATACAAGATGTGCAGCACCTGAAACTAGGGATACTGGAAGCCTGTGCTGGCATTTCTCCTTGCTATCAGTGTCTGAAGAGTGGGAGAAGTGGGTTGCATTGAAAGTCTAACACAATGGGCAGCACATTGAACACATTTTGTAAGTGGTCAGAAACTTGTTAATAACTCATGAAAGAATACAGTTAGGTTAAAACCCAAGTACATAATTGTTTTTCTTGTGAAATTTCCAATAAGTTTGATGTGTCAAATGACCCTCTTCCTACTGAAAAAACAAAAGTTGGATCCAAGATGGCCGACTTCAAAAGGCCACCTTGGTCACCACCCATCCAAAAGTTTGCCCCCTCACATATACTAATATGCCACAAACAGGATGTTAATATCACCAAACATTCCCATTTTATTAAGGTGTATCCATATAAATGCCCCACACTGTACATGAGTGCCGTAAAGGGGTCAAAGTTTAACATTGTGCCATAAAGTCAATCTGCTGCCACTAACACTATTGCTGTGTCATTAATCTAGCATAACCACCCCAGGGGTCACAATTTAATAGAAATGAAACTTCAATGGAAATTGTAAGGCTGACGGCTTTTTATTTGCATGTTGCTTTTTATGTAACTATTAAATACTATTTATATTCTGTAGGTTATGGATAAAATATGGTAATTCTAATAGTTTAATAACATATATGATATTTTTGGAAATCACCAAGGGTCCCGACCACTACTTTGGGAAACACTTGTATGAAACCAACCCAGGCTCATTGTGGAAACATAGCCCCGCGGACGTTTCTGGAGACCTTGAAATACGTCCTGGGAGGTACGTATTTGTGCAGTTTTTGTTTTCGTGAATGCGTGAGAAGCAAATGTTCCGCGCTTTTTTGCGTCTCGAACGCCTCTTGGGAGCGCGTGCTGTTCGCGCATGTGCTGTTCTAGCGTGAAAAGCCGCCGGAGGCTAATGTTGAGCAACCGTCTGTTCGACTGACTGAATGACCGAGCAACTGACTGAGCGGCCGGCCAATCGGCCGACCCAGCCACCCTCCTCCTCCTTCCCTAAATCCAAGGGACGATTTACAAAAGCCGTCCAGAAAAGATAAGCAAAATCGTCCGATTTTGACCCATTTTTCGAATTTCACTGCATTCTCGCCCCGTCACGAACTCATTCGCTTTTATTTTTTGGATTCTGTTTTTCATCTTACCTGATTTTTGGAACCGCTATTTCCCGTACTCGAACCCGGTTATCGCGGGTCTCCTCCTCCGGGACTCCGCTGACGTAACACTACGAGCTAAGCAGACAAACTGATTGCGACGGGAAACCCCTCCACATGGAGGTGAGCCATCACAGCAGCCGAGCGCGAATAAGAGGAGCGGCGTCACACCGCCCCATAGCGTTCACTCGAAAAAATGTAATGCAGCCATACGTACCTCCGGCCACGTAAATCACGGTTTCCTGAAACGTCCGCAGGGCTACATTTTCAGAATGAGCTTGGGTTGTTTAAAACATTGTCCTTGTGGACATCTTGTTTTGACAAAATGACCAAATTACCTTGATCAAGCGGGCGAAATACTCTCCATTGATATAATTGTCGGCCTTCAGGTAGATTTCCCGCAGCTCACTTGCTCCGACAGGATTGTACTTTGAGTTGAATTTGTCAAAGCGGTGAAAGGTTTGTCTGCCCTGCAAATATACTGAACATGAAGCAGAATGTACAAGCCACCAGTATATCAGTAAACATTAAACATGTTACTTACAGCATGAACGTCTAAAGAGTCTACCGTAAGATCATAAGGGTCCATGTTCAGGTTGTTAAACACCTGTTTGAGAGTTAGCTTAAGCCCCGCCTTCTCCAGAACAACTCTCTCGGCGTCGGTTTTGTAGGTGGTTTGGATGAAATCGAGCAGGTGTTTCTGGTTCATACATGCTGCTGCGTGGATATGGGTGTCTACCTGTAAGTAGACACATTTAGACAACATGGAAAATAAATTGTAATTACACATTACTATATGTGTTTTATATAATACCTTTCTGACATTGTAGAAATCTCTGTGAGGAACGCCCTTGAGCTCTTTTAGTTCGGCCATTTCGTTGAGCATTTCGTGCAGGTAAAACTTTGAGCCGAGGAAGTTGAGTCGTCTATGGCAGTAGGTCTTACTGTTTAGGGAAGAAGTAAATCTCATAATTCTTGAATTGATTACCAATGGGTTGATATTGTTTGGAGGTAAGGATGGGCGATATGGATATTGTATTCATTACGATAACGATATTAGTAATGATGTAATTCATAAGTTGCGGCACAGTAGCGCTGATAGTACTGTCGCCTCAAAGCAAGAAGGTTGCTTGTTGCTCTTTCTGGAGTTTGCATGTTCTCCCTGTGTTAGCGTGGGTTTCCTCTGGGTGCTCCAGTTTTCCCCACAGTCCAAAGACATGCGGTACAGGTGATTTCGGTAGGGTAAATTGTCCATAGTGTATTTGTGTTTGTCCCGGTCCTCCAGGTTGGGCGTTAAGCTTTGGGCTAACAACCCACCTCGTAAAAACTAGATGTTACAAAACACCAATATGGTGCGGCTAAATATCAACTTTGATATAAATTACCCTGGGAGTAAGTAAGTAAATAAGTCAGTATAATTCATAAGTGGGGCGAGGCAGTGGTGCAGTAGGTAGTGCTGTCGCCTCACAGCAAGAAGGTCGCTGGGTCGCTGGTTCGAACCTCGGCTCAGTTGACGTTTCTGTGTGAAATTTTGCATGTTCTCCCTGCCTTCGCGTGGGTTTCCTCTGGGTGCTCCGGTTTCCCCCACAGTCTAAAGACAGCTAAGTGAGGCTAAATTGTCCGTAGTGTATGAGTGTGTGTGAATGTGTGTGTGGATGATTCCCAGAGATGGGTTGCAGCTGGAAGGGCATCGGCTGCGTAAAAACTTGCTGGATAAGTTGGCGGTTCATTCTGCTGTGGCGAACCCGGATTAATAAAGGGACTAAGCTGACAAGAAAATGAATGAATGAATGAATGAATTAATGAATAATTCATAAGTATCCACAGAGACAAAATGTCGTAATTAAATAATAATAATAATAATAATAATAATAAATAATAATACCTTTTATTTATAGGTGCCTTTCAGAGCACTCAAGGACACATTAAAGTATGTCACAGGCACATTATAAAAACGAGACAGTAGAGTAATAAAACATAGTATTAATCAAGAAAGTCATTAAAAGCGATCCTGAACAGAAAGGTTTATACCTAGGATTTAAAATTGGAGATAGAGTCCACCTGACGAATATCTAACGGCATGGAATTCCATAACTGTGGTTAAAAAGCCCTGCCACCAAATGATATCACCTTAAAATTTGGAACTGACAACAGTTCAGCCGCAGAAAATCTCAGTGAGCGCAATTTTCAGCATAAAATTACTAATTATCATATTTTTATTGTTAAATTTTATTAATTAAGGATATTAATACAGTCAAAAAATGTTTTTTTGCTGCTTGTTTAAACTACGTATTTGAAGTGAGCTGAAACAACATATTTCTTGAGATTTCGTTTGGACATCTTAATTTTTTTATGTTCAATCCACTTTAATGTTTGAAAAACTAACACGTTAACCTAATTCCTTCATGTTGTCCTAACACAAATCAACTGTGTGGAACCCAGCGTATAGTCCATGGTCCATTGAGAGAGTGTATGGGTGTTTCCCAGTACTGAGTTGCGGCTGGAAGAGCAGCCGCTGCGTAAAACATATGCCGGATTAGTTGGTGGTTCATTCCACTGTGGCGACCCCTGATAAATAAAGAGCTAAGCCAAAAGAAAATGAATGAATATTAATACGGTAAAAACTAAAAATTTGCTGCTTGTTCAAACTACTTATTTAAAATCAGCTAAAACAAGGCATTTCTTGAGATTTTGTTGGGACAACTTAAATGTTTTATGTTCAATCCACATGAATTTATTATGTTAACTAAACTTTGCAGGACAGCAGGTCTTCCAGGTGGAGAGCCGAAGATCTTTTACATAGTGTTATGATCAAACATTGTACTGTTATTTCTGTTTCATTCATACTGGACACTAGAGGGCGCCCTCACGCATAATCTCCACATGTAGATTACTGAAGAAAAGAGCTATCGCTGCTGCAAAGTGGATAAAGAAATGAAGAAATTGATCAAACATGAACACAATAGGGGTGGTAGGTGGCTTAGTGGTTAGCACTGTCGCCTCACAGCAAGAAGGTCGCTGGTTCGAGTCCCAGCTGGTGCAGTTGGTATTTCTGTGTAGAGTTTGCATGTTCTCCCCCTGTTTGCGTGGGTTTCCTCCATGTGCTCCGGTTTCCCCTACAGTCCAAAGACATGCGCTATACAGTGGGTGAATTGAATTAACTAAAGTGGCCTCAGTGTATAAGTGTGTGTGAATGTAGTGTATGGGTGTTTACCAGTACTGGGTTGCAGCTGGAAGGGCATTGTATTATTGATCATTATTGTTACGATAAATCTACATTTTTATAGTGGGAAGAATTTGTAGAGGTATATCGCAAACGATAGACTTACGTAGGCCCATCAGCAATCATGGCGAGCACATGACTCATGTCAATAGCAAATGTTTCCAGGTCTGGATATGGAAGGCAGCGTGGTTTGTTCATGCTTAAGGCTTCAGCGTTTTCATATACATAAATAATGCCATCTTTCATCTTCATCTGATAATTGAGGTTTTCTGGAACATTCTCCATGCTGTAGGGATCCTCTCCCTCACCAGGGCATGGACAAATATCTGAGTAAAGCAAGAGAATTTATGAAATAGAAAGAAAAATGCTAAACTATGCCTTTCTAGTTATCCGCATAAACGACAATCTGGCTTTCCCATTGGGGGATAAAATGTTTTTTCCATTTTAGCTGAAATTTTAAGTGTTTTTTATTCTCATTATTGAGCTACGCATAACTCATGCCAGCTCTTATGTCTTCTAAAATTAGTTAAACATTGATGTCTTGGGAAGGGACTTTAGGCAGGGACATTAAGCAAACATAGTCAGCATTTTTTTGTACACAGAAATCCCACTAAAATGTTTACAGAGCCAAAAATAAACCTCGAAAGAGAATGTTCTGCATGACCCATATGGTTTTGAAGCCTGATCATATACAGATGTACCTGGGAGGATTTCGTCCTCTTCTGTCCACTTTTCATTCGCTGCATTACGTAGGAACTGTGCCGTAGTCCGTGGGAAGCGGTGATATGCCAGTTTGGAGTATTTTTCTCGAATAAAAAGAGCCTTTAGCAGACTTTTAGCTGCCTGCTCATAGTCCTCAACTGTAATCTGCAAGTGCACCGTAAAACATGACTGTTAAGACACCATCTGCAATTTAAAGAGCCTTTAGTTGCAAACACAAAATTGGTTGACCGTCCATTCTAATAATACACACCCCAGCACAGTAGTCTCCGCTAATGGTGACTCTTTGATACTCCGGGAAATTTGGCGAAATGGATGAGCAAGTGGAGGACGGGGTAATCAGGGGGGTCACTACACCCCGGACACTCTCTGTACTTAATGGGATTTGCAGTGACATAGATTGGGACCGAATCATCTTAAAACTCTTCTTCCTAGAAAGGATTAAAGCAAATGGAAGCTAAAAAAAAACAATCAAGCAGTAAATTCACTAAGCACATGTATTGTTAACTACGCTGGTGGAAAATATAATCCATTTGATATTCATTGTGAAGTGTTTCCAGAATAGTCCATGGTCCAAGGTGATCTAGATTGTCTAGACAGGGTTGCCCAAACTCGGTCCTGGAGGGCTGGTAACCTGCAAAGTTTAGTTCCAACGGCAATCAAACACACCTGGGCTGGCTAATCAAGCTTTTGTAGGTTTTCTAGAAACATCCTTGCAGGTGTATTAAAGCAAGTTGGAGCTAAAATCTGCAGGACACCGACCCTCCAGGACTGAGTTTGAACATCCCTGGTCTAGACCACTGTGTTACCTAGGGCTGCATTCCCATCCAAATCTTTATGCCCTTCACTTGCTAACTTCCCTCCGGCTTGCTCCCTCAGATGTACATCATTATGCAAGTGTCCACTACTGGCAGCCCTGCTGAAAAATCCAGCTTAAACCAGCCTAGGCTGGTTGGCTGGTTTTAGCTGGTTGACCAGCCTGGTTTTAGAGGGGTTTTGGCCATTTCCAGCCTGGTCTTAGCTGGTCAGGCTGGAAAATGACCAGCCAAATCCAGCTAAAACCAGCTTGACCAGCCTGGTTTAAGCTGGACATAGCTGGTTTTGGCTGGACTCCCAGCTTGGGTAGGCTGGTCAAGCTGGTTTTCGCTGGTCATCTCCCAGCCTGACCAGCTAAGACCAGGCTGGAAATGGCTGAAACCAGCCTGGAAGTGGCCAAAACCCCTCTAAAACCAGTCTGGTCGACCAGCTAAAACCAGCCAACCAGCCTAGGCTGGTTTAAACTGGATTTTTCAGCAGGGAGATCATCTGAATGGGTTTAAATGGAATTCACTAAACCCTTGAGCACCAGGGAACTACACTGTTTTAGTGACATCACAGTCACATTGCATTCTGGAACATATGGGGGCTGGAGTGGACATTCAGTATGAAGCAGATTTACTCCCACGGTCAAGATTGAGGGTATGTGCATGTAAACTTCCCTCGTTCACTTGATGAAGAGGAACACACTTTCAAATGGTGGTGGCGATTCCCTTGAGGTAACAAGGAAAGGCAAGTTCATGAGTGCGTGTCTAAAGGTGGACTGGAATACAGCCTAGGAAGGTCGCCACCCTGCAGAGTTTACCTCTAATCCAAGTGAAAAGCACCTGTACAAGTGAAACAAGGTCTTCTGGATCACTTTAAACTTCTAGTCCAGAGCAAATTTCTGCATGATGTTGGCTCTCCAGGAGCAGGATTGGATATCTATGATCAGTGGTTCTCAATCCTGGTCCTCACTCTGCACATTTTATATGTTTCTCATACAGAGGTACCATGTTGCTCCTCAACCACATTGCTGCCCCCATTACCCACCCGTTTCTCCCAATACTGCGTGTTTTGTATGCATTTTAAGTAAAACACACTTAATTCAGTTCATCAGCTCATTAGCCAAGACTCCAGGACCTGAAATTGCTGTGTGAGACAAAGGAGACTTGCAAAATGTGCATTTTCGGGGGAGCTCCACGAACGTGGTTGATAACCAGTGCATTAGACCAGTGGTTCTCAAACTTTTTATCAAGTACCACCTCAGAAAAAATTTGTCCCTCCAAGTACCACCAAAATGAGCAGTATTGAAATACAGTAGCGTAGTAGGCCCAGTAAAGCAGCTACAAATCTGCAGAGTTAAAAAACGTGGCAGATTACCACAGAAATATAGGCTTTATGTCAAATATGAGATATTATAAACATCATTTTTGATAAATTTTAAAATGTGTGTAGCATGTACCTGACATATTTCATTTCTCAGCGTACCACTAGAAGGAAGCCTGCGTACCACTAGTGGTACACGAGCCACAGTTTGAGAACCACTGCATTAGACCATAAGTGCACTGCAAAGTAGACATACAAAAATAATATTCTGGCATGATTCCAGTTCGAAAGAAGTAAACTTCAAGTTCAGCCAATTTCCCATGTTCAGGGGCCAGAGAGGAGTAAACACTATTTAGGAAACATGCCAATCAGAAAACTTCATGGGGCTCTTTTCTAAGGAGCTGGTTATCTAAATCAGGCGTGTTAAGCAAGAGAGACATGCAAAATGTTGAGAATATGGGGTTGTGAGGAACAGGATTGAGAACTGCTGGTCTACATAGCTGACCAGTTGGTGGATATGGTGTTGATTGGTTAAGCTGGTAATAAATGACACTTTGGGTCAGCATCAAAAAGGAGCTACCTTGTTTAAACGATCGGATTGTCCTACATAGACAGGTAAGACCTGGGCTGCGTCTGAAACCGCCTACTACTCAGTAGGTGCTGCATTTGAATTTAAACGTACTACTCGGCCGTTAGAAAAGTTTGTTCTATATACGAATGTGAAAAGTATGAATGGAATTCGGACGTACTACATCCGCCATTTTGTCATGGTCACGTGACCTACCTGCATCAGTTGCGTCGCCTCACTTCCATTCATGAATTCTCTCACGGTGCATTATGGGATAGCGCAGCGTGCATGGGATGCGCACTTCAGAATCTCGCCGGAAGTAGTAAGTCATCCGGGTACTTCTCGCCTACTGATTTTCGAATTCTATGAATTCAGACATACTACTCGGCTCGCATACTGATGTTAGCGTACTATATAGTATGGAAGTATGCAGTTGGACGCAGCCCTAGTGTTTTAAGCATGTAAAACCTTCTGTTAGCATGCTACTTCACAGATTTAAATTAATGGTCTCAAACTCAATTCCTGGAGAGCCACAGCTTCAAAGTTTAGCTTCAACCACCTCCAACTCACACTTGCTTAATAATCTCTAGTAATCTTGAACACCTTGATTAGTGTGATCAGCAGTTTTTGATTAAGGCTGGTGCAAATCTGTGCAGAGCTGCGGCCCTCCAGGAGTTGAGTTTGAGACCTATGATCTAAATCATGGATGAGTGACTTCGGTCCTGGAGGGCTGGTGTTCTGCAAAGTTTTGCTCCAACACTTATCAAACACACCTGAACGAGCTACTTAGTGTCTTTAAGGACACTAGAAAGCTATAGGCAGGTATATCTGATTGGGGTTGGATCTAAACTCTGCAGGACAGTGGCCCTTCAGGACCGATGTTGCCGAATGGTGCTGACCGTTTGGCACTTTCTTCTGACTGTTGCTCAGCCAGTTCTCTGAGTAGCTCCCTCTGTTTGGCTTCCTGAAGGCCAATGGGACAGTCCTCGGGTACAGTGTACATGGACAGGGCATCTTTTGTGTCTTCTTCTTTCAGTGCCGAGGCATAAACCTTCTCCGCCAGCAGGCGAACCTCCTCATCCACATCAGTCAAAGCAATCTTCGGGAACTGCCGTGGCATATCTGAATAGAAGCACATTTAAATTCAGCATGAAACAGATGGTAAAATTGTCCTTTTTCCTCATATCATGACATACATTTTATTGAAACGGTCCAAAAATTTTAATAAAATGTAAGGTATTGCATTATTTCATTATTTGTGAACGGATTGAATCATTGGAAAATGAGCAAAATTAACTAAATTAAAGAAGATTGACAAAGACAGCACAGAAGCAATTCACACACTATTAGTCCCGCACTCAGGGTTTTACATTAACACCCGCCAACCCGATAAATGCGGGTAGATTTCATCTTTGCCGGGTTAGACAGACAATCCCACTAGCCACTTTGGCTGGTTGAAAATAATTTTTCAATTGTAGTTTTCCTAAAAGCAGGGTTCAAATATATAACGATGACCCAATATGTGTGCAAATGTGATCTTAGAATCGAGAAGTAAAATAATTGTGATCACGCGAGCAGAAGAAAGCAAGTGAATACCGAATGAGAGAATGATGATCACTTGCGCTAACAGCTGATGATGCGCAGTGATGCGCTGTAACAGTGATGCGCTTGACTGCTTAAAGCCTGATTTATACTTCTGCGTCAAGTGACCGGCGTAACCCACGGCGCAGGCAACGCGCGTGGCTGTGCATTTATACTTCTGCGCACTGTCTCTGTCGGTCTGCATTAACACTTCCGAAACGCTAGTGGGCAGTGAGGTGTTAATGTTCCTCTGTGTCGAGTTTCTTCTCTGGTTTTTTGCTTTTCCTGAACACTTCCGGGATGTACAAGTGGCTCAAACTCGCTCGTTTTGAGGCAGGAACCGGCGGACGTGCAACAACTTTAACTATGAGGTAAACACAAAACAAAACTTTCCATCCGGAGCTCCTTCATGGGACTCCACACTTGTAAACAATCGCTCGCGCCATTCGCGCGGCTCTCGGTCCCGCCCAGACTCGTCAGCGCTACCAAGCCGACCAATCACAGAGCTTACGCTACGCGTCGTTGCGACGTGTAGTTACATTTTTTGAGAGGTGCACGTCATTGACGTCGATGGCCACGGCGAAGGGCTATGCGTCAGCGCCGTAGCATACCCCGGTGTTTGACGCAGAAGTATAAATCAGCCTTTAAGGCGTGCACGCGACTGCTTAACGCGTGCGCGCTCCCGAATCGTGAAGCAACCGTGTCTGGAACAGGTTCTGGAAACGCAACTGTCATCGGTTCTCTTTCAATTAAACTACACAAAAAGTGATGAACATGCATCCACAGTCCTGATGCTTTTAAGAGCTCAAAATGTGTCTTTTTGTAAGCAGCACCTGTTGCTTTCACTTTGAACTGATTATTAAATTGCCTAAAAAGTTAACCGTGAACATGTGATCTTCCTTTTATTATCACACACGGTATGTTTCACCTGCTTTCAGTTGCTTACGGTTTTATTTGCTTTAATTTTTGTTAAACTGGTTTAATTATCTTTTCTTTTCTTTTCTTTTATTTTTTTAAACATTGCTTTAATGGGAGATTAACTCTCCATTTATGTGCAGTTAACTGGTGATCCGAGAGATCTTTAGCCACGACAGATTACTGTGCATATTTTTGATACATGACAATAATTATTTTTTAAAAGTCAATTGCTTTTCTTTCTTTTTTACGAAAAGTTTTGTTAAATAAAAAGTATAGTATACAGCTATATTTTGCTTGTTTTGACACATAAAAAATTTGTGGCTAATTAATAATTATTGTTTAGTGTGGTTATAGAGATAAATTTGGTAAATCGTTAATTCTGAGCTGTAAAATGTCATGTGAAATAAAAACTAATTGCAATATGACACTATGAAACCATGACTCCTTTGCTCATGCTCATTGAGCAAACTCATACTCGACTCGCAAAAAGTGAAATGAATGGGGACGCATGTGGACATAACACACAATTTAAATCAAGTAATTTTAGCATGACAACGTCAAATTCATGCATATAAAATATATTTTCCCAACAACAAAATTGTGGCTAGTGAAAATGCAGCGTGGCTAGTAACATTGGAAAACTACTAGCCACAGTGGCTGGTGATTAAAAAAAGTTAATGTAAAGCCCTGCCCGCAATAAAGGACTGATAGCCCTGCCCTAAAGGCATTCCATGTGACCAGAAGTGAAGAAAAGGTGGGAGAAGCAAGGTTATGGTGTTCGATTAAAGATAATGAGTGAATCTCTCGATTTATGTCCACCAATTCTGAAAGCATGTCCCATGTATATGTCATGTCAAAACCAGACAAATGTTTAGTCTGCAAAAGTGTTGAACTAGTCCCTCAGTTGCTGTCAGTGGTCGAAACAACAAGGTTACTTTGATGTGTGTTTCAATGCTCATATCAACACGCTTGCTGTAAATAGTCCCGGGATGCCATGTGCATTCCCAGGCCTTTAATTCAGGCCTGTAAAGTCAGTCACTAGGCCAGTGCACAGCTGCAGACACACTGGCCTGTAAAACAGTTATGTCTGTGCCAGGACAGATCAAGTGTCTGAGCTCTGGGTGTGACTTCTCCCTGAAGATTTGGGAACATGGCCTTCGGTGGACACATCAGATGCTATCCTGGGCAGGAACCAGATCCCTTATCAAGGTTTCCATTGTTCAAAGCAACTCCCATACACATAACGGCTTTTTACACTGGGGTAGTTCACCCAAAAATGATATTCTGATATGAATTACTCATTCTTTTTCTCAGAGATGGGTTTCGGCTGAAAGGGCATTCTCTGCGTAAAAATGTGTTGGATAAGTTGGCGGTTCATTCCGCTGTGGCGACCCCCGGATTAATAAAAGGACTAAGCCAAAAAGAAAATGAATGAATCGGCTTAGTCCCTTTATTAATCTGGGGTCGCCACAGCAGAATGAACCGCCAACTTATCCAGCAAGTTTTTACGCAGCGGATGCCCTTCCAGCTGCAACCCATCTCTGGGAAACATCCACACACACATTCACACACACACTCAAGCCTACCCAATTCACCTGTACCGCACGTCTTTGGATTGTGGGGGAAACCGGAGCACCCAGAGGAAACCCACGCAAAGGCAGGGAGAACATGCAAACTCCACATGGAAACGCCAACTGAGCCGAGGTTCGAACCAGCAAACTTCTTGCTGTGAGGCGACAACACTACCTACTGTGCCACTGCCTCGCCCCAAATGAATGAATTACTCATTCTTTACTTGTTACAAACCAAACACAAAAGAAATATCCGTAAAGAAAGCTGGAAACCTGTAACCATTAACTTCCACTGTATTTGTTTTTCCTACTATTGTATTTTATGGTTATTGCTTGATTGTTACTCTCATGAACACGCATTCTATACTATACAGAAGAAAAGAAATTGTTGAGTCAAGTTGTTTTTTTTTTTTTTTTATGTGTCACAAAGCTTGATAAAATTCTTGTGGAACCAGTGAAGGCATATAACCTGTTTTGAGGATGTTTTTTTTTTTTTTAAACTTTGAGTGGTGACACGGTGGCTCAGTGGGTAGCACTGTTGCCTCACAGCAAGACGGTTGCTGGTAGGTTTCCTCCGGGTGCTCTGCAAGTCCAAAGACAAGCGATATAAGTGTATTGAATAAGCTAAATTGGCCGTAGTGTATGTGTGTAAATGCAAGTGTGTGTGTTTCCCAGTGCTGGGTTGCAGCTGGAAGGGCATCCACTGCGTAAAACAAAAGCTGGATAAGTTGGCAGTTCATTCTGCTGTGGCGACCCAGGTTGAATAAAGGGACTAAGTCGAATATGAATATGAATAATGAATAAATGAATGAATGAATAAAACTGTTGCTGTCTATTATGGATGAGAGAGCTCTCAGATTTCATCTAAAATTTCTTAATTTGCATTTTGAAGATGAACAAAGGTCTCAAAGGTTTGATATTATATGAGCTTCAGTAATTAATAACAGAATTTTCATTTTTGGGTACACTAATTGGTTAACCCAACATTATCATTGTTTTAAACAGATTTTTACCCAGTGTAAAAGAATGATTGACACATATTTTTGCCTTGGGTTATGAAACGTTGTTTGAGAGCAGTGTTAGCCACACTTTTGTGGTGTCAATTCCACATTGTGGACCCAAATATGTCCAGTGTGAAACGGTGTAATGTTAGATTGTTATAGATGGATATTATGGATGATATTTCAGTGTCTTCTAGTCTCTTGTTTTAGACGGGCACAAGAACAGCCCAGATTGGATTGAATTACATTTACAGTCCATGAATAATCCATTCAAGAAAGACTTCTTATCCTCAAACAATTAGCTCTATGAAGATGCAAAATATTAGCACCAATATGTAAACATGATTGCATGCTGTGTTCATCCAATCAACATCACTGACACGGCAAACATACAAATAAGAAAGTTAACCTGGGAGTTTAAGAACATGCAGTTTTAAACATCAGCTTACCAACTAATCCAGCATTTACAGTTAACCCTGGTTAAAGTATGAACATTAATAAATGTTTAAGGTCACTTTATATTGATGGTTCGTCTGTTGAATTTAAGTTACATGCCAACTTAGTGGGGGGTGGGGGGGGGGTGATAGAAATTAGGCAGATAACGTTTATATGTTCATCTTAATGGCAACTGTGTAAATAATTATCGATAAGATGCTTATGATAAGCCGTTGTTTGTTTACCTTCAAGCTTTGCGTGTGCCCGTGAAACAGCCCATGAGCGCCAGAACACACATATCATGTACATCTCGACATGGCAACAGGGTTTTCAGCGCTGTGTTAGCGATCTCTGGGTATTCTGCCATTACTTTAATCCAGAACACCGGCAGAGTTGTTGTCTCGAACACTGTTTTAAGGCCGCCGTCATTTACGATCTCCAGCAATTGGTCTACTTGCACGGACATGCTGGATTCAGCTGGTTTGTTGACAAATGGGTCACGTATCCATTCCCTAGCCGTTCGTGGGTCCTTTGAGGTTGGGAAGTAGCACTCAAACTCCTTTAACAGCGAAGACTGATGATCGGGCACCAGCTTGCTGAGTGAGGGCGCAGGCTCAGTCTCACACAAAATCCCCGCTAATGTTTGAAACATGTCCAATATGCCTCAGTTTGGCTTTAATTGCAGCTAATAACTTAAAGATAATTAATTCTTGTGGCCCGGTACTGATTGATCCACGGACCGGTACCGGTCTGCGGCCCGGGGGTTGGGGACCACTGAGTTAAATGTCTGTTGAAGGAGCAGTATCAACAGATATTAAGCAGTCTACTAATACTCAAACAGACCATCAAAATAAAGTGTTAGCATTTTAAAACATGATTCTGTTTGTCGTGTGTTTAGAATAATCCAGGGTTAACAAGTTCAAGTGTGAAAAGCCATGTAGAGTTACCACATAGCTACCACAGGCATCTAAGAACAAGACAGAAGCTGTGTGTCATGAAAGTGGAGCATTTTACATCTCGGTTTACTGATTCAGAAATGAGCCTCCCATCTTTTATCACACAAGATAATCAGCTTAAGATAATATCTATAACATACAAATCAAAGTGTCGAGGCTGCGGAGTGGTCACTGATCTCAAACATCCCAAGACCAACAGTGTAGTCATTTTACCCTGTCAATGTACCTACAGCACCTTTAAAAATAGTTGTGAAATAAGCACACACTGCTACTCTACTGTCCGTGGTGGCCTGACATGCACAGCTGTGTGACTGCTGCCATTCTTACCTTCAGCCCCAGTCAATGCCATCTTAACTTCGGCTGTTCTTGGCGGCCACACTTCAGATGTGTTATCAGCTATATGTTTGTGTGTGCATGCGTTCGACACGGGCCATGTCCAGTCACACTCTGCCAAACTGCTGTTGTCTGACCTCTGTTTTGTTTTCTTGGGGTGGTCTCTCCCTCACTCTCTCTCTCTATTTAAAGAGGTCGAAAGCCTCACGTCCACAGAGCTACTAATCCTTTGAATATGTCACCACCGCCTGTCAACAAAAAAAGTGACCCTGGATCCTACTGAGAACCGCGTGCATACTGAACCTTGCTCAATCCATCCCCATCACATACATAGATACATACATTTCTCAACTCTTTAAGCTTTACTACATCACTCTTCCACCCCATAAATCCCCGAGCTGATCTCCGAAACACAACGTCAATGGAATCTGTAACCAAAAGAGCATCCCCCCACTAGAACAGCCCCTCTAATCCCAGCACTGACCTTGCTTTTAGGCACATATCATTTCAGCCCCAGATAAACAGTCCTACATGGAGCATCATGTCACTAAAAGTCCTGAGGTAATCACCCCCTGAATCTGACACCCCCCGCTTACCTCAGAGCTTACATCTGAGTGTTGACAGAAAGGGAGCTGTTCGTGTTGTCCCAAAGCATGGGAGCATGCCTAACATCTATTTGTATCACATCCATTTGAAACCATTGAGCAAACAAGCCATACAGCTCATTGTCTTCTCAAACACAGCATGATCCACTTCTGCATATACACACACACACATGGCCTAATATAGACTGTAAAAGCAAAGGGTTTACCTGTTGTCCTTTATGTTTCGGTAATCGTTCGGTAATGCTCCAACTGCAAAAACCCACCCAACCAATGCTGTCAGACCAAGTGCGCGTGGCAGCCTGACCTGAAACTTGGAGACAGGTCACGTGGACGCGCTACAATCCTAGTGATGTGTTGGGTATTATTTCAAGCTGCTGGGGCGGGAGCTGGGGGGGAGGAACTGGAAGTGGATTTGTCTGTACGGAATTAAGGTGCAGCTTGAATATCTCTCCATCTCTCCCTCGTATCGATCATAGGGACTTCTGGATCATGTGACACTCGGATTTGAGGGTCTGTGCGGTGCAAAGCTTTATGAGAGATTAATGCAGTACGGGCAGGTCTTAATGGCTTCAGCTTCAGAGTTGATGAGTATATGAGCTAAACCTCAGCTGCTCAGCTGCGATCTGTAACATAAGCTGTGCAAGTCTGTTCAAGGGCCTTGCTACAGTACACTGAGGCTGTAAATGCTTGTGTAAATAATGAATGGCTACCACTCTGTTTTCTTGCACCTGTGGGTCTGTTTGATGAAGCACCGACTGCACAAATTATATCGGGTTGTATATTAGCATTTGAGCATCAAGCTAAAAGAGTTTAACAAAAGAACACCCTTTGTAAGGACACGACTTATCCTTATTTAAGATATTTTAGTTTGTATTATATAAAATCAGTAATTATACATAGCACCAAACCCCACCTCTAAACCTAACCGTACTCAGGGACAAGAAAAACGTACAGTACTAAAAGGTTACGAATTGCTGTGAGATAGCCTTGGTATTTGTACACTCACCGGCCACTTTAATAGGTACACCTGTCCAACTGCTCGTTAACGCAAGTTTCTAATCAGTCAATCACATGGCAGCAACTCATTGAATTTAGGCATGTAGTCATGGTCAAGACGATCTGCTGCAGTTAAAACTGAGCATCAGAATGGGGAAGAAAGGTAATTTAAGTGACTTTGAATGTGGCATGGTTGCTGATGCCAGACGGGCTGGTCTGAGTATTTCAGAAACTGCTGATTTACTGGGGTTTTCATGCACAACCATCTCTAGGGTTTACAGAGAATGGTCAGAAAAAAAGGAAAATATCCAGTGAGTGGCAGTTCTGTAGGCGCAAATGCCTTGTAGATGCCAGAAGTCAGAGGAGAATGGCTAGACTGGTTCGAGCTGATAGGAAGGCAACAGTAACTCAAATAACCACTCATTACAACCGAGATATGCAGAAGAGCATCTCTGAAGCTTGACGCAGATTGGCTACAGCAGCAGAAGACCACACCGGGTGCCACTCCTGTCAGCTAAGAACAGGAAACTGATGCTACAATTCACACAGGCTCACCAAAATTGGACAATAGAAGATTGGAGAAACATTGCCTTGTCTGATGACTCTCATATTCTGCTGCGACATTCGGATGGTAGGGTCAGAATTTGGCATCAACAACTAAAAGCATGGATCCATTCTGCCTTGTATCAACGGTTCAGGCTGGTGGTGGTGGTGTAATGGTGTGGGGGTTATTTTCTTGGCACCCTTTGGGCCCATTAGTACCAAATGAGTACTCAAATGGCCTCTACAGTCACCAGAACTCAATCCAATAGAGCACCTTTGGGATGTGATGGAATGAGAGATTCACATCGTGGATGTGCAGCCGACAAATCTGCAGCAACTGTGTGATGCTATGAATAAATAAATTTTACTGTGATTAGGTTAACTCTATTACTGTGAATTTCCTCTTCACTTTTTTAAAACAATAATATGATAAAATGCATAAAAATAAGTTTTGAGGTTAGCATCTTGAGCTAAAGCACAAAGTTGTGGAAATGTCAATTCTGTAAGTGAAAAAAATAACCAAATCAAATGTTCCCTATCACATTTAAGCATTCTGCATTATTTTACATTAACAATGTATTCAGTTTACTATACTTTAAAATATACATTTGTTTTATGTCATTGCAGTTTAAAAAAAGTTCATGTAAAATGGTTGAAATGTGGCCACAATTCTTGATTTAAACATGCACTGTATAATATATACAGTAATACCTCTTAGTGCTTGCTGACGTATGTAAAGACTACCGTGAGAGCAGTGCGAGATTCAATCTTCAGTGCAAATCAAATATTTCCGAAGGAAATGAGTATGAGATAAAAACTTTGTTAATATAGTTGGAGAACAATTTGTAGCTGGGGTGCAGATAGGAATCAGAGGACCAGTGTTTGTACTAATCTTAATCTAAAACTGCTAGCTTTTCTCTTTTACTAATGAAACTATTCTACTTCATTGCCATTTCACTGTGTCATACCAACATCTAACTTGTACTTGTACAATTAAATCATATTGCTACATCACTATCTCCTTAGAATGAATTAAGTAGTGTTTTGGATTAAGCAATGTTTCTTTTTAGGACTCTGATAACATTCATTGTTTCTCTCATTTGGTAAGAATCAGACACAATTTCTGCACTGAACAATTATTTGATAAAAAAGGGTTGCAATGACAAAAGAATCCCATTAAAAACAATTCTTGAAGGAGAATATGAAGATAGGGATATGATAAAATCTCACCCTTTCCCAAACATGGACTGGAGAGCTGCTTCGCAATGGGTGTCTGGAGTCTTCGCATCATTTCCTGTGTGCTCAGGCCTGGAGCATAGCAGAAATGATCGATGAGTATTTCCTACATTAGTATTTTTAAAACAGATTTAATGCAGTTTTGTCTCTTTTTCACCATTAATAGATTGTTGCAAAAATAACAATAATAAATGATAACAAAACAGTCAAATGTATGATATTAATAAACATTGTTACAATTACTGAAGATCAAGACAAATGTACATTGATTAGTATCTGGATAAATCTTAGTAATCTTATTGAAGCACTTACCCGGCTGCATATCTTACAGAAATATGTGTCCTCTGCTGCTGCACTGCAATTATAAACCCATGAAGTTCTCCCTGGAAAGAAATGACAGGGGAAAACAACATGCTCAGTTCTGCCCCCCAGTGATGCCTGAGATATGGCACGTCAAATTGACTTCACAGTGAGAAAGAGACTATCAGAACATCAACCAGTCTTCCACCTCACATCTACAGTAAGTGTCAAATTACATTTACATTAAGATTTTTTTTTCTTTAAGAGATGTTTAGCTTTTTAAGTAAGTAGATATTGGTTTAAAGAGATGTATTATGTGTTATCGTGCTGACATCCTTTCTTCCTTTGTCATAATTCATTATTGCCCCCTTGTGGGGATGTGTACAAGTGTCCTCGAATAACAATAGTGTTAAAAATGTATAGATGTAATTATTTTCGTAATTCGTGCCCACATATTTTTGACCCCTTCAATCAGTCTTATTAATTAATTAATTAATTAATTAATTAATTCATTCATTCATTCATTCATTCATTCATTCATTCATTCATTCATTCATTCATTCATTCATTAATTCATTCATTCATTCATTCATTTATTTATTTAAATGTCTAAATATATGTTGATGCAGTTTTTATTTTCGTTTCAGTAATAATATGGAACAATATTTATATTTTAGATTGTGTTGATTTAATGATTATGTACAATACAATAAAAAAGTGTTGTTTTTTGGTCTTTGAGTGAATGTATTATGTGAGAGAGCTACTGTAGATTTGTTTCCCAAACATTAATGGATTTGTACTGTAAACCTTAAAAAAAAGTAGAGCATTGTAGAGCAAAATAAGTAGCATTTTTTTTCAGATTCTATAATCTCTACAGATTTTTTTTTCTTTCAAGAGTTCACACTTAGCTGATAATCAATAAAGCGTATTTGGCATGCTGTCCCGGGAGAGAGCCCTGAGCTCGTAATATCCTCGAGCCCGGGGCTCCCTCCCGTTAGAAGGGCGAGAGGGGAATTCGAGGTCAGGTAGGTCTCGAGAACTCCCCTGCTTGTCACC
Source organism: Danio rerio (assembly GCF_052040795.2). NCBI lineage: Eukaryota > Metazoa > Chordata > Actinopteri > Cypriniformes > Danionidae > Danio > Danio rerio. Next base: position 73,140,014 of record NC_141027.1, read on the forward strand.
GTGAGAAGTGTAACTCAGGTTGTATTGGGTGATAATTTGTTTTAGTCGATTGCTATGGTTTATGTTTTTGGACGGTGGGAGGAAACCGGGGAACCCGGGGAAAACCCACGCGAACACGGGGAGAACATGCAAACTCCACACAGAAACACCAACCAGCCCGATGGGTTGGACTAGCGGTGTTCTTGCTGTGAGGCAACAGTGCTAGCCACTGGGCCACCGTGTCGCCCGATCAGAAAAAGTGGGAGGATGTAGGGGTGGAAGGGGGGGAGCTTCAAGACGAAGATGACTGGAGTGGAAAACTCAGGTTATTTATAATGCTTCCGTAATCATCTAATAGGGCTGATTACGGAGCTAACAAGGAGCCAGCCGTGTTGATTATAAGCACGTGATCCTCTCGAAATTAGTTTATGAATAAACCACACAAAGTTCAGCACAGAAAGGGTAATCAAAAAAAAAAAAAAATATATATATATATATATATATATATATATATATATATATATATATATATATATATATATATATATATATATATATATATAAAGTCAATCATATGAAAGCAACTGATACTATTGAAGCCATTTGATTATTGTGAACCCATTGTCATGTTCAAGCGATCATGTTGCCATCCAAGACCTGTAAAGTGATGATCCCAAGGTTTCATAATCCTGGACCAGGCCGTATCCTAAGCTGATGCTGTGGTCATCATGGATGAATGGAGTGCATGAGACTGATTCCTGAAAAACCACCATGACAACGAGTTCTCGTATTGATCCTGTGGGCCAGCCTGAACTTCCGCCAGTGCCCTACTCAGCCCTGCAGCTTCTCCACGATGGACGTCCAGCTTCTCTTCTTCACCTAGACTGCAGCTACACACAGGAAATTTGGCCAGAAGAATAATGGTCGTGCCCAACAGAGCCTAGTTTCTCTCGAGTTTTTTTTCCCTTCACTTTGTTAATTGGTGAAGTTTTTTTCCTCACCACTGTCACCACTGGCTTGCTTGGATCAGGACTTGTGGAGCTGCGCTTCGGTGGATTTGCTCCACAGTGTTTGAACTTTCAGCAGTAAAAATGAAACCACACTGAACTAAACTAAACTGAACTTCAACTCTGAAATCTGAACTTTACTAGAAATATGTTAAGCTGCTTTGACACAATCTACATTGTGAAAAGCACTATATAAATAAACATGAATTGAATTTAATTGAATTTAAGAAAGTAGTCTGAGAGGATTTTAGCTTTGTGACTTGGAAATAATAATATAAATCAACCAAATTTGAAAGACGTCCATCCTCCCTTGTATAAAAGATTTGTCCTACCTTGTAAGATTGTCCTACCTCCCATTCAAAAAGTAGGTAGCACATTTTGATGACGCATAGGCCCGTAGCCAGCCTGGTGAAAGGGGTGGTTCTTTTTTTCTCAAAAGTGGACCTTTTTGCAGATATACACCTTAGTTTCTATTTAACTATGAGATTTAAATACTGCATTTTAGTATTTTTTTTTTTTTTTTTGCTGGATTAGCTAGTCAGATGTCATCATAACCACACTTTTTGATGTACTAAAAATATTTCCTAAAGAATTGCAATAAAAAAATAAAACAAGACATATTTGTTACATCATATATCATTAGGAAAAAAATAGCAATCTGTTAAAGTTTTAAAGTAAAAAAAAATTTGTAGCCTACTGTCATTTACAGTTTTTCTCAGACGCTTTGGTGAATTTCTCAAAATATTTACATTTGCACAACAGTTAATGCAAACTGCAAAACAATGAGTGCAAACTGCAAAACCTAGCTGATAACCTGCAAAACCGTGTCACATGCTCAAAATGGATAGTTCATTCCTCAAAAGCAAGTATTCATATCAATCAAAGTGTCAGTATCATCAAAATGAAAGGTCCTGACACCATTGTTTATGAACAAGATAGTCAAATGGCTTAGTCATGTTTTCATTATGACACTTTATTCTGTACATTTTTTCAATGCAAAAAAAGTCAGATTTTGGTGACACTTGCTGAAAATGCTCTAGACAGCACTTTGTACTATTTGCACAGCCATTTAAAAACTACAGTAAAGTTAGACATCACTATATTTAGTGAGGCATCTGAGTACAAGACACTGAATATGTATGTTTCACATTTTTACTGCACATGCTCTTTACAATCCTAATTTATTCACAGCATTGTGCAAAAGAATAAACACACCCTTATTTACAACAAACATAAACTCCCTTTGGGTAGAGCTGTGCACAACTGTAAACAATATTGCAGAACATATTGTAACTGAGCCTATAACATACACAGGTCTGTAAATCATTCATCAAATTGTTCAATTTTAAAGACATTTTCAAGAAAATAAAGATTAAATTGTTTTTTATGAAGTTTGCTTGACCGATTTTGACATCAAGTTCAACATTTTTGTATGTAATGACTCAAGTAATGTAAGGAGGACTATTAGTTTTATATTGAATGACTATTCAGCATTTACAACTTTAGTTCATTTTGACTGACATGACATAAGCAGATGATAATGTTATAAACAGCAGAGAGTTGTATGAAAGCAATTGATGCATGTCCAAAAGCATTTGCAATTTCTTGAAAGGAATGAGAAACTGCTACTAGGATGTGCACAAATGACTAATTGTTTTGAGAAATGCATGACCTGTTGTGCAAATGTAAATAGTGTTGTGAGAAATGCACCAAAGCGACTGAGAAAAACTGTAATAGACAAAAACAAACCATATTCAAAAAGGCCAGCACATTCAACTTTCCTTAGTCACAACTTGGCCATTTCATAATAATAATAATAATAATAATAATAATAATAATAATAAAACAATAATAATGAATTCTTCAGAATTAAAAAAATAGTACATTTAAAAATTCCTGGATATTAACAATAGCCAATATATTTTTGTGTGCTTCTGGTGCTTCACACCTTTTTATTGCTCGTTTTTATTTCAGAAATAAGGTCCAAGATTTAGAATAAAGTTACCTGTAAAATGTTTTCTCTGTTCAAAAACAATACAGTAGTGAAAGAAGACTTCTCTGACAGAAGATTCCGTTTGGTCTTAAAGCCTTTTTCGATGAATTATTTTTATTATTTATGAAGGCACAGCAGTCAAAATAGGACAAATGAGCTCATATTTGGGACAAATTCTGGACCTTTGTCAGTTAGGGGTGGGTCCTCCGAACCTCCCAGCCTCAAAAACACAGACATGACGGGAATATATATTGACTATAAATATTTTAATTATATATTAAATATATTATATAATATTAAATTACATAAAATATATAAACGGACAAATTTTGGACCTTTAGGCCGTTCGAACCACTCGAACCCCCCTGGCTACACGCATGAATATGCTACCCCTCAGATTTTGCTACAAGTGTAAATTTTAATGTGTGATATGAAGCTGTAATATCGCACTAACCTACCTAATCTACACATCAGAACTATTCAAATATAGTGTTGGTAGCATAATCTGATGGGTATTAGGCAAATAACTAACTGTCCAGCGCATTCAACTTTTCCCAGTCAGAATTTGGCCATTTCAATTACAAAAATAAAATAATAATAATAATGTAGAGCTTTACACTTTTCTAGCCTCTCTTGTAAAAAAAATTAAAATAAAAAAATAGAAAAAAAGTAAATTTGAAAATTCATGTAACAACAATAGCCAAAATAGTATTATTCAACTCCATTTTACTATGGGCCGCTTTTGGTGCTTTTCGGTTTTTGTTTTTTAAGAGTAAGGTTCAAGATTTGTTTTCTCTATTCAAAAACAATACAGTAGCAAAAGATGACTTCTCTTACATCAGATCTTGTATTTTCTCGCACAGCTGGATGTTGGACTCATGAAAAATGTATTTGTTAGCATTGGACAAAACTCATTAGCTAAAGTCACACCGAAGCGGATTCAGATTGGTCTTAAAGCTTGGCATAGCAGTCAAAATAAGACAAATTAGCTCATGAATGGGACAAATTCTGGACATTTGTCAGTAAAATGTTGACACTATTCAAATGTCACAATAAAAAGTGATACTTATCACACGTTCCAGTATTGTCCACCAAAACATATTTCACACAACGTTGATGATATATTCGGTCATTAAATTGGTTAAAAAAAAATCTAAATATCCAGACTCCAAAGTTTAAAAGAGTTGTGTTCATTGCTGGTCCAAATTCGCTGACAGAAGTGGTGAAGATTTATGAGGTGTCGATGAATGAGGGAGATGGCGTCAGTCCCAGAACACATTTGCAAAATCTTAGCAAAAGCCCGCCAACTTAAGTAATAATCACCACAAGGTGGAGCTAGAGCATTAAAATAAGAAGACAAGATGAAGACCGCGTGCCTGCGAACGTTTTCAGCCACAAGGTCGGAAATATGATTTATTACAGCATCTGACCCTCTTGAAAACACCTTAAAAGTTTATTCAAACACTCATTTTGAAGAAAAAGTCCAAATGTTTCACTTGGGGCTTCAAATATTTCAGCAACCACAACATTTTAAGGGAGTGCCTATTTTCAATTGGCAGCTAAGAAAAAAAAAAACTTGCAAGCTATAATTGTTCACCTGGGGAGGTAAACAGTGGCAGTATGTCCAGTAGAACACGGAAAAAAAATAGGCTATTTTTAGCTTTCTGACATCACAAACATGTTAGCATTTCATACTAATCAAGTAACACTAAATACCTAAGCTTTTATAGATTTAAAAACATCTAAATTTTTGATGAAGGCAGTTTATAAATAAAATTCAGTAGCAGAACCGTCTTTGGTTTCAACCTGTATTCAGTGGACACTTGTTAAATTGAGATTATCAGTGTTCTTCTGTGTACGTGCTCATTTGTGATTAGCATCATATGGTGCTTTTAAATTAGGGTTACAGGGGTGCAACAGTAAAAGAGTGCATTTCAGAAGTTCCTTCTCATTAAGATTGGAATGAAAATGATGTGTTGAAGTGGAATGTGGTATGGAGCGCCTCTCACCTCTGCTCTACATCCAGAAACCCACCCCATGTAGAGCAGCCATTAAACACAACCCTAGCCCACTCTTCCTTCAGAAACAGATTTCTCCATCTACTACCTACTACATCTAGAGAAGGTATTGAAACAGAAAGCACTTGGCACCCTGTTTGCCCTCCAGGCCCTTTAACATGTAATAACCCAGACCAGGTGTTGATCATCTGTCTGTCCACTTGGCAATCCGGACGAGAAACAATGGAAAGACTTTCCTTTTACTACCTTCACTTCCTTTGGAACAAACAGACAAGCTCCCGAAGACGTCAGCTTTAATTGTATGCAAAAGTTTATTGAATGACAACATTCACATTTCACAGAAACACACAAATAAAATAGATCCCATTTTACACACACACACACACACACACACACACACACACACACACACACACACACATATATATATATGCATAAAAAAGTTATCCTATACCACAGCTTTTTGACATGAATAATATATATATAATGCTACCTTCAATGCCCCTAATATTTTTGATCCCTGTACAAAAATAGCTCTCTGGAAGTAGTACAAAATTATATAAAACAATTAAATAGTGATATTCTTCACAATTTTCTTTTCAAATATACATATACTCGCAATAATATTAATAGATAGAAGTAATAGATTGCACATATCTCTTTACAAAAAACAACGACAACAATGTTCAAGTAAGTTCGAGTGCAATCCTTGTGGACATATAACCAGTTCTAATAACCAATTCAATCAGACGATCATCCTGCTTACAGTGTCCAAACGTGCGACTCCAAATTAGAAACACCCTCATTGGCATCTTCAAAGTCGTTCTCTGAGTGTGTATTCCATTCTGGAATCTTGATTCTTTCCCTGTTATGTCCAAAGTCTTTCAGGACACAGTGACACTGGTCTAGCACAACTAATCCCACCGGCTTGATTACCAGGACGGCAGTCCCAAGAGAGGAAGTTCTGCTTTTCCCTGAGGCCAGTCCACTTCAGTGCAATGATATCTTGCTTATATCCAAGGCACACTTGTTCAGTTGCTCCATTTGCCTCCCTGCTGCTATTGTTTCTTTGCTTCTCTTTGTGGAGTTCCCCATCGAGGGCAGCCTTCAGGAGACTGGATTGCTCTTCCAGTCGCTGTGCTTGGACAAGAATGCGCTGGAGAACTCTTGGCAGGAGTCTCTGTCGCCAGGCGAGCCTCTGTCGCCGCGTCCCCAAGTGCTCCCACCCCGTACGCTCACGTCCGTCTGAGCAGCGCTTCCAGCTTGTGCAGCCACGATTGAGAGTTTGAGCTGCTCCACACCATCCTCATCCCACTGCCATCCTTCCGCAGTCTCAAAACTTTCTCTGGAACGGACCTTCGCCGGCGGCCATACCCGTAGGGATTGATCTTGTCAACGGGTGCATTCCCAATCTTGAGTTTGTTGTTGAGGTCATGGAGACGGTGTGCCAGCACATGCACCGTGCAGGTGCCAAGCGAGCAGCCTGATCTCCTGGACTGGTTGATGGAGTTCTTGGAGCGTTTTGCTCTAATGCTGATGTCAGTGCTGGAAAGGCAGACAAGAGAAGACGTTAATGCCTGGCTGGTATTTCTGAGCAATTCATTTAAGTTTAATGTTCTAACAGAAAACGGTGACTTGAGTTGCATTTTTTCTTACCTGGAATGTGGCCTCAAGTTGTCTTTAACGTCGTCTGGTCTGACAAACTGCCTGTTTTCTAAAGCCCTCAGTGCAGGAAGACTCAAATCCCTTTTTGATCTCTGAAGCCAGACGCTGAGTATCAAAGAGAGGAAAGCATGTCCGTTAGAAAACTTTTCAAGCAACAGTGAACATCGGTACTGAATCAAGTCGTGACTTGAGTGCTTACCTTCTTTTCAGGTCATGCTTCGCACTGTCCACGCCGGGTGCAACGGCGGCCAGGAGGCAGCAGCAGAAGATTGACTGCAGGATCAGTTGCATCTTGATTGAAATCTTAAAGGAAATAAATGAATCGTCTGTTAGACATCAACCTCCAATAGTCTGAATGCAACTCCCCTACTCTGTGCCAACCATGCTTTGCTCAGGCTTGCACAAGAGTCCAAAATCCAAGCTATTTACACTCTCATCATGCATTTATTTACTATGTCAAGCTGAGGTTGCACTTTCTATGAATAAGTAAACTTGCAGCTATGCTTCAGGTCCCCAATAAGCACTAAATGATGTATATTCTTCCAACTACATCAGGCAACAAATTCTCTTCAATAAGACTACAGTTACACTTGCCTGGCTTACATGTGCAAAACTGGGTCTCAGATTTCTTACGTAACTACAGATAACCTGTGCATTGATCCCAAGCAAGTAACAAAAAGGCATATTTAGAAATGCATACCTGTGTTGACGTACTCTTGGGTTGGCCTCAGAAGTCTGTGTGGAAAGTAATCCAAAGGCGCTTGACTTGCTGGGAATGCTGGTGCAGCAGTGATACTCTTCTAATAGTCTGACTCTCCAGAGCTGGGGTAAGTGCATTTATACTAGTAGAGATGGGAGGGGCCGAGGCTGACACACTCTCTCATCTCAGGACTTCCTCTCCGTTGCTCAAGCTGAAAATCTCAAAGTACCAAAGAGAATAAGAAAATGAAACTGGGCTTATTGATGAAATTGCTTAATCAAATTTTTTCTTAAGGAAGCAATAAACCGCTGCCAGTAATCACGGGGATTTCTTTGGGGTATGCCAACGTTACTAAAAATTAGTTTTTTTTTTTTTTTAAACAGCATTGTTGATTGTTGTATTTGAGTGTTGTCTGGGGGTATGGCAATGATCTGTATGCTCCTTAAAGATAAGAAACAACAAGTATTAACTTGTTTGATGTAAAATATTATTGTTAAATAAAAAATCATGGCCAATGCATATAAATATAATACAATATGAAAATAAAAATGAATTATTAAAGCAGTTTAACTGTTTCAACTAGTACTGAGTGAGCTTTTGGTAACACTTTTCGACAAAGACCCACTGGTTGACATCAGTTAACGCTTTAATTAATATTAACTACCAATTTGCCACTGTGTTTATTCATATTTGTTCAGTTTAGTTAATAAAGAAGCAGTTTTGTTGATTGTTAGTTCATGTTACCCCATTCATTAAATGGCTTAAGGGATTTAATTCTGGGGGAAAAAATAAACCAATGCCAGTACTTGTGAATACTTTAGAAAATGACAACATTAGAGTGAATTTAGCCTTTTTTTCTGATGACTTTTAGACCTGTGTTGTTGGCTGGGGGTACAGAAATGATGTGTGCTCTTACAAAAATAAGAAAAAAAAAAAACAATGTTTAACTTGTTTGAGGTTAAATTAATATTATATTAATGCAAAATACGAATATTAATATCTTTATGCAGCTACACGTAACACAATAACATAACAACAACATAATTTATCAAAGCAGTTTAACTGATTTAACACAAAGTATCGTGAGCTTTTGAGAACACTTTACAACAAAGACCTATTAGTTAACATCAGTTCATGCTGTAATATTACCTAGCAGTGAGCTACAGCATACATATTTATATGTGTCTTTGTTTATTTTAGTTACCAAACATTGACTTGTTCATTGCAATTACATTTATATTAAATTATATTTGCTATTACATTTATTAAAGTCAAAAATTGATGCTATTAAAGTTAACAAAGACACAACAAATGCTTCATGATAATTAATCAGTTATCTAATGCTACCTATTTTATTTTTGTCAAATAAAGTGAAATATATAGATCATGACAATACTGAATATAATTAAGCCTATACATTCATTAAGCTGATACTGATAGTATTTTCTATGCAAAAGGGTAAAACTGTCCATTCCTGGATATGTAAACACAGATAAAGAGAGAGATTTACACTTTAGCGAGAATGCCTACTGACCTTCACCTAATTTCACTTTATACTACATCAAATGACTTGAAAAATAAGCAAATAAAGTTAATATGTGCATTCGGTTCTCCATCTAACAGCCAACGTTTATTAAACGAATGTCATCTGTTCATGTTAATTACTGCAGTCTTGATTTGTCCTTATATGGAAAGATTGCTCAACATCCACACACTCTCAGTCCATATATGGTAAATATTTGCTAAACCAATATGTCATAGTTATCAGAAGGTTTGCTGACATTTGATCAGGTAAGATGGGGGAACCCATAGTGGCTGCTGGGAGGTAGCTTTATGTGTGTTAAACGTTCAGGAATGCTAGCATTACAATGAGTCACTGAACACCCTGATGGGGCTGAGCTTTCAGATATTTAACGGGAATTTACTGCTGTTGTTGTTTTTTTTATTTTGGGGTTCACTGCAATGAGGAGAGAGATTATCAGAAATGTGACAACTTTTGATATAGTTTAGTTCACTGACAACAATTACCTTGGTATTTTTGTAGTACCTTTGTATATGTTATTTATACCTAATGTTACATGTCATGGTGTCTTATGCGGCATTATTTATTTATTTATTTATTTAAGTTATTTATTTAAGGGATAGTTCATCTATAACTGAAAATTCTGTCATCGTTTACTCATCACTTGTAACAAACACAAAAGAAGATATTTTGAAAAATGTTGGACACTTGTAAGCATTGACTTCATATTTGATTTTCCTACTATGGAAGTCAATTATTACTGGTTTCTAACATTTTTCAAAACATCTTTTTTTGTGTTCAACAGAAGAAAGAAAACTCATAAAGAGTTTAAACAATCACGTGGGTTTCCTCTGGGTGCTCCTGTTTCCCCCACAGACCAAAGATAGGTACAGCTGAATTGGGTAAGCTAAAATTGACTGTAGTGAATGAGTGTGTGTGTGCATGTTTCCCAGTGATGGGTTGCGGCTGGAAGGGCATTCGGTGTGTAAAACATATGCTGAATAAGTTGGCGGTTCATTCCACTGTGGCGACCCCAGATTAATAAAGGGACTAAGCCGGAAGAAAAATGAATAAATGAATGAGTTTGAACAACACAATCTCACTGCAATTCGTAACTTTTTTATTTAGTGGCTAATTCGTATGAATTTACACGATCTCATTTGTACAATTTAGTATGAATTGCTTAGTCCCCAATGAATGTTCACTGAAAAAAAAGATGTCTGCAAAATTGTTGCAAATAATTTATATATGTTGAATTTAGACAAACAAATATAATTTAATAATCTTAAATGTTCAATAATGTTGTTTAAATCCAGCAAAAATAAAATTTTCACAACCACTTAACTTAGAAAAAAATTGTAAATCCAAGGAATCATCGTTGAATCATTTCAGTGTTGGATTTAGGGGCGGGGTTAGGTGCCACACCTCCTTTTTAAAATTGTGCATTTACATACGACCGAACTGTTTGAACTTATACGAATTAGCCACCAAACTGACAAAACGTAAAATACTTACATTTCCTTGTGAGATCAGGTGGGTTTGAACCACTTGAGGGAGAATAAATGGTGAGTATTTGTTCATTTTGGGTGAACTATCTTTTTAAACTATTTATTTATATTGGTATGGTTTATTCTGATGGCTATTTTTAAATGATAAATGTAAATATTCATTGTAAATATACGTTTATCATACACTGCTTTTCTTATTTACAGTTTTAGTCTTGTTTCTAGTCTAAAATATTCTTAAATCAAGAAATATTTTTAGACAATCAACAACAAATTAAGAGATAAGTCAAAATTAAGTGTTTTCCCCTTAAAACAGGACAAAAAAATCTCCCAATGTGGTAAGTAAAAGAAATATATATATTTTTTGTCTAGAAAATTGTTTAATTACTAACCCTCAAATAAACTCAAATAAACTCAAATAAAAAAAATTCAAGTGAAATGTGAGAGCTCCCTCATCCTCCATAGACAGCAATAGACTTGCTACAGACCGCAACTCGTCCAGAAGTCCAGAAAAATACTCCAAAAATTCTTCAAAACAGATCATGTGCTTTAAATAGTATATTATCAAACTACAAGATTACTTTTGTTTGCGCATAAAACAAAAAGAACAACTTTCCTCTTCACAGTATCAGTATTGCATGCTGTTATGGGAGCACTGTGCTCTCATTTTCTTTTTTGATTGAACAAAACCTGCATCTATTCTTTGGTACCTTTGGGTTACATTTCACTTTCCCCATTGGAAGATTACTTTTCTTATTTTAAGGGAAAAACATGTCATTTTCACTCATTATTTCTGAAAACAAAGCAATATTTTATACTTGTCTAGAAAATGCTTCGTGATTTAAGAATTTTTAGATATTTGGACAAGAAAAAAAAACAAAAAATTGTGACAAACAGCACTTTTTTTGGCTCATCTTTATTGGGGAACGACCTTAACCACATCAAAAAAAAAAAAAAAAAAAAACTAATCATTTGGTGCAATATTGGTCCCAATATTATCACGAGCCAACGAAACTACCACAAAGAACCACTGGAGAACCTTTTTTTTTTTTTTTGTAAATTACTATTACTTAATTTTTTTTAAGTAATAGCACCTCCATGCATGCATTAAAGTATTTTTTTTATAGAAAATTCAGATGTAAAAACAACCTCATATTTTGTACTGTATGTACATTGAAGATAAATGTAATAAATTCAGTACACTATTTTGTCTGTTGTAATATATATAGTGTGCTACTTATTGTTTAAAGCTTTCCGTTGAATTATGAACATCATTTATACTGCTGTGAGCCATGCAATTTGGTCAGTATTTTCATTTTAGATAATTAAGATGAAGTGTGCTTCCCTGTCTACGTTTACTAAATAAAAATAATGTGACTAAATTGTGGTCATTAGCTCTTTCCAAAAGGTGAAGATCAACCAACATCCAACTACCATGTTCTAAAACCTGCTTAACCAGTTGGTGCGAAGGGTTTTACAGTACTGTAGGAAATTTGCCACAGTGTAGTGGCACAAAATAACAACTACAATAACTTTTCAACCTTATAGTAGTAGATTAAAAAAATACATTTGCTGTTTACTCAAAATACCTATTTTAAATGAGCACAAAAAACAAGTTTTTTTTTTTTTGAGGGGAAAACTTAATTTTTTATGTTAAATCCACTTACATTTGTAAACAAAACTAACGAGTTACCTTGATTGCTGGAACCCAGCATTTTTTACAGTGTAAGTTACCATTTTTTGGCATTTAGCGTTTGTGTATAACCATAGTTTTGGAGGTTACCAAAAACAAATGTGATTTTGTAGTTATCATGGTTTAACTTGTTTCTTTTTTGTTTTTATGCTGTAAAACATGGCTAATTTGTGCTTATTGTGTTCATTAGCTCTTTCAAGGTACAGATCAACCAATAACTAAGCTACTGAACCATGTTCCAAAATCTGCTTGACCGGTTGGTGTGACAAGGGTTTTACAGTAGGAAATCTGACACAGTATAGTGGCACAAAATAACATCTACAATAACTTTTAACCTAGTAGTACACTCAAAACATAACATTTGCTGTTTACTGAATCAAACCTTATGACTTAACATAACTGCTGGAACCCAGCATTTTCTAAGTTATCTTATTTTGGCATTTCACGTTTGTGTATAACCATAGTTTTTCGAGATTACCAAAAACGATAATGATATTGTGATTATCATGGTTTAACTTGTTTTATTTATTTATTATTTTGTTTTATGTTGTAAATCATGGCTAATTTGTGTAAGGGTCTGTCTTACTATTGTGGTCATTAGCTCTTTCAAAAACAGGGGTCGGGAACCTCTTTTTAGCAAAGAGCCATTTTAATTTTTATGGCAAATGCAAATTTTTAAAGAGCCATTGGGGTGTATTTATACCGTTGAAGTCAGAATTATTAGCTCCCCTGGATTATTAGCCTCCTGTTTATTTTTTCCCCGATTTCTGTTTTAATAATTCATCTCTAATAACTGATTTATTTTATCTTTGCCATGATGGCAGTACATATATTATATTATATACATATATAATATTTGAGTAGATATTTTTCAAGACACTTCTATACAGCTTAAAGTAATATTTAAAGGCTTAATTAGGTTAACTAGGCAGGTTAGGGTAATTAGGCCAGTTATTGTATAACAATGGTTTGTTAATAATTTTGACCTTAAATACTTTTCATACTGTGAAAATTTCCTTGCTCTACTATAAATAATACAGGTTTAAACAAAACCTTGATTTACTGTATGTCCATGCACAGTTCAAAAATAAATATGAAGCATCACATGTTGAGCAAGTTCATGAATGAAAATCTGGTAAATAAACTCTTCTTTTTTTCTGAAAAGCAACACAAATTAAAAAACTTAACATTTTACTGCTATAAAAATTTACAGTTACTTCAACTGAGTCAAAATAATGTATGCAGCAACTTTTTACTTTTGGCTAGTTTTAAGGAACAAAAAGCATATTTTCCTATTATTAAGAAAATAAAGGGCAAACAATTAGCATTTTTTAAAATTAATTTTGTATTTTTAAAAAATCTATAAAAAGGGTTTCGTAATTAGATTTTTTTTTATAGGAAACTGACTTCTAGTGACAATTTTTTAAACTGTAAAATATTATTGAAGAGAGAAAGCTGGAGAGTCACGTGTTTATGGTCAAAGAGCAACATGTGGCTTGCGAGCCATAGATTCTCTACCACTGTTCTAAAAGGTGCAGATCAACCAATAACCAATTACCATATTCTAAAACCTGCTTGACCAGTTGGTGTGAAGAGTTTTACAGTAGGAAATTCGACACAGTGTCATAGTGGCACAAATTTATGTTCAATTCACTTAAAAATGTAAACAAAACTAACAAGTTTACTAAATTGCTGGAACCTAGCATTTTTTACAGTGAAGGTTACCATTTTTGGCCATTTTATGTTTGTGTTTAAGCATATAGTTTTGGAAGATACCAAAAACAAAGGTGATTTTTGTGGTTATCATTGTTTAACTTGTTTTATTTTTGTTTTTTCCTGCTGAGAAAAAACTGCTTAAGCCAGCCTGGGCTGGTTGTAGCTGGTTGACCATCCTGGTTTTAGAGGGGTTTTGACCATTTTCAGGCTGGTTTCAGCAATTTTCAGCCTGGTCTTAGCTGGTAAATAACCAGCGGTAAAGTCTAGATGGGATATGCAGCTGTCTGGAAGTGTGATATGCACGTTAATATAGCTGCATTTTTTTTTGTGACACTGTATAATAATAATGAATATTTTACAGTACTGTGATGGTTGGGTTTAGGGTTGGGGGTAGGCGGTAAGAAATTACAATTTATTGGGTAGTTTAATAGATAGTATAAATAATACTCTGTACAATTACTCTTATTACCTTACTGTGATGATTGGGTTTAGGTTTGGGCTGAGGGTAGACGTTAATGAAATACAATAAATTGTACATTTAATAAATAATATAAATTATTCTTGTTAACTTCCAGCCGCAACCATATCCAATCTAGCAACAACCATAACCAGCTAAAACCAGCTTGACCAGCCTGGTTAAAACTGGATATAGCTGGTTTTAGCCGGGCTCCTAGCCTGTATAGGCTGGTTTTAGCTGACCATCTTCTAGCCTGACAAGCTAAGACCAGACTGTAAACCCAGACTCAAAACCCTTCTAAAACCAGGCTGGTCGACCAGTTAAAACCAGCTAACCTAAGTTGTTTCTTTTCAGCAGAATTATGTTGTAAAACAACTTGTGTAAGGGTCTGTCTCACTATATCCAAAACAAAACAAAAACTGTTAAATAAAGTGGAGAAGTGTTAAAAGGTCGGTCATCACGACAAAGTATAATTATATATAATATTTTCTGAGTTGTAGCATCGCAACAACAACAACGACGCCTCATTAAAAATAGGCTATACCAACAAATCCACTTCTACTTTAAGAAAAGTTAATTAAATTAATTAATTACCGCAAACATTAACATGACATACATCACGTCCAGTCTAAGGTAAACCTCTTCAATGTATCCTAACTCAAACGCATTTAGTTGTTTATTATCACTAGTGCGAGTGAATGCAGGACCCACGCCCATGCACGGACAGCCGCCAGTCCGCGCGTGCGCACTGGCTCCCTCTGTGTCAAACATGGCTGTGCTTTTGAAGAAAGAAAAATGCTGAATTGTGCTGCAGAATTTAGCCAAAAGAGGAAACCATGGCAAGACTGGCTGATTATTTCACAGTGGTAGGATACGACCAGGAGAAGGCTGGTAAGTTGCGGTGTGTGTGTTTGTGTGGAGGAGTGTTGTGATTTATTTAGGCCGTTAGCAACAACTACTATGCTTCTTCTGCTGTGCCTCAACAGATTAATGGATGGGTTTCACTTTCTTTGACCTGCTGTAATCCGTATCAATAGGAATTACGTGTCGGCTTTAGCAGGGAACAACACTACGTATTACAGTATGCGTATAAAATATAACGCGCTTGTCTGAATGGGAGGTTTTAAAAGATTGTTATTGTTTTACTATGTGTGTTCAGCACTATTTCAAACATTTTCATTGTGTTTTCGTGTGACATGTGAGTGTTTTAACAACATCTTCTAAAGTAAACCTCAGCACACACACAAACACACACGTATTAGTCGCGTGTACATGTAAACAGTGGAAATAAACCGCGCTTTGACTCATGCGGTTACTTGCTACTATTTGTTTCCAAACCGCACGCATTGATCTCTAAATGCCGATTTAAGCGCTCATTCTGCATTGATTTACACTGTTGACGGCAGGGTTTGGGTCGGTAGAGATTGGTCCGGTTTTCT
Organism: Danio rerio; assembly: GCF_052040795.2. NCBI lineage: Eukaryota > Metazoa > Chordata > Actinopteri > Cypriniformes > Danionidae > Danio > Danio rerio. Next base: position 73,155,708 of record NC_141027.1, read on the forward strand.
CTGGATGTGTATGTGCGGGAAGCTCTTCCTGTGTTGTGGAAAGCGGATGCAGAGGAAGCAGGACTTTACGTGTCTGAATGTGTGCGTAATGTTGTGGACTGAAGTCTACAGGTGCTCCACGCTTCTCCCCTTTACTACAGCACATGAGCATGTTTACATTCACAAATAGTGAAGGAAGGAGAAGCTCTATTAGTTTTACCCTTTAGTAGTCGCAAAAACACTTGTCTTCTTTTTTAAAACTCTTTATTCTCATTGAAAAAACCTACATGCAGTGCTCAGCATAATTAAGTAAACCCACTATTTTTAATTTTTTTTAAATTCTTAGTAAATTTAGGCAATGTATTTTGGTGCATATAAACAAAACAGATTTATTAAACAGATATATTGGAGCAATTCCAGCGTTATGGATGTGACATTTGCAATAAAAACTCTAAACATAAATTCACATAGAAAGTGTTTGTTAACATTATATTGAAACTTTTGTTTATATTTTCTAGAACAACTGACCACAGAGTTATGAAACCAGAAAAATATCAATCTGTAAACATGTTTTGTACTTTAAATGTGGAAAATAAACAAACGTTATGGATGTGGCAAAAAAAATCGGCGGGTTTACAGAATACAACATACTTTGTAGAAAATCTGTGAATTAGATTGCACGACCCAAAAGAAACACTGACAGTCAAAAGGATAAGAGTTGTCTCTCTATAAAACAAAAGTGATTGGTTTTATTCAATTTAATATTTTCACATTTATGGTGAAAAAGTGTCGTTATGGATGTGACATCTCTCCGTTGTGGATGTGACGGATGTGAAATTGAGAGGAGAAGTGAAATCTGAGAAGACAAAACTAATCTACACAGATGCTTTGTATCTACTGTTATAAAACACTAATTTGTTTACGTTATACTTAATCCAAATCTTACTTTTGTATAAATAGAATCAGCACTAAATTAAAAATAAAAACAAATGTATATTTTCAGACTATTGCTTCTGGACACTATATGACGAATACAAAACCTAATACACAAACAAACATATTTAAAACGGATTGTTTGTTTGTACGGGGTTTAAAAAAAAGAGGCTGTAAACCATGCCTAGGCCACTTCCAAAGATGGTATGTGATAAAAGTTTGTAGATTAAAAAATAGCATCTGACAAGCAGTCATTTGTACAGTTATGTTTTGTAGAAGACAAAAATAAAACAACATAGCATCTATCTTCACAAATCAGAACACAGAATCACTACAGAAAAGCATTTGTGCGTTTTGTTTGCTGCTTTCCTGTTATAAAACACTCATTTGTTTACATAACACTTAATCAAAATCTTCCTTTTGAACGAATAGAATCGCTCTAAATTAAAAATAAAAACAAATGTATATTTTCCGACTATTGCTTCGGGATAGTATAATAAGTCACGTATACAAAACACAAAATGCAAGCAAAAGGGTTTCTGATTTTTGTGTTAAAAAAGAATGTAAACCATGCCTAGGCTACATCCAAAGCTGACATGTGATAAAAATTTGTAGATTAAAAGAAAGGAATGCATAATAATTTGCATTTATCGCATATTTCCATCAGTGGGAGGCGGATGAGCTGATTAAATCCTGGTAATCGTATTTATTTATTTTTCCCCGCTGTCTTTTTATGATTGTTACTTCTTAGATAATATATAAATAAATAAAAAAAGCAAGCAGAGGCAGACTTTGCATCTCTAATGATCTTTTGTGCTAGATTTGAGACTAGGTTATGATTGACTGCGTTTGCGCTTCGAGTCACTTGGCAGGACAAAATAGGTCATGGGCTGCTCGTCACTTAGAAGGAAAGAAACACTAATGAGATATTTATGCTGTGTATATAGTATAGATTAGGACTGCACGATATTGGCAAAATAGCATTACGAGATTTTGTTATTCTGCAATATACAGTTGAAGTCAGAATTACAAGCCCTCCTTTTAATTTTTTTTTTTTTTGCTTTTTGTAAATATTTCCCAAATGATGTTTAACAGAGCAAGGAAATTTTCACAGTATGTCTGATAATATTTTTTCTTCTGTATTAACTCTTATTTGTTTTATTCCGGCTAGAATAAAAGCAGTTATTAATATTTTAATCACCATTTTAAGGACAAAATTATTAGCCTCTTTAAGCTATTTTTTATTTCAACAGAACAAACCATCGTTATACAATAACTTGCCTAATTACCCTTACCTGTCTTGTTACCCTAATTAACCTAGTTAAGCCTTTAAATGTCACTTTAAGCTGTATAAAAGTGTCTTGAAAAATATCTAGTAAAATATTATTCACTGTCATCATAACAAAGATAAAATAAATCAGTTATTAGAAATGAGTTATTTAAACTATTATGCTTAGAAATGTGCTGAATAAATCTTCTCTGCTAAACAGAAATTGGGGAAAAAATAAACAGGGGGGCTAATAATTCTGACTTCAACTGTATATTACGATACGAATACAATTTCACCAGATGGCTTGAATATTTTTAGTTGTAAAAAAATTAATAATTTTAGATTGATTTGGGATGATTCTGCAGTTGCAGTGCTTAAAATCAAATAAACAATCCATAAATACAATAAAGAATACGATGCAATTAAAATAAACTGTGTTTTTTTTTATCGTCTTTTCAAGTATAGTAGTATAGTAATTGTATAATAAAGATAAAAATAATTCAATAAAATGAATCATTATTAAAGTTACAATTGGTGCAACGTCACTAATGAGATGTTTATCCTGTGTATAGTATAGAATTCTAGAGAATATAATGTGTCATATTGCTGATGCTTTGCCTCAAAATAGACACGCAGAATTGATGGGATGGTCTCCTTTAAGAAGTTGCTCTCATGGGTTGTTTAAATATGCAGTGGTGCTGAACGCTTTCATTTTCACTCTTGAGTGTTTTCACATGTTTCAGGGGACTGAGAAAGGTTTATGTGAACTTTGGATTATAAGTGAAAACTCCAAACAAACTGGTAAATAAACTGAACTGCACTAGCACACAAAAACACCCAGTGATTTTCACGGACCGCCTTTGCAAGTCTGTATTATTTAGTTTGAAGTTAAGTGCTAAAATATGATTTATAGTTATTTAAGTACACACAGTTATTCTTGATTTTTGCTGAAAAAATTCACACCAAAATGATTTTTTTACTCTTTGTTTCATCTTTTAAACCGAGCAAACAAACATATATCATTAATTCATTCATTTTCTTGTCGGCTTATTCCCTTTATTAATCTGCGGTCGCCACAGCGGAATGAACAGCCAACTTATCCAGCACGTTTTTACGCAGCGGATGCCCTTCCAGCCGCAACCCATCTCTGGAAAAAACATATATCAATGACATTTAAGTTATACCATTGATTATTTGTATAATATGTATTTTATTGATATTATACTTGTGGTTTTTATGTTTAATCAACTTGTTAGCTTTGACAGCTCGGTAGCCGGTCGACTACAGTTTGAACAGCACCAAAATCACTGAAAACAGGACATGATATCAGAAAATTCCACCATAAAAAGGACCGAATGCTCAATGCTCTAAAATAAAGTTTATTATAATTGATTCAGTACACACAGTTATTCTTGAATTTTGCTGAAATTTACCATTGGAAACTTTCAGACTAAAATGATTTCTAGCATTTGTTTCCACTTTTAAATCGAGCAAACAAACATATAACCATTACAATTTATTTATGCCATTGATTAATCCCATAATATGTGTTTTATTAATATTAAACATGTGGTTTTTGTAATGTTTAATCTACTTATACCTTTGATAAGCTGATAGTAGCTGGTAGTGTTGACCAAAGTTTTAAAACCGTCCATTTCTTTCGGCCCTAGTAGCCTAGGGGTACTGTGCTATGCAATACAGTTGAAGGCAGAATTATTAGCCCCCTGTTTATTTTTTTTCCCTGTTTTCTGTTTAATGGAAAGAAGATTTTCTCAACACATTTCCTAACATAATAGTTTTAATAACTCATCTCTAATAACTGATATATTGTATCTTTGCCATGATGACCGTAAATAATATTTTACTACATACTTTTCAAGCTTAAAGTGATTTAAAGGCTTAAGGTTAATTAAGTTAACTAGGCAGGTTAGGGTAATTAGGCAAGTTATTGTATAATGATGGTTTGTTCCGTAGACTGTCGAAAATATTTTTTGCCTAAAGAGGCTAATAATTTTTACCTTAAAATGGTGTTTAAAAATTATTAACTGCTTTTATTCTAGCCGAAATAAAACAAATAAGACTTTCTCCTGAAGAAAAAAATATTATCAGACATACTGTGAAAATGTCCTTCCTCTGTTAAACATAATTTTGGAAATATTTAAAAAAGAGTAAGAAATTCAGGGGGGGAGGGGGGGCTAATAATTCTGACTTCAACTATATAGAACCAACGTACCCACGGTGACCCGAGTACGATTCCCGGCTCAAGGTCCTTTGCTGATCCTTTCTCTCTTTGCTCCCAATACTTTCTTGTCTGAATTCTCTACTGTCCTGTCACAATAAAGGTGAAAAAAAAAAAAAAACTAAAACTAAAAAACTAAAAAATAATTATAAAAAAAAACATCCATTTCCCACTAACATTTAAGCTCTGTTGATTACATTCTTAAACACCGTTGATTTGCCATTATGTTCACATGCTCAACGGAAATGACCGTGATTGGCCCTGAAGGTAATCAGTAATTCACCAAACTCACCGCTGTTTACTGAGTGCAACCAAAGATACAGAGACACTGGAGCGTTTTAAAGCTGTGAAGATCAGTCGATTCATCAGATGATCGATCGTATGTCAGCTTATAAACAGACCAGCTGATCTTCATGGCTCTAAAATGTTCCAGTGTCCCTATATCTGTTACACTCAGTAAACAGCGGTGAGTTTGGTGAATTGATGACCATCAACTGATGAATTCCAGTATCGTGACAACACTAGTAGCCAGTTGACTACAATTTGAACAGCATCAAAAGCTTCTAAAACAAACAAAACAGGACATGTCATCAGAAAATTCAAACATGAAAAGGACAGAATGCTTAATTATTGTTTTAATCGTAGTTGACAGTACATGTTTAAGTTCATAGAAATGTGTCTTTTTGTAGCAGATCTTCATTTGTTTGTAGCAGATCTTCATTTGTCTTCATTTTTGAGTCCTTTAAACATTTTAAAAACATTGTGTAAGTTCTTAAAAGATTACAATACTCATGCATGCACTGTTAATGTAAACACACTAACGTTCTATGTACTGTAACTATTACATTCACAATTATTATTATTGCAATAAAACTTCGGTTAGTACAACGAAATCGAAATACGTTGCTCCCTTGTACGTTTCAGATATCAAATCCAACAGACGGCATTGTTTACATTTTATGCTTTAAATACACATCCTTCTTGTAGTCATCCACAGCAAGGTGCGCTTGTCTAATAGTTTACCTAGACAAGCATATCACTAGTCTAAACCTGTGTTCCTCAACCATGTTCCTGGAGGACCACCAACACTGCATGTTTTGGATGTCTTTAATTATGTGTAACAGCCAGTACAGGTCTTGCGATCTCTGCTTATGAACTGATGATCTGTTCTGTTTAGTTAAGGAGACATTGAAAATTGGTAGAGCTGGTGGTCCTCCAGGAACATGGTCTAGAAACACTGACCTAAATCAAACCAATAGTGTTTTCAGCAGCAAGCAAATTAGAAAAAAATGCACCATTATAATTGTGTCATGACCATTTTCTGATCACTTTTTCAGTGGAACCAATGGCGTTTGTCATTAAAATGTCTCATTAAAAGTGTCATTACTCTAATTACATTTAAGAGCATCATTTAATGTAATTTTATTGACAAATTCAGTTTATACAACTGTAATTGAGCTAAAAAAAATATTATTGACACTGCCTTAAAACGTATAACCTTCATAATGGCTTCATGACAGTCATGTTTATGGCAGATTTGTGACAAGTGTTATTGTCTTGATCATGTCACGTGGTTATGACAAATACAAACACAGGTTGTGATGTATTTCTTTAAGTCAAGTTGTCATAACAAACAGTCATCTTTGCTTTTAAAATGTCATAACTGAGCAAATGGTACTTAATGATGGTACTTAATGACTTAGTTGCATCTCATATACATTTATGATGTGTCATGTAATGATTATAAAGGTTTCGTGACAGGCTTATGAACACCCCTTCAACTAAAGTGTAACCAACACTTTTTAAAAGATCAAGACTCAAACGTAAAAACACTCCATAAACATTTCCAGTCATTCTTATGATGTAGTCCAAGTCTTTTCTGAATGGACAACAGTTTTTTTTTTTTGTTTGTTTAGTAGGTGGCTTGGAGTCTTTCTGAGCAGTTATTAGCATTCATAGAGTTCAAATGAGTGAGGTTTTTCTTCCAGTAGCTCAAAGACACTGACTATCCTCTTCTAAGCTCATCAGATCAGCTGGCTTTCCTCCAGGCTTTAAAGCTGCACTTGCTGAATCATCTCTGTCACTTGTAGTAAGCAGTGTCCTCTCTTTTAGACTCATGCAGATTTCAGTGCATAAATGGCTATGTTGTGCTGCATGGAGAACTCTGTGTTCTTGGCATTAGTGGGGGGTTGAGTGGATTCAGGCATCGTCCTCATATAAAAAAGTGCATCTGGAATTTTTAGATTGCTTAAGATAAGGATAAGAAATGAGAAGGCTTTGCGCATTATGAGCTAAAATGTTTCTCTGAGCAGTTTTCCGAAAGGACTGGTCATACTGATTTTTTTTTAAAAACTCTTATGTAATGTTATTGAAATAAATGATAATAAACATAATTATTTTCAGAAGATGTAATGAGGTGTAACTGTAACAGAATGACTTTAATTTCATTTATGTTAATTAACATTTGTTTTTGCTTTTTTATTTGTTTAATTTTTTTTGTTTGTTTTTATTTCATTTTTATGTAGTTTTATTAATGTTTTATTTTAATTGGTTTTGTGTTTTATTTTAATTTAATTAATTAATTTATTAATTAATTTATTTATTGTATTTAGTTTTTGTTTTATTGTTATTTTATTTTATTCGTTTATTTATTATTTTATTTTATTTAGTTTTTGTTTTATTGTTATTTTATTTTATTCGTTTATTTATTTATTATTTTATTTTTATTTTATTTTATTTTATTTTTGCTTCATTTATTTATTTATTTTGTTTATTTTTGTTTTTATTTCATTTTTTGTTTTATTATTTTTTATTAAGTTTTATTCTTATTTTTTATCATCATATTTATTTTGTTTTATTTTTATTTATTTTTGTTTCTATTTTATTTTATTTTATTTTCATTCAGTCATTAATTTTCCTTCGACTTAGTCATTTATTTATAAGGAGTCCTTTGCGTATGCATTACGCAGTGGATGCCCTTCCAGCCACAACCCATTACTGGGAAACCATACATTGTTGGGGATTCTGAAGCACCCGTGGGAAACCCATGCCAACAAGGGGAGAGCATGCAAACTCCAGATAGAAACGCCAACTGGCCCAGTCGGGCTTAAACCAGCAACCTTTTTGGTGTGTGGCGATGGTGCTAACCACTGCGCCACCATGCCATCTTTATTTTAGTTTACTTTATTGGCTGTAGTTGTACATACACTTGTTATAGTGTGCATGTGGCTTTGGTTAGACATATAACTTATACTTTAATTTTTTGCGATTAATGTTTCTGTTAACATGATTTACAGGATAATTGAAGTAAAAAAAATTTATTCCATTTTATTTTATTTTTTCCTGTGCAAAGTTAAAGGATTATTTTTTTATATTTATTTATTTATATATTTATTATTTATTTCTTTATTTTATTATTAAAAATACTTGTTTTTTTAAACACTGTCAAACAGGTTTACAGACAAAGGTTCAAGTACTGTAAGTTTAACTTTTTTTTGTCAAATACACATAAAGTACATTTTTGTGTTGATCGTAAAACATTTAGAGTATTAATAACCTAAACATTTAAAGTTCAGTTATCAAACCACCATGAGATTAGTTAATAGAACAAATAAAGTCCAAACAACTAGCTACTCAAATAATTTGAGTATTGCATCTAGCATTAGAGTTATGTGAAAACAAAAAAATATGGTTAAATAACTAATTCGGTTTGAGTTGTGCTTAAGATATTCAGTTTATGAGTAGCCATAGATCTTTTTCATTAAGTCAAAGTAAAAAACTATAAGTTAAACTATTTCATTTAGTGATTTGGAGAACCATTCCTTTAAATTGAGAGCAGGGCAAGTACTAATGTATCTGACTGACTTGATTGAGAAGAAATCTCTCTGTGGAATATAAAGATATTCTGGAAAATGTATGTCACAAAAGAGAGTGACATATCATTGTGTTATGTTCTGAGGCATCTTTGCTTATCGGTATCGGTCTAACTGTATTTGTCAGGAACAAACATTATAAAACTAGAATGCTAGTCTTACAGTCGATGAACCTTTAATTGACTAATTATATTGACTGAATGATGATGCTGCATTATGGACAATAAATGGCCCCTGGCAAAGAGAAACCAGGTAACCAATTTACTGCATCATCATAAAGAGTGTAAAAGATCCTGTTGATTAAACCTGCATGCTGAGAAAAATGCGTTACATAATGTTAGTAAAACCTGCTGTGAAACACTACATTTATCATGAACAAAACATGGGGTTTTTTTAAGAGTTCAAATATCAGATGTTTGTGTGATCTCTCTGTCTTTTTTTTAAGTTAATGAATAGAGGAATGCAGTAATCAAATGTAGACCATAATGTTTCAGTAATGAGCAGTTGGTGTTTATGGACGAGCAATGTTTTTGTGTGTGTGTCTTCTGTTAAGTTTGTTTTGGATGGAGTGTGTTTTGTGTATTTAGTTTTTAAGAGGTAGACTGCTTTCAGTTATGTGCTTTTACTTTTTTAGTTATTCAACATGTTATTTTCTTGCAGTTTGTCATATTATACAGGCACAGAGAGAAGCCTTTTGCTGATCAACCTAAAGTTGTTTTCTGGTAAATCTGGCAATACATTATATGATAATTGTTGGCTCTTTGATTAATAGCTTTGATTAACTACTTTGTATGGGTGACGCGGTGGCGCAGTGGGAAGCGCTGTCACCTCAGAGCAAGAAGGTCGCTGGTTTGAGCCTTGGTTGGGTCAGTTGGCATTTCTGTGTGGAGTTTGCTTTTTCTCTCCGTGTTCGTGTGTGCTTCCTCCGGTTTCCCCCACAAGTCCAAAGACGTGGTATAAGGAAATTGGGTAAGCTAAATTGTCCATAGTGTATGAGTGTGTGTGTGTGTGTGGGTGTGGGTGGGAGTGTTTCGGTGTTTTCCAGTGATGGGTTGCAGCTGGTTGGGCATCCGCTGCATAAAATAAATGCTGGATAAGTTGGCGGATTATTCCGTCATTGTGTGTGACTCATCATTGCAGAAGGCTTGAATTAACTCCACAACAAATACATCAAATAATCATTGGGAAAGTTTTAACTAGTATTTTTCACAAACGTTACGTGAGATCTGCTTTATGTCTGTCACTGTGCTATTTATCTGAAGCAGCCGGAGATTGATGCACACTATGACATGAATGTGGGGGCAGGGAGAATTAGAATTAAAGGCACAGACAACTAAAACACCTACAATGTGTTCAGAGCAGACAATTCCAATATTCTGAAAGGTATAATCTGATGGGTGTTTTGCGCTGAAACTTTACAGACACATTCTAGAGACACTAAAGATTTATATTAAATCTTGAAAAGAGGTAAAATAGGTGCCCATTAACTACATTAATTAGGCAAATCTTTGTATAATGATGGTTTGTCCAGTAGACAAATATATTGCTTAATGGTGCTAATAATATTGACCTCCAATTGGTTTTTAAAAAATTTAAAACTGCTTTGATTCTAGCCGAAATAAAATAAATAAGACATTCTCCTGAAGAAAAAATATTACTGGAAATACTGTGAAAAATTCCTTGGTCTGTTAAACATCATTTGGGAAAAAAAAAAAAAAAACATTCATAATAATTCTGACTTCAACTATATGTCTAGCATTATCATCGGAAATGACACACCTCTGATGTGCAGAGGAAATGTTTGCTGCTACTGGTCAGTGGAAAACTTTATTGGCAGACCACATTTTAACATTAATTTAGGATGTTGATTTCAGGGCTAACTGCTTCATGGAAAGATAAGCTGGTGGAGTCAAATGGAACTGTTTCACGGTAGTGACACTTTGTTTTGGTTTCTTCAACTATGCTGCTGTTTTGCAATAGAAGATTGCAGTTTTGGCCTAGATCATTCACAATCGCCATTAAGATGTTTATCACAGCAGACAAAATGTACTTCATCAGAAACAAAAACTCAACGCAAGCACCTTCAATGTTCTTTTTAAAAGCGGAAAAACAAAGACGATTGAGTTCGTCAAATGATATGCCTGCTGAATTTGTTCCTCAGTGAAGCTGGGGAAAGGTTATACTGATGAACTGTTGATGAACTTGGATTGATCACGTCAAGTTTCCTGATCGCTGGTAATATGGAAACATCTTTGAATTGGATGACCTCTACTCCAACTCTCTGACATGGTTGACCACATTTCATTTGGATATTGCTTAACTGGTTGTAATAGGAAGTCAAAATATGAGCATCAAAAGTTATTATGTTTCCATCCAAAGATGTGAATTAGATTTATGCGCAAACAGGAATATCGAATAAATTTTTTTTGAATAAAGCACGGTTTTTCCATCCAATAAGTCAAAGGGACTGTTTACTGTTTAGCTAAGTTATCATGAAAAGAACTGAAGTAAATGCTCTTCGAAGTGCATTTTAGATGTATATACACTAGGCATGGTCAGGGCCAGACTGGCCAGTTTCCCACAGGGTCGATGTACTTTTTGGGCCGGGCTGTCTGATCATCTTCTTATGATCTGATCGGCCCATAAAGCACTAAGCAGACTGTCATTTTTTCTGCCTAATTAATTGACGATGCTGTGATCTGTGACATTCTGTTTCTTTTTCAAACAGACCGGCTCATGTGACATAATCTGCAGCCCATTGGTTCTTTTCTTTATTGACATTGGGCTGACCCAATCACATACTTTCATTTTGGGTTCTGTGTAAGCCTGCAACGTCGGTGTGTATATGAAAAAATAGCTGAGAGTCAGGCTTGTTTCTCACCCCATGCGCACGTATGGAGAGCAGAAGCAGCGTGCAGGCGTTTGCTTTTTGCGTCTGCAGCGCACAGAACATTGACAACTGTTGCACAAATAAATAGATATTTCTGTCTATTCTAAAGTTACCTATCTGTCTATATAAATATACATTTTTTAAGGCCCGTGGCAACTTCCTCCTATCCTGTTTCCTTAACCTGCAAGTCTTTATTTTACAAATGACATAGATACTAAAGATCTGTATGCTTCTCATACTCTGAGGAGTGTCATTCATGTGTTTTCAGGTGCACCCGGTCAGAAGACAATCGCATGAGATATTATCACGTTTTGTGTTTGATCGTCAGCATGATGAAGGTTAACGGCTATCAGTTTAAGCCAAAATCATTAACCCTCCTGTGAATTTTTCTTTTAATAAATATTTTCCAAATGATGATAAACAGAGCAAGGACATTTTCACAGTATTTCCTATAAAATTTTTTCCTTCTGGAGAAAGTCTGATTTGATTTATTTTGGCTAGAATAAAAGCAGGTTTAAATGTTTTGAGTCGTATTTTAAGGTCAATATTATTAGCCCCCTCAAGCAATATATTTTTTGATTGTCTGCAGAAGAAACTACTGTTATACAATGACTTGCCTAATTACCCTATTGAAGCCTATGAAGCACACTTTAATCTAAATGCTTGTGTTTTGAAAAAATATCTTGTAAAATTGTATGTGCTGCCATCATATCAAAGAGAAAATAAATCAGTTATTAGAAATGAGTTATTAAAACTAAATTTAGAAATGGGTTGAAAAAAAATCTTCTTTCCATTAAAAGAAGGGGGAAAATAGTTGCTAATAATTCAGAAGGGCTTATAATTATCACTTCAACTGTGTGTGTGTGTGTGTGTGTGTGTGTGTGTGTGTGTGTGTGTGTGTGTGTGTGTGTGTGTGTGTGTGTGTGTGTGTGTGTGTATGTATATATGTATATATGTGTATATATATATATATATATATATATATATATATATTAGGGATGTAACGGTATCAGAATTTCACGGTACGGTAATACCTCGGTATGAATGTCACGGTACGGTATTTATTGAATCATTAACAGGAAAAACAAAACTTTTGAAAATACTCCAAAAAAGTGCCAAAAGTGTCAATGACATACAAATTAGCCATCTATCTGTAAGCTTTGAAACAGGAACTTCAATTTTAATAACAAAAAATTATTAAACCATGTAAAAAAATTAAGTTTAAATTTAGTATTGTTGAAAACTCATCACATTCAACATTTAATCACTCACTCACTTACTTAGATAGAGATGGGTTTAAAGGAAAATTATCATATAACTATAATCTGGTAAAAGCTGGTATCTCTGGGTATTTACAATGTCCCCTGCAACAGAAAAAAACCCTCTCATTTGGGACTGAGGATTCTGGGACAGACATATGACTTGGCCCATGTTGACAGCAGTGGGTAACGTTGTGCATTGTCTTTCCCCCACTTGAGAAGACAAACCATGAGTGAGATAGAGATCTCTTTGCGGTACAAGTCAATGTCTGCATCAATCTGAACAGTGTGCTGTGTTTCTGCAGTCCCCATGACTGCTATTAGTCGTATTCCCCAACTTGCAGGCACGTGCACACATAGGGCTCAACCTGTGCAGTGCACATGCCCTTTTTAGTCTTGGATAGAAAATGCCCTTCCAAATCGATCAAAAGTGCCCCCGCGACGCGACACAACCTCCGTACAGCCCTTCAGTAGACAACACCGCTCTTGAGTATGCGCGCTCCACCCCCCCTCGGCGCGAGACAACACGCGCGAGACAACACAGCTGATCAGAACGCGCGCGACAACACTGCTATTCAGCACGCGCGCGGCGACAACACCCGCTTTAGGTTCGATCATTTCCATCTTTTTTTCATCTCCGCTACTAGCAGCACACTCCATTTCCGCATTACCGCATTAATTTTCTCAGAAGACCTATAGTTTTACCGAGTCATGCGACTTCGGTAATATCGAAAAAAATTAATATTGCGGTATGACGGTATTTACAATACCGTTACATCCCTAATATATATATATATATATATATATATATATATATATATATATATATATATGTGTATAAGGGTTGTGTGTGTGTGTGTGTGTGTGTGTGTGTGTGTGTGTGTGTGTGTGTGTGTATATATATATATATATATATATATATATATATATATATATATATATATATATATAGTTCAGCTGGAATTTTATTGGTAAATATGTTTCCATTTTGGTTTATGCACATTTCTGCTTATCACATAAAAAGTTTATCCCACTCAGTTGTGTGCATACCTTTTTTAATGTGCATTTTTAAAATGTGCCATTTCCATCAAGCAGAAAAAAAAATATTTTTTTTTGCGATATTGGGGAAAAAGGGCATATAAATAGGTGGATTGAAACATAGATAATGTCAGGATCTTTGATGCTGAACTGCTTTGCACCTTTGTTTAGAGCGACTAGTGGTGTGGTTGACCGTAGACAGCCAAAATAAATTACACTTCTGTCGTGCTGCTATTTACTGTATACATTGCTGCATAAGATAATCCTTTATTTTCGATAATATGTTCTTGTAAATATCAATAATGTGAAATGGAACAGGGAGGTATGGTGGCTTGGTGGTTGGTCAGATCACCAGTTTCTCCATTAATGCTGTCTCATTGCGACCATCTTATCATCAAATGATCTGTTAAAACAAAAACAAAAAACATGTTTTTTTGATGCACATAGTGGAATTTATTTGGTAAATGTGTTCAATAGTGGTTCATGCACATATTTGCTTATCGCATAAAAGGTTTATCTTACTCAGTTGTCAGCATACAGTTTTTTAATGTGCATTTTCAAAATGTGGCATTTCCATTAAGCACTTTTTAAGCGATTTTAGGAAAAAGTGCATACAAATTGGTGGATTGAAACATAGCTAATGTATGGATCTTTGATGCTGAATTACTTTGCACCGTTGACGCTTTTGTCATTTTGTTATTTGTTGCTTTCGTTGCTGAAGCATCAGTCCTTTGGAAAACCCAATGAGCTACATTTCGCTCCCGCCATGTGTTTTCAGGTTCACAGCTGCTCTGGTCCATACTGGAATGCTTCCTTGAATCTGGATGTTTTGACATCACACATTTGTAATCTTTCATCATACCCTTTACCATGCAAATGATATATATTGCTTTGCATATCTCGTGTTTTGGACAGCAGTATGAAGGCCGATCGTGGGATGGCTTCGGGATTTTTAGACAAACACTCCAGTTGTTTTGCGATTTTGAAATATTTGTTTGATGTTATTGATGAAGTGCAGAACTCAAAGGCGTCAGGATTTTTTCCATGCAGGCCCGGTATTGATGGCATGTGTTTTGTTTTGTCTCCCCTGCATGTGCACCTGTGTGATGGGCCAGTTCAGGTTAGATGTTAACGTGGTTGTGACGCAAAGAGACGCCATCTCCCTGCTGTTCAGTGTTCTCTACCATCTGATTTATACAAGAATGCTTGAGCCGAAAGATGGATTGAAGTTTTCAGTGAACAAGGAAAATAATGATACATCTGGATTCTGGAGTTATGATAACATAATATGATTGAGTATGAAAGTACTTTGTTACACAAAGAGTTTGCATTTCTTGCATTTCTTGTTTTGTTTGTGAATTTCACCAAAACCCAAGACAGAAAGTCCTGCCTTTTAACCCCTTACCCTTGTGTATTACTCCACCCACATACAGCAACAAGCAGAGGACACTCTACAGTTTGACAAATATTACTGCTTTTGGGCAAAAGAATGTACTTTTGAGGCTTTTTTAGTCGAGAATGTAATCGTTTAGATTGCGGCTATGCAGTTTATTTATAAGGATAGTGTCTATTTTTAAATATTTCTAATTGCTGAGATACAGCGCGTTGGCGGCCATTAGCCTGTCATTGAGCAGACCAAAGACGGTTGACGTTGTCCATCCACATTATGACGACATAATAAGCCCTTATAGGAGAAAAACCATTATAATTTTGAACTACAGCTGATCAAATCATTATTAAATATTATTATTATTAACATTATTATTAACATTATTACTGGTAAGTGACTTTCTAAATTGATCTTTCTCTTTTGTATGTTGTAGTGCTGTATTCATACCATACAATTCTTGTGTATTGAGTGTGAGATAAGACTCGCATTTCGGGAATGTGTGTTGTGTTGGCAGAAAAAAAGAAGAAATGGCCACATGTGTTTAGCGTTTTTCCTTATCGCAAACACAACAGCAATCTAGTAGTGATTGTGCTGCTTTGGCTTTTTCGGGGTTAATTATTGTGATCTTCCAATTGCAACAGAGACATACTGTAGACTGTAATAGAAAGTAATACTGTTGGGAGATATCTCTGTAGATTGATGGCATTTCATGCGTTCATCCTTATATTTTTAAAATGTCAGCAAAATCAGCTGTTTTGTCATCACTTTAGACATTACGCTAGAGAATCATTCAAATACTAGCTCTAAAGTGATCTTGGTGAATTAGCAATGGCTTCTGCTGTTGATGTCAGCTGCAAATGTGAATGAATGGCGGTAGAAAGTAGTTCCTAATGCAAAAGGGTTTTTGAGACGCTCTGTGTTTGATTTCTTTATTTATATACTTGATTATGCTATCAAACTGTTGTATAAACGCAAAATTACACTTGTAGTATTGCCATGTTGCTGTATATCGTCAACCCACACCTACCACTAGTGTCAATACACAGCCAGATTTTACTGCTGCTTGTGTGATATAGCTCATATATATATATATATATATATATATATATATATATATATATATATATATATATATATATATATATATATAATCTCTCCAGTCACTTTTTTTCTTACTTCACTTTAAAGTAAAGTAAAAAAACCTCTGTATTTGTAAATTTCAGCAAACACCCAGCACAATACTAAACTCATGTATTTGATTCATATTTTCTTTTTTCTCCAAATGTCATATATTTCTTTACCTCATGCTTTTTTTTTAATCAGCTGAAATATGACATTATGCAATTAATGTTAAGCAATAAAAGCAAATATTCCAAATACCATTTCAAATAGGCTCGGGATTATAGTGAATACCAACATCCCCCAAAAAAATGGTTTCATCCAGGAGAATTACGGTGTGGAGAAGCCCCAAAGAAGCACATCATTCAGACTGTTGCATCCCCAGAGTGGAGCATGGGGGCAGATCAGTGATGTTTTGGGCTGAAAAATTATGGCCCAGTACTTGTGCTTCACTGCCAAGGTCTAGCAAACCAATCTGGAAGGCAATGTCCACCCAATGGTTCAAACATTGCATCCTGAAGGCGATGTATCAAGACTGTTGACAGATTAGTCACATGGAAAGGAAAGTAAAGTTGAACAGCACAGTCACCAGAACCGAATATTATTAAGCCACTTTGGGATATTTTGGAGAAACATGTATGAAGACGAATGACTCAAAATCCCTCTGGCCACACTATGCAGGACTTGTATCTGTCATTTCCAAGACAAACTGATGCTGTATTGGACACAAAAGGAGACCCTACACCGTACTAATTAATTATTGTGGTCTAAAACCAGGGGTTTTGGTATTTTTACTTTTTTTTTTCAACCTTCTAATGCAGCACTTGAGCTTTATGTTTGCATGTTTGAAGCACCACTCATGTTTTGCTCAGGAAAAAGGTTAAATATGATTGAGTACATTCTAGCTGTTTGTGTAAATGTGTCAGACTCCAGTTTTGGATAGTGAATCATTGTTTTGTCTGTCTTCCAACGCAATGCAGAACCACACCTCACAACAAGGTTTGGATGTGTTGATGTCTGCCGTAAGATGTGTTTTGAGGTCATAGTGCAGATATGCACAAGTCAGGACCAGATCTGACTCCGTTAGCGAGTTTGATGTTTGTGTCATGACGGTTGCTTAAGACTTCGCTTGTTTGAAATGTTCTTTAAACAAGTTTACAACATGAGATATGGAGTGGAAAACACCGTTTGACAGTGTTTCTCACAGGATGTTATTGAGAGAGGATACTTACTATCATGTGTTTCTGTTCTGGTGCGGGGTTCAGAATCAGGACACGGCAGTAACGTTTAATGTTAATGTCATGCAGTGATGAACGATGAGGGAAATATGAACTAATCAGAGTAAAATGTTCTGGAATGTGACGTTGTCTTATGTGCTGATTGACTCGGACCTGCTTTAATCACAGGTACATTAAATACTGACAGCACAACACTCTGGCTATTCTGCTCATCTATAAGTGGACTTTATAAATAATTATTACACGGCTGTCTGGGATACTTGGTTCTGATTTGCAACATTTCAGGAATTCTGCTGAACAACACAGGCTCATCTGCAAACTTCAAATCACCTTTAGGGTTGGGCTGATAGACTATGCCATCGTCCATCGCTGATGGCTGACAAACTTCACAATGCTGAGCCGGCATCGTGATCCATCGCCCCGCCCCACATTTATATTGATATATAACTTGCATGCATGTCATCTTAATAGCAATAACTTCTTATGGACGTTTGCAAAAGAATGTGTATCTGAAATTTACAACAAAACACTAAACACTAACTAAAGTGTTAATTCGCAAAAATGTAGACAGCACCCTTTAGGAGATTTGTCATTAAAAAGTCCAGCGAAACGTACACAGAGCAAAGTGTTTTAAAAATAGAGGCTTGGGCATTTATTTTCTGCACTAGACTGAGATATAAATATGCAAAAAATAGACAAAATAATGCTTACGCCCCATTCACACGGGGTGTCAGCGTCAACGCAACTCATTTACTTTGAATGGGTGACGTCAGGCGTTGCCGAACTGCATTTTGGATATGTCGGCTACTCGCTGCAGAAGTTGGGACTAGCTCAGCTTTTCAAGTGCCGATGGAAGCGTCAGCCAATCAGATCGCTGTATGCAAATACACCAGCTAGACAGTGGCCTATTGCTGACTGAATTTTAATTGGCTGACGCTTCTATGACGATCGCTTCAGCCCCAACTTCAGACACGCCTTCAGTCAAGCGTTGACGCTGAAGCCCCGTGTGAATGGGGCGTTAGTGTCATGGCTGCATTACTTTCCTATTGCCATGTATAAAATATTTCCCCAATTTAAAGTCTGCATATCCTTTATCCATAATCTATTTTAGCATCTTAAAGAGTTTCCTGTTTGATGACAATTCAGGGTAGCACTCTTTGAATTAGTGATGCTGTTTATCATAAAACACAGTTTGTATCTCTTCTGCACACTGGTTAGAGGAGCTTAGTCTGTTATATTTAGCCCAAGCCCATGTTTTGACTTTTAAAGCTATGATTTTATCTATATGCAGGTTGACTGTCAGCACTACTGTTTATCAGGAAAATAAAGCACAACACTCTGAAGAATGCCAGGTTTTTTCAACTCATTTTTAGGTGTATTGGGGACTAACCCAACAAGGGATGCACTAATACCATTTAATGGGAACCGATCCGATTTTGATACCAAAATTCTGAGTATCGACCAATACAGATCTGATCCTGAAACTGCGTTTTATTTTATTTTTTTGTTTTTAAGCATAATACAGTTTCTATAGTTGTGATAAACTCACATAACAGTCTTCTTAAGTAAAAATAACAGACCCATAGGCTGATTGTATATGACAGACACACAATCTCACTAAAAACATGATGCTTGCTGTAAACTAGGCCACATTATTTGAGCATTCCTTACGACAATGTTCTGTTGTTGATCGAAGTATCGGGATCCGTGCATTCCTAAACCCAACTGCCGGGTCAATATTTTTGAATTAAATGAATAGGATTAAACTCAATATTTGGGTTTGTCCATATTTTGCCCAATTTGGGTTTAAATTACTCCGCATTTCTTAGATTGGTCAGATGTTTTTTAAATGAATAGTTTATGCAGATGAGATCATTCACTCAGCCATCGGGCCCCAGTGACTTCCACTGTATAGAAAGAAAAATGTCCTTCCACAGAAAGCAATGAAATAAAGGCATGGAATGAGAGTAAGCTGATGACTGAATTTTCATTTTTGGGTGAACTATCCATTTAATGTCATCTCACATCAGGACTCAATTTTCCTATTATACACACGTTCAGACATTTTGCCAAACGTTCTTTTTTTTTCAGATGTTAACAAACCATGTCCAAGAGCAATATCTTTATAAAGTTGTCTGTCATTTGATCAGTCGTTTAGTCCAAAAATCTGACAGACCTGCAAAGCTTTTGTCCAACACATATCTGGCCTGTTTTGTCTATCTGTAATAACTATTGTTAATGATATTTCCAAACTCAGGTTATAAAAAAAAAAAACTAAACTAAAGATATCACCAACATACCCAGTGTTTACTCCAGGTTCTAGTTTCCTCTTCCAGATGTTATCAAGATGTCAGACAGTGGAGTGAAGTATTCCCCTGATAAATATGGAATATCTTGCTTTCACTTCATTTTTTTGCTTGATAATGTCTGTCTTACTCCATATGAACTCTTCAAATTGCTTTTAAATCCTGAAAGCCTGGGTCTTATTGACCTTAAATGGGCTACTTTCTCCATTTTTGGTTGTCCTCCAGGAGTATTTGTGTTCATGAGGACCGGTTTTGTCAAATTACAATGTTTACACTGGTAAACGCTAATTGATGAAACCCTCTTGGTCCTGTACACACAATGCTTTCTTTATCAACAACAAAAAATGGGCTCGGAAAGATGGGTTTTGGTTGCCAAAAAGACTAAAAGGAATGCATGAGGAGTGATTGTGTGCCAGTTAGGAAACCTGGAATTGCAATCACATTTAACTTTTTTTTTTTTTTTTAATGGACAGGATTGTCCTAATTTGCCCCATAATCTGTTGGTGCTGTTTTTAAAACTTTAAACATTTAAAAGCTACTGTTACAGTCCCCCTGTTGTGATGTTTTAAAGGTTTCTAATGTTGTTTTGGAGGTCTTCATGCGGTTGAAGTCTGTCTATTATGAAGTTTTAAGAGTTCCTAATGTTGTTTTGGAGGTCTCCTGTGGTTGAAGTCCCCCTGTTGTGATATTTTATCGCTGTTTTGGAGGTCTCCAACAGTTGTAGTTCCTCACTGCAATATTTTTAAAGATTCCTAGTTTTGTATTGGGGATCTTCTACCAGCCCCTTCAGAATTTTTCAGAACATGTTTTTAGGATTTCTGTGGCCTAACCTGACTGATTTTGCTTCTACTTTTTTTTTTTTTAATTTGCAGTATCTTTTTGTTTATTTGCCTTAAAAATTTACCACATACATCAGTATTCTATTTTTAAATTACTTTTAGACCTCTAGAACCGTTGGCATTTCTTTGTGTGAATGGGTGTCGTGTTGATCGAAAATGTCTCGGTCCCGAATTTGCGGAACATTTTCAAAAAAATGTCGATATGCAACATTTTGTTTGCTTGATTTTGTAATAGCTTCAGCAATAGGAAAATCCTCGATGGTCTGTTTTATGATAAGTTTGCTAAGGCTGCACGATCAATCGAAATTAAATTGTTATCGAAATCCATCTGTGTTCATCTTATCAGGGACGCATCGTTGTGTTTTCAGTATTAAACGTCCTCTGAAAGCCAGAGGGCGCTCTAACACGCGGAAACATCAAACACTCATGAAGAAACCCCGGAAATCCCCATAAACATAAATAGAAGATTTAACTGCTTTCATTGGTTTAACATGATTAAGGGTGCTTTCACATCTGTAGTTCGCTTCATTTGGTCCGGACCAAGGGTAATAAATGATACATTGTTGCATCTTCTGCCGTCTTTGGGTCGTTTACACACCACACTGCTGGCTTTGGTCCGAACCAGATGAAACGAACCAAAATGCAGTCATCTGACAAAATCCACATCTCTCATTGGCCAGATGTTGTTGAACATATTTCCTAAACTGCTTATTGATTGGTCAGAATTCACGTGCGGGAAAATGGCACTGAACTCCCGAAGGTAAACAAAACCTTTTACTCTGGAGGGACGACTGCGCTGGCTGATTGTATCCCTGCTTTAGACAAACTATACATTACGAAAATGAAGCGCGGCCACGGCTGGAAAACAGTGTTTAATGCATCGCTTGTCACTTCAGGAGGAGGCTTGAAATAAATTAGCTAAACTGCCACATGTTTGTCTTGCGGAAATATTACCAACTATTCACCAGGTAATATTTTCCCCTTTCTCTCTTTCACAGTTGGTAAAGCGCTGTCAACAAATATTTTTCCTCCATATCCCATAATGCACAGCGCATCGGCCTACGGCAGCTGAATTAGTCCAAAACGCGTAGTACTTTTTGCGGTTGGACCTGTTTTAGGACGGATCATATTTTCACCACAAAGGAACCGCTCCAGGGTTCGTTTGAAAGCGTACCGAGACCACCTCTTCAAGCAGGTCTCGGTACGCTTATTTGGTCCGCTTTTGGTGCGCACTCGAGTACGATTGATGCATTCTCACCTGCCCAAACGAACCGTACCAAAAGGGAAACCGAACTCTAGTGCGATTCAATCCAACTAAATAAGGCAGGTGTGAAAGCACCCTAATAATAACATGACTATGGATAAATCTCACTGAAGTGTTTATTATCTAAACACTTGAATAAAGTTTTGAGTTTTGTCAGTTTGAAACAGCTCACCAAAGCGGACTTATTGGGGCAGTTGGTGGTTAGAATGAAGAATGAATTTGCTTGAAGTATTCCAGGCTCTTAATACTGAAACTGTTGACAAATTGTTCAGTGCAGGAAAACCATAATAAAGTCACCTAACTTACCCATGTCAAAATGTTGCTGAAAGGGCACATCTCAGTTGATACGCAGTATCAATCACCCAATGACAGTTGGTTTTAGGTCAAGGGGTGGAGTTTAGGGGTGGAGTTTGGGGACATCCCTCCTTTTAAAAATCGTACACTTTCGTGCATAATAAATCATACAAATTTGTAAAAATTGGAAAAATTGGAAAGCGACTAAAATCCTAAGTCAAGTCAAGCAACATCTTAAACCAACGTCATATTGACATCAAATACTGACATTTATTATTCGTCAGGTATGGCAACCAAAATCCAATATCTGATAGACGTCATAGCGGTAACATCTACACAACGCCAAGCTTTAACATCATCAGATGTTGATATTTGGTTGTTTTTATGTTGCGTTGGAGAGTGACTAAAATCGAACGTCTGACGTTGGGTTCTTGCGTCAACCCAATTTTCATTTCCACCCAAAAATGCAATTACATGTTCGTAAAGCTTTACTACTGAAGTTTAACTATGTCAAAATGTTGAAATGAAATGGCACATTCCTGGTAATACTCAATGTCTTTTTTTACCTCTATAAATTTTAGGCTCTGGTGAAGGATGTGGAAAGATCATTCAACGATTCCCCAAAAAGGACTGGGATGGCACGGCATTTCCCCAGGGTGTGGAGATGGTAAGAAGTTGTTTTTGTTCTGTTTTCTGAAAACCAAAAGCAGACTCAGGCCATTTATTCATAAACAGCTGCCTTAGAAATGGAAAAAAATAATGCAAATTCTACCTCATTGTTTTTCCCAGTTGTTCCCGATGATGGATTTTCAAGTTTTGCCATTGGTCAGTTCTTGACCACGATCATCCTAAATAGAACAAATTTGACATTGTTGGAGAATATGAATTAGTTTTTGATCTTTATTTTTTGAACGCATCTGCCCACATCCTCAGAAAACTCATATGGTTCTTATATTGGCCTTTCCTTTGGTCAACAAATGCGTAATCACTGTTTACTTAAAGGTCTATCCCAGTTGCCTTCATTTGCTGTAATTGGAGAATTCCAAACAGTCCCATGTCCTGTCCATTTCTTAAATTGCGTGCAGAAGTGCTTTGCTGTCCTTTTGGTCCGATCTAATGTTCTTCACGCTGCTGCCCGGTTAACAGACACAAATCAACTAAACACAGGTCCAAATATTTGCTTATCTCAGCCTGAAAAAACATGCTGTTTATATTAGTGGCACTGGCTTTAAAGTTGTCCTGGTTCTTGAGTTCAGAAGTTACCAAATTCCATCCCAACATGTTTGTCTGCGATCTGGTTGATTGTTTGGTCACTTCATGTTTATCAAGATGGTAATGCGTAATTCTTGACCTTTACATTAAATCATAAGACTGAAATGGTTCCCTTTACTGTTGGGTTTTTATACTATGGATTATTGTGAGGTTTTACTGTTATATGTTTTTGTTCTGAATATAAAAATTCATTAAAAACACTATAATTTAATATTATTACTTTTTCCCATTTAGTTTTTATTGCAGTTTCCAAATTCACATACAGATGTATGGTGTATAGGGTTTTCAACATTGGGTACACAAAACAACCAAATATTGTAATCCAGAAATTGGTGTGTTGACATTTAGAATGCTCTAATGTGAGACTGGAGTTTATTCCAGCCAATCAAAACATTCAGTTCTCTTTACGAAAATAAAAGCCTTTGAATATTTTTACAGACACATTAAGCTGCAAGTTGTTAGTCAGGTGTTTCTATGTTCCTTCTTAATGCCAAGTGTGTAAAACATGATCAACAAAATGCTTAGGATAAACCGCTGTGAGTTTACCTGCAAGCCCAGCTGTGCTCCGGTGAATGCTATCCGCAAACAAATGTACATCTCGACATGCGAAACAAATGATGATGAAGTCAAAAAGAGCAAATTTTGCAGAGTGGGAAAATGTTCGCTAACTGGGAAAATTATGAGGTCACTAGCTACATTGAAACTGCCGTCATTGAAAATGAAATGGATGTTCTTGGCTGGTCGAAGATGAACAAACAATTCTACCCAAAACTTGTAAAAATAGCCAGATCAGTAGTACTACTGTACCGGCCAGCAGCAGTGAAAGGATGTTCAGTGCTGCTGGATGCACCATTAATGCGCGCAGAACCGCTCTAAAGCCGTCTACAGTGGATTCAATAATGTTCCTCCATAAAAACACATAGGCTAATCTTAGTGAGTTCAGGATTTTCAAATTATGACTAAATAATGCATAATGTAGACAGAGTATATAGGCTAGTATTAGCATTACTCTTTTAACATTCTGCTTCACCGTTGCCTTAAGACCGGATTGTGAAGAGAAGTTGCGAAACAAATCCTGCAGAGCCTCAAGCAGGTCGCACACTAGAAGCGGCGCTCAGCGGCGAGCCGCGCAGCGCCATGCATTTTAGAATTCTAAACTTAGGTTTCTATCAGGATACACACACCGTTGCCACAAGTCGGCGGCTGTCGGCGGAGCCCGGCCACGGCTCAGGACGCAGTTCATTTTTCAGCCTCGCCACAGAGCGCCATCCGATTAGTTTCATGTTAAATATCATTCGAATGTGCGCGTCTGGTGTGTGATACTTTAAACTGTTATGTGCGCGCCGTGTCGCAGCGCCGAGCGGCGCTTCTGGTGTGCGACCTGCTTTAGCCTTAATTTCGTTATTGCCAAATACTAGTCTTAATTTTTTGTATTTGTTTGGAAAGACTTATTTTTATTGGTGTGTTTGCCAATTTAACGGTTAAGTGTATGCCTAGGCCTATTTAGAGTGCTGAGATGTTACAGAGGACTTGTTTTATTTTTTTGTTCCAACTTCTAAGTGGCCTATAGCCTACGTTTGTTACGAATAAATTATGTTAAAACACATATAAACGACTCATTTTTGAGAAAATGTGTGCATGTGCACATTCGAATAATGTTATGCTGTGTTCACACTAGACGCGGAACGCGCGGATAAATCGCGATATTCGCGCATAAATAGTCACGTGAACATTTGAGGTTACTCACTTCATTCGCGCGTCAAACCCCGCTTCATTCACGTGTCAAATTCACTTCAGAACAGACGCGGATTCGCGTGATGGGCAGGGCTTCTGTCTGCCCCGTGACTCTAGCTTCATAGCTAAAGGGCTAACATGGATTTTATGAAGAAAATAACAGTGATTATGTGCTCTATAAAGGATGATAAACAGCGTTGATACGTTTAGGGCCAAGTCCACTACATCCTTTCAGAGGTGCTTCCAGCTCTTTAAGCTCATAAACCCCTCCAGAAACTGAATCTGGCTGATGGAGGTTTTCAGCGGTGCTTCTGACTGAGCCCAGCCCAGTTTGATGAACTTATTGTCGGTGTCTGCTGGGGAATTTCCCCTGGGACACCGACAACAGGCGATACGTCACAATCATGTCCCCACAAGAGCAAGCTCCTGATTGGTTAACGCGACGCGAATGTCCGCTGAAGTTCAGATTTTCGAACGCGAGTGGTTCGCACGAAACGCGCATTAAGCGCGTCAAATGCGCAAAACGCTCAATTCGCGCCACGCCATTCGCGCCATGCGCACCGCGCAATTCTCGTCATTCACGCCGCAGGATGTCTATTCGCGTGTTTGCATTGACTTAACATGTAAATCACTGGCGCTTGACGCGCATTCCGCGTCTGGTGTGAACGCAGCGATAGGCTTTAAACGGGTTTGGGCTTTTCAAAGATGTCAATCAAAATGTCGGGTCGACTTCGGCCTAACTTTTAAGGCCAGATTACAGCTCTAGACTCAATAACTTTAGGTGTATCGTAGCTTTTTTTTGTATGCTTGAAGTTGTATGAACTTACCAATTGTATAAATTACCCCTTTTCTGTCTATATGTAAAACAGTTATGTTTCCTAGTGACATCGGGCTGTATTATCACCAATGCTTTAAACTTTTTTTGAGGAAAATTATTAATATGTGGTCCATGTGAGATGTTTTCAGAGTTTACAGAAATGTACTTCATGCGCCACTTGATGTTTTAGATCCTACAATTGAAGCATTTCTAAATGCGTTGTAGATGTTTTGAACCAACATGAATTCAAAGAGGAAATTTCTGAGAGCTTGGCACGTGTGTTTTTGCACGTTGTGAGTGCAATTTGTCATTGAGCCAAACACAGACTGTTCTCTCTCTGTTTTCTTGTTTTATTAGTCATTTAAGTGTGAGCGATACAAAGAAATACGTCTCCATGAGTAAATATTTATGATATTCTCATCTGATGTTGAAAGTTTGTATCCGATCTGTGGAGGACATTGTCTATAATTCAGCATGATAAGAGACTCATTGGTCAAAGCAAATGCTGATTTAAAGTTTGCACTGGTGTTGTTGGTGTTGCTTTGGTGCTATAATAAAAAATGCAAATGTTTACTGGTATTAGCCTTCCTGTAGTACTAATACAGTCAATCTGTCTTGTATCCTGAATGTAAGAAATGCGCTAACTGGGCAAATGAGACAGGTTCCGAAACAAACGTGTAGGTGTAAAAGCACCCGAAGGCTAACATGTTATGATGATATACATTTTAAGAGCTAAATTCTGAAAACACTTCAATGACTGGATGTTAAAAAGTAGAAAAGCATTATGTAAAGTTTATAAAACTTTGATCAAGCTACACAAATGGTAAATAGCTCAGATGTTTTTTTTTAATCTTTAGTAAATTATCTATTATTTTAAAAGTTATGCAAAATGATATTCAAGCTAAAACTTTTTTTAAATTATTTTATGATGTTAACCTTTTTTTGTTAATAGAAGCCTTTTTTGTCCATAAAATCAGGCAGTTTGATATTTGACTTAAAGTAGGAAGTCAAATTTTTGTCTTTGTTATGATGACAGTACGTAATATTATACACTACCTGATAAAAGTCTTGTCTCCTATTCAAGTTTTAGAAACAACAAATAATAACTTCTAGTTGATCATTTGGTATAAGAAGTGGCTTATATGAAAGCCAAATGTCTCTGGATTAAGCTTATTTTACCAAAACAAAATATAATATTGCCTTGATTTTTTATTAATTAATTAGGGCAGTAAGATCAAGGACTGCATCCATACATCTCTGCAATGACTCAAATCACTTATTAGTGAAGTCATCTGAAATGGCAAAGAAAGTGCAGGACTTCTAGAGTTCATCAAGATTCTTTGGATTCATCTTCAATGCCTTTTACTTCATCTTACCAAAGACATGCTCAATAATGAGCATATCTGGTGACTGGGCTGGCCAATCCTGGAGCACCTTGACCTTCTTTGCTTTCAGGAACTTTGATGTGGAGGCTGAAGTATGAGCGCTGTCATGCTGAAGAATTTTCCCTCTCCTGTGGTTTGTAATGTAATGGGCAGCACAAATGTCTTGATACCTCAGGCTGTTGGAGTTGCCATCCACTCTGCAGATCTCTCGCACGTCCCCAATGATGAATGTAACCACAAAGCATGATTTTTCCATCACCAAACTTGACTGATTTCTATTAGAATCTTGGGACCATGTGGGTTCCAATAGATCTCCTGCAGTATTTGTGATGATTGGGATGGAGTTCAACAGATGATTCATCAGAAAAATCCACCTTCTGCCACTTTTCCAAATGATTAACTAGAAGCCTAGTTTTTATTTGTTGCTCTTACAACTGCAATCGACAACAAGCCTTGTCAGGTAGTGTACTTTTTTGCAAGATGCTGGTATTCAGCTTAAAGTGTGATTTAAAGACTTACTTAGGTTATCTAGGCAAATTAAGTTAATTAGACAAGTCATTGGACAAAAGTTCTGTATCCAAATTAAAATAATAATAATAATAATAATAATAATAATAATAATAATAATAATAATAATTATTATTATTATTCTAATAATTATAATAATAATAATGGGGCTAATAATGTTGACCAATTAAAAACTTCTTTTATTCCTGTCAAACTAAAAGAAATGTGACTTTTTTCAGAAGAAAAAAATATTACAGGAAATACTGTGGAAATTTCCTTGCTCTGTTAAACATCTGAAATATTTGTAGAAGGATACAAATTTCACTAATAAGGAGAGCTAATAGTTCTGACTTCAACTGAAATGTGAATGTTATTGCTACTGACAGCTGAAGTAGCCATTAAGTCATGTTGGCTGTTAACATTCACCTGCTGAGAGATGTAACCATGAGCTCCATCTCCTGCTGATTCTGCTAGAATCAGGAAAAAAAAATCGACTATAGCGAAAGTGAAATCAAATATCTTCCAGCAGGTGGTTGAGGATCCGGTCAGCCAGCAGGTTACACAATCTGGGTCAGTCCCCGGCGTTAGCTGTTGTTTTAATCATCGTGAATTATTACTGACTTATGTTTGTGATTCTAAAAGGACTCGACCTGTTTCCCACTCCGGGAATGATTTGTTTCGTCTAACAGAAAAAGCAGGGATCAGATTTTACTCCATTTCCGTGATTTAAACAGTCACATCATTTGGTAAAATACAATAAAGGACCTTTTTCTCAAGAACTGCTTGTATATTTGAAGGCTTTTATTCATACAGACTGACTGGCTTCAGTAAATTTCAGGAATGTCCTTTAGCAGTGTTTATTTTGTGTATCAGTGTTCTTTGTGTCGGCTTGGACGGCCTGCCATTTAATGGAATTGTCTGTTTATTTGATGCATTATTATTTTTATGTTTTGAAGAGAGAGAGATTGTTGTAGATGTTGGAACCACCATGTCTGGCACCAGTCATCATGGTTAAGGGGTCAGAGCAACAATTTTTAAACTGAAAGCGGAAACCAAAACTTGCTAGTAAAAGCCACATGTGAGCACACACTCCCTCACTGGTAACAATTATCAGGACAGCTTTCCAACTAATAGGGTATTTGTAGGCTCTTTTGGTCCAGTAAGTTACATTATAGTAGAGCTGGGCAGTATATATACATTTTACGCCTCATAAACATTCTGTTATGTTTTTTAAAGTCAAAACTTTAATGAAACACTTTTGAATAATAGCACAGATTATAAGATGTTATCTCTAAAAATAATGTTTGGTTGTGTATTTTGTTACATTTTGTCTCACAAATATTAGCATTAGACTGCCACTATTTCAAATTTTGTGAGTCTCGGCCTCCTGAATCATGCATTCATCTTCAGTTATCATGCAATAATGAAGGTCGTTGTCTTTTTTTGTGTGTTTACTTTACTGAGTTAAATACACATTTGCATAAAACATCTATTTTCTGTATTATTTTTCATTTTAAGTATAAAAAAATATATTTTGCCTCTGTCTTTTCTATCTGGTCAACTCTGTTATATCAGTTTTTCAAAGGACATATCTTAAAATGCTTTGGAGAACAAGAGTAGATTATTGTGACATTTCAGTGAATTTCTCATTATTTAGAAGCAATAATTTGGCTTAAATGTCCATAGCCCTCTGTATGCCTCTCACCTTATACATATGCCCAATTACTGTGCGTTCACAACGAAGGTGGTAAGAGTGTCAAAGGTCGCTCTAGCTGCCCTGACGACAACACTGTCTGCCTTCAGCTCCGGCGACGACGAGTGTCAAAATTCCCAACGTTCATCTCTTATTTAAAGGGCACGTTGCAGCATACCAGTTACATTCCCGTATAAAACGTGAAAATGTTGCGCACTTTTTATCAAATTCATTTAACAATGGATGATCAAGCGTGTGGTGTGGCTTTGCTCCACTTAATTATCCAATGTGTCCATATGTGTGAAATATCCTGAAGCAGCAATACTCTTTTGTATTGTTGCATGAGATTCTAGCTTTTTCTAAAGAGAATAAAAATACCATTAATGCACATCAGTAACTCGCCAGTTACTTATTTAATGTATGTTTCTGTTAGAAAACATTTGCAAATAATTAGAAATCTGGCGACCGCAATAATCAAACTCTTGGGAACAACTCAGGTAGGAAACAAAGTTCACAGGTCTGTGTTCTCTGAATTCGTCTCAAGTGGTGGATTTCTACATTCTGATTGCTTGCTGCCGAACCGCGTCATAGCTTATTTCCATAAAGTTGTCTTGATTTCAACTCTCCTTGACTTCCAAGCTGGCAAACACGCGCCGCGCTGCTCCTCGACGTTTATCAATATCAATTGATAATTGATAATTGAAATTCAAAAAAATCTTAAACATGTAATTCACATGTTAACAAACCTAAACTCACTCTGTGCTGCTGCCGGTGTTTGTTTCTCGTAAATGTATGAAATGTTATGTCTGTGCTGCGTGAACAAGTAGTGCCGTTTAATCCACTTTTTTTAACGTCCAAAAGAATTGATATTGAATTGTTTCAAGACCTTGTCCATTAGAAATCAAACCAGTTGAGTATACAAAAATTATTATTAAGCCAACTTTAGCATTTATCAACATTATTATCATTTTATAATACATTTTAAGCAACTACAACACTTACATATTATTTTATACACTGTAAAATGTATCTGTTGATTAACAGTTTCCATATTTTGTGATTTACATGTGTTTTTGGTTTACAGTATTTACGGTTGTGAATTGCATTATGGGATGTTGATCTTTGCTCTGAAGACTTTTGATGTTGAAAATTTTGATGTTGACTTTTTGATGTTGAAAATTGAACAAAGTGACTTTTAATGACATTTCAGTAGTTTAAAATAATTTAACTTATAATAAATAATCTATATGGAATTAGCAACCTACATCACATATGACGTTACATGGGTTCAACAGTACACACCGGTTGCAAAAGATAAATAGCAAACATGTCATGTTGTGCGGTAGGATGCCAAAATCGTAAAATAGAAAGCTTAAATTTTACCATACACCACACTGCTTTTAATGCCAACTGCAGACGTCCTTGGCTAGTAGCCATTATAAGAGCTGAATGGAGTGAGGACCTAATTAAAAATGCTCGACTCTGCAGGTCTCATGATATATCAGGTAAGTTCACGCTATGCTGAATCATACACATTACTCGTTTTTGATTGCAGCAATGATTTCAGCAAAAACAGTTAAATATGGTTAATTAAACTGCGGACACTCAATGCTCAGAATGAAATGTAAACATGTAGGTTCACATACCCTGCCGTACAGGTGCAGTTCGCTGTCAAAATGCAGTCGTTTGGCTTGTTGATGATTACCCAGGCCTTGTACAGTTTCGTCTTCTTTCCTTGTCTTTGGCTAGGCAGAACCTCGGTTTTTAGCACAACATAGTTTTGAATCTGGTAATCATGGAGCATTATTTCTTGCACATGACCACACAGAAAAAAATTGTTGGCATCCAAAGACTTGTAGGTCTTTAACTTCTCTCTTGTAAAAGCACTTGGAGCTTCAATGAGATTGTATATTTGGGGCTGGATGCTTGGCCATTTCGTCTTATCCAATATCCATTGGGAGGGTGCTATCGCAGATAGACCTGTCAGACGAACGCTGCTCACTTTAACGCTAATTTTGCAGAATAACTGTGTTTATCACTGGGTGACAAGCTGTTATAATACGCTGAAAGCATTATGTAAATAATATATATAACATGTAATCAATATAACTTATCTCTAATACAATAAAAAACTATGTACCGCATCGGATGTCAACCTCGTTGCACACGCATCCTGAATGTTTATAAACCAATAATTCGCCTATAGAAAATTAAGTCTGTAAAATAAAAGAAAATGTACTGGCATTTTATTAAAAGGTGTTTGTTGTGAAATATATAACACCAACCCCGACAGTATATCACTTTAAACTATTGAAAATGTTCAGAAAAAGTAACTTTTTAGAACTTATCAAGGTTACAAGTTGTTGGTAGAAAGATCAAGGTTTCATAATGCAATTCAAAAGCATAAATAAACGGGGAAAAAGTAAAGACATAAATCACAAAGTACTGAAAACCGCTTATTTATTAATATATTTTACAGTGTAGTTTAAATTGTCAAATCAAAATGTTATCAGTGCCTTCACGTGTAGTCCATTTTCTCATCTCACGTGTTGTTTTTGATTAAGCGCTTCAGAATAACATTCATCAAACACATTCACGTCCCTTTGAACACTGCAGGGACAGCGCAGTGCATAGGGTGGGTGATTACAGTATAAAAATAGACCAGAGCTATATGTATGTCATTGCTTGTTAGTCATTGGGTGTGCCAGAACTCCCAGCGGCCTCCAGAATCAAGCCAAAGCTGTGCTGGATCTGAGGAATCATGGCTTGAGTTCATCTACACAGCATCATGTCCGAAGCATTCGGCAACATGTGTAGAACCCCTAGTTTCAGCTTCGTCGGTTCACTCAAACATATCAGTGCATGTGCACATGTTTTACTGATCTCCCGACCCAATGGATTTCTTATGCAGCAACTCGTTCTTGCGAAAATTTTGTGTGGTTCAAGATTTTTTTTATGGGGGTTATCGACAGTCAAAGTCAAAAATGATTATCCTGTGAACTTTTTTGTCTTGTTATAATATTCGTCAAATAATAATAGCGCAAGGAATTTTTCACAGTATTTCCTATAATATTTGTTCTTCTGGAGAGAGTCTTTTTTTGTTGTTTCTGCTAGAATAAAAGCAGTTTTTAATTATTTTATGTTTTATATTAATAACCCCCTTAATATTTTTTTTGTCATTGTCTGCAGGACAAACCATCTTTATACAATAATTTGCCTAATTACTCCAACTTGCCTTTTATAGAGTACCTGCTGGGTCTTAAAAGCATTGAAAAAGTCTTAAAATATCTCAAATTGAGGCCTTAATAGCCTTGAATATTATATTAATATAACCTTGAATAGCTTTGGTGTACAAGTCTTTTATTTCGTTACAAAGGTCTTATTTTATTTATTTATTTATTTATTTATTTATTTATATATTTATTTATTTATTTATTTATTTATATTATTTTTTTATATTATTTATTTATATATTTTATATTTATATTTATTTACTTTTGCCTTTCCTAGGATTAAGTTCATATCGTAACAAAATTAACTCTTACTAATGTAGGCTAATTAAAAATTCATGCAGCGTAACATTGAGTGCTTTTCGTTCTCCACGTCATAGCAGAAAGTGCATCACCGTAGCTTAGGCTACTATGGTGATGGAGACGAGCGTGAGTATTTACAATGCTCCAACTACTTAAAATGAAGAATCTGCTCAATTTCACAGTGTTTCATCTGTGAGTGTTAATAACAAAGCTCTGCTGCTAGCTGACTGTAACTCTTTATAGTGTTACAATTTTTTTAACATAAAAATAAAATTGCATTTCAACCAGATTCCACAGAGGATCCGTTTAGTCTAGCTGTGTGGCTTTTATTTTAAGCCATTTATTTTGGACGGATTGTTAAATAACAAACTCATAAAAGCGCATTGCTGGAGTTAAATGCCCCCAACATCCCCGGCGCACTGAAATGAAGTGGCTTCAGTCCCATCTTTGTAGCTTTAATGAATATTGTTTTTAACATACCAGCCAGGCAGTTTGGATTTTGGTCTTGGTATGCAAATTGTTATTATTTGCAGATTTCCACCAGATTTTTTTTTTCCTGTTTCCGAACAGCAGAAATTCTTGCTTCTCCACAACAACCCCCAGCGAACTAAATAGCCACAGATGAGGAATGTTCCTTGTATAAAAGGATAGAAAAAAAACACCCCCATCGTGTTTACAGCTCTCGTTCCAAAGGTGTTTTCAATCTTGGAGGAAGTTCGCCAGCTATTCGGCTTGCGTGCTGTTTTTAACCCTGCCTCACATGAAGGTTCAGCTCGTTTCATGTCAATTCAGTCGTTGCTTAATGCTTAGACCACAATAAAAAGGGACAACAGATTAATGTCATCTCTATGTGTGTCAACAAACAGAATTCAACCAAGTCATAGACAACAACTGGCTGGATAGCTTGTAGGTGTTAAACAGATGTTCTTTGGTTGCCTCTTAAACTGTTAAAGCGATTAAAAAATTAATTAGGACCCATAAAGTGTTTCATTGAAAACATCGTAGCTTAAATGGTACGTGCTTATAGTCACTCATCTTGTTTTTTTGTTCTTGTTTTGATTTTGTCCAAAAATACTAGATGTTTGCATTAGATTAAAATAAGTTGAACCAAGTTGTAACGGAGAAGTGATGCTGACAAAGTAGCAAGGCTCCTTATGGAGGTCTTCATTGATAGAATGGTCAAACAAGCAGTGGTCAAAACAGGAACAGACTCATGTATATGGGCAATCCAGAGGCGTTGTCGTAATAACAGGCAGATGGTCACAATGCAGGCAGCATAAAGGGATGATCAAACAAGGCAAGGTCTAACACAGAAATCACGACAAGGGAAAACTCGTCGTAATGCTTACTACACAGCTAACAAGACTCAGCAACGTAGTGTGTGTTTGTGCTGCTTATGTAGTGCAGTAATCAGTCCAAAAGCAGCATCAGCTGTGGGAGTCTAATCAGTGGAGACTTGGAGCAGGTGTGTGTGTTTGTGTGTGTTGCATGACTGAATATGTAGTCCATAGCCCCTTTCACACAGGGATACCGGTAAATATCTGGAAAATTTCCGGAACGACTTTACCGGTATATTAAAAAAAAGCGCTGTTCACACAAGCGAGGACGTTACGGAATTTTTCCGGAAAAGACCGTTCACACATCCATTCCAAAATACTGGTAAATTCTGACATCATTCACCACAGATGAGCCTTAGACGGCTGCACTTGTATTTGTAAAAATTTGACTACATTACAAACTCTGTGGATGATCAGTATTGTGAACAACTTCGATGAAAACATATGGAGGATCACTTTCGCGATGTCGAGATGTTCATGATATGTGCGTGTGCTGGCGCTCACAGGCTGTTTCACAGGCACACGCAAAGCTTGAAGGTAAACAAACAGCGGCTTATCATAAGCATCTTATCGATTATTATTTACACAGTTGGCATTAAGAAGAACATATAAACGTTATTTCACTAACTTCTAGCCGCTAAATGCGTCTGGGAAAATATTCAAAGGCTTTTATTCTCATAAACCGCGCGGACGTAAACGCGTCTGACTGTTCTGATTGGCTAAAGCAGACGTCTCACGTCAGCACGTTCTAGACGTGCACGTGCTCTTTCCGGCAATCTTCCTCTTGCATTCACACAGCGCAGCATTCCGGCAAATTACGGTAATGTTACAACTTCTCTTTCCGGAAAATAGCCAGAACCAATTTACCGGTATTTTCAAAAAGGACCTGTTCACACATACAACCTTTCCGGAAAATTGCCGGTAATTTGCCGGAAAGGTCTGTATGTGTAAAAGGGGCTCATAACATGGCGGATTTGTAGTTCGTGTGATTGTTTACCAGTGATCTCTGGTTGTTAGATCTCTGGTGATCGTGACACAAGTATTATTAATTATAAAGATTGACACTATTTTTCTTGAAGCCATATTAAAGTCAAATTTAATGCAAAGATCTCAGGTGGATTAAAGTAAAATTAAAGTTGCCAGTTGCTATCTCTCTGCAACTCTCACATAGTCGCCCACTGAATTTAAGCAGGGCTGTCCCCGGGTGAGAGATCACATGGGAAAGCTAGGTTGCTGCCGGAAGTGGTTTTAGTGAGACCAGCAGGGCGCACTTAACCCGGTCTGAGTGGGTCCTAAAGCCCCATTATATTGATAGGGACTCTATACTGCTCAGTCTTTCGGATGAGATATTAAACCGAGGTCATGACTCTGTGGTTATTAAACATCCCAGATTGTCCTTCGAAAAAGAGTAGGGGTTTAGTCCTGGCCTCCTGGCCAAAATTTGCCTACTAGCCTCTATCCATCATGGCCTCCTAACCATCCCCATATCATGGCTTCATCTCCTCTCCAACAATCAGTTGGTGGGAGGGTGTACGGTCTGGTGCAATATGGCTGCCTTCAACATCATTCATATGAATGCTGCACATTGGGGGTGGATGAGGAGTTTCCCCCAAAAAATGTGCAAAGCGCTTTGAGTGTCCAGAACATGCTATCTAAATATAAGTATTATTATTATTATTATTATTATTATTATTATTATTATTATTATTATTATTATTATTTTTGAAGCACTCCATTATGGTCTTCGGGATATTACTGTAATTTTAATTCAATGAGTATGTTTAATTCAATGAGTATTCTCTTTATTTTTCTTTGTAAATATATTTTCAAAGGAAAGTATTATATATATATTACTTGCTTCATTTATTGACTGTTATTGTTCCTTTTGTATGTACTCTGACCTGTTTACCAAGTTACCTTTACATGCACATACACACACACATACACAAACACACGCACCTGCCAGTATCTGACTGTATTGTTGTTGTTTTTGTTATTTTTGTTATGGTTTCATTTTGTTTGCATTTGTATGTTCTCAATTTGTGTATACCTTTTGTATAATCTATTAAAAAAAAATATATATAGTTTACTCATATTTTACTATTTTAAAGCAGATGCTTCGTAATTTAACATTCTGCTATAGCAGTGGTTCCCAAAGTGGGTGTCGGGACCCCCCTAGGGGTCGCGGTATAATGAAGAGGGGTCGCCTGGTGATTTCCAAAAATCTATTTATTTTCAATTAACCACTAGAATTACCATTTTTTACTGAAGGGAAAACAATAGTTGTTTATAGTTGCATGCAATATTGTTTTTATAGTAGCTTATAGTTACTAGTTCTATTGGATTGCGACCCCTGGGGTAATTACATAATATTAAAGACACAGCAATAGCGTCAGATGCAGCAGATCGATTTTATGGCACCAGGTTAAACTTTCTGGCCTATTTACAGCACTGACATACATTAAAAAAAATAAACGAATAATAGAATTGGGTCTAATGGAGTGTGTGTGCGCCATTGCATGCAAGGTTTCTGTATTTATAACCACCTCAGAGGATATTGGGGGTCACGAGTCACTGGCATTGTCATTTTTGGGGTCGTAGGCTGAAAAGATTGGGAACCCCTGTGCTACAGTATACAACAGTTGTGATCCTATTATCTATTGTGAGCATATAACATATTGAAAAAGGGGTTCAGATGTCTGGTCATCAGTGTTTGTTTCCCACTCAGAGCTTCGGAAACCACTCACGGTTTCTGAATGAAATGGCAAAGCTGGAAAGCTTTAAATGATTACAGAACCATTTGAGCAGAGAAAACACTGTCACGTTTATCATAAGACAAGGACACAATGTAATGTATTGTAGCAGGAATGTAATACAGTCCAGCTGAATCACAGCCGGCATGATATTCAGCTTTCTGACATGTTATATTGCTTGCTATCATGCATTCAAAGTGCATTTTCATTTTTTTTCAGAAGCAACTTGGATCCAGTTAGGAGAAATGTCTAGTTCATCTTTTGTCAAGTTCATTCTGTTCTGTGGTTTGTGAGGAAAAGCTAAATGAGAGTTACTCAATAATTATTTTGTGTTTTGACGGTTATCATGGTAATGACGTTCTGTGGATGGTTTGAGTGTCACAATACAACTTGTTGTGAGAACTTTAAACAGAACAAAGTTAATAATAGAAAGACTTTCCTTTTTCATGTTTTTTTATCTTTAAAAGGAGAACAATTATGCATAAGTGTCATCAGAAGAAGAAAGCCTTGCCCCCTAGGGACAATCTCTTCTTCATTAGCATGGGGCTCATCTTGTTTTTGAGTCTGCCACTATGCTTACACACAGGCATTTGTAGATCTGTCCTATTTTTAAAAAAGAGCATGGTCTCATTTGAATTTAAAGTGACAGTAGAGCTACACGATTAACTGAAAAAAGATCCCAATCGTGATTCGACCAGCTAGACCAGGGATGTCAAATTCAATTTCTGGAGGGCCGCAGCCCTGCAAAGTTCAGTTCCAAGCTTGGTCCAACAAACTTACCTGTAGGTTTCAATCAAGTCTGAAGGACTCAATTACTTTGATTAGGT
Organism: Danio rerio; assembly: GCF_052040795.2. Taxonomy (NCBI): domain Eukaryota; kingdom Metazoa; phylum Chordata; class Actinopteri; order Cypriniformes; family Danionidae; genus Danio; species Danio rerio. The sequence continues at coordinate 73,193,496 of NC_141027.1, forward strand.
GTGTTTAATTAGGGCTGCGGCCCTCTAGGAACTGAGTTTGACATCCCTGCCCTAGATTATCTTAATCCAGCATTTCGAAGATTTTGCCTTTCATATTTTCAGGTTCTTGAGAGAAGCAAAGGCAGCCAGACAAATCTTCACATTGTTTTATATACGTAACTTAGCACTGTGGACACCTCCAAATGGTGTTGAAAGAGTCACATACTGTATTTATAAGGTATAATTCACCCAAAAATGTCATTTCTGTCTTCATGTAATGATGTATTCGCGGCCTCGAAATTATACGTGATGGGAGCTGACCTTTATATGCTACCACAGAGAGGGCCTGTGAATAAAGTCTATTTTAGTGAACAGAACCTGCATAGGCTGTGAATAACAGGTAATAAAGTTGTAAATAACATTCAGTTTGTTGAACAAAGCGATCAATTGGGAGCATGAACCACTCTTAGTAGTAAAAATGAAACCAAAAGCACATCATTTAAATCATTTAAATAATCATAACGCATTTTAGAAAGCATTTAATATGTTTTTCTTTAATAGCAAACACAAAGTGTTGGACTATACATGAGAAAAACTGTTTAACAGTGTCAGTTTAACTACTCCTAGCCGATATAATGTTGAATATAATGCAAAGGAATCTGATGATGACAAATGTCTGATTTTATCAGTGGAAAAAAAATGGTCAAATTCTTCAAAGTTTATTCAAAATGTAGCATTTTGACCAAAATATAAAATAAACAAATAAAATTAATATAATTAAAAAATGAGAATGTAATTAAAAATAAATTAATATAATTATTTATAAATTACAATATAATAATAGCCCACTGATATTAACCTTTATTTTACATCTGTGGAATTGTGAGAAAAATCGTGATCTTTATTTTTAGCAAAACTAAATAAATAAATCTTGATTCTTATTTTAGCTGGACTCGTGCAGCTCTAAGCGACAGTCACCAAAACCTCACAGTTAGGATCAAAGCCTAAAAGGGGCAGATTCATAAAGAGCTTTAAAACATTGTTTATATTGTATTTTGAGTTCACAAACACACTCTATATAATAGCTCTAATTGGTTTCCTTTAATGTATTTGTTCTTTAAAATCTCCTAGCTTTTGGATTTATTAATTTCTAAACAATGACCTATTGACATTCTTATCAAAATGTTGCGTTAAGACTTGTTAAAATCACACGGGTAGTATTCTGACTCACAAACGGTCGTCTCGCACACAAGCATGCTTGGAGTGCAGCTATATTAGTCACATTATAAAGGCTGAAGAGAACATTCCTCTGAGCTTCACCAAGTTCAATGCTGAATGTCAGGGTCACTTGATTGCAGGCGAGCGTGTCCTCGTATAAAATGACTCATGTTAAACTTGAACAAGCAAATCAGAAATTAATTTATATAGTGCACAGTGCAGGATAGATGTTTTTTATTAGCAGAATGTTTGCAGGCGCAAACCAGGTTCTTCATGAGCCAAATGTAGTGCTGTTAAAAATATATATGTTTTGTAATTCACAGGTGTTTTCAGTGTACTTGAATTACATTATGGGGACTCTGTTAAACATTGGACTCAGTGGACTCTGATCTCTGTCCACTTTTGATGTTAAAAATTCAACTCTGCGGATTAATAAAGTGACTGTTATTGATGTAAAGTAGTTTTACACAATGTATTGTATATAAAATGATATACGTAGAAATATGTCTATAGGACTGACATTTTGGAACCCGTATTTACACCACCAATACAGACAATAAATCACTTCAAACTATTACAATGTCTATAAAATTCACTTTTTTCAAACTTTTCAGCATCAAAGGTTGCCAGAGGAAATACCAAGGCCCCAAAGCACAATTCAAAAGCATAAATAAACTAGAAAGAAAAAGCAGACCAAAAAAGATGCATTTTAATGTGCTAAAAAAAAGAAAGAAAAAATAAAAACAAAAAAAGAGCTTTTGCTTGTAATGGGTCAGTTTTCACCTTTATTTATTTATTTATTTATTTATTTATTTATTTATTTATTTATTTATTTATTTATTTATTTATTTATTTATTTATTTATTTATTTATTTGTTTGTTATTTTATTTATTTATTTATTTATTTATTTATTTATTTATTTATTTATTTATTTATTTATTTATTTATTTGTTTGTTTATGTTTATTTATGTTTATTTATGTTTATTTATTTATTTATTTGGTTGTTTATTTATTTATTTATTTATTTATGTTTATTTATTTATTTGTTTGTTTGTTTGTTTGTTTGTTTGTTTATTTATTTATTTGTATTACCACATTGAAGTGTACCGTCTCATTTTCAAGGGGGTCCCACAGTTTGATTCATTACTAAAGGTCTTATGGTTTATTGTGTGATTTTAAAATGTCAAAGCAGATAGGGTGTTCTTGTCTTCCTCGTTGGATGCTTTATACAAGACCTTTAATGGCCGTTTCCTCTGAGTTGTACAGTATGGTACGAGTCGGTACAGGCCACCTTTATCAGGCTTGCGTTTCCACTGCTAAAAGGGTACCAATGGTACTCTTGATGGGAGTGGTGTACGACAGACAGTTTTAGACAACGTCATTTTCGCTCGAGGAAATGTCAAAGTTAAGCTGTATGGGTTGTTCACATATCATAAGAGAAGCACTTCTGACAAAACAGATGCTTTATATAAATACTTGTGTATAAATGTTTATTGCTAACCTGTCTATGAACATGATTTGATTATAACTGCAGATCAATGACAGTGCGAAATAGTCTACTGTAACGTCTGTGATTATATGAAATAAATAAATGCAACATATATGAACACATACAGCCCCTTACAGTCTCCGATGTTACCAACTAAAGAAGAACTACACACAGCATACATTTACTCCTTATTTAGGTTTAAAAAAAGAAAGAAGAAATATAGCCCACAGTCAGTGCAAACCTTTTTTTCTGTATCTTTAATCTTCACCATCACATGTAATCTCTGTTAGAAAGTAATTCCATCATTCAGAGTTCATAATAGTCCAACAGGTGATGGTAACAGTTTAACGTGGCAGTTTGTTCATGTTTTAGGTTGCTGAAAGAATCATTTGCTCCTTTGCTTTTTCACATGTCACTCTCGTGTTTTTAATAGGATCGGATGTCAGAAGCACTTTAATAATCATGCGCACGTTATTATTATTATCAGCTCAAAAAGTTTGTTGATTTAAATATAGACGGGCGGTGAACACAAACAAGAAAGTGAAACCGCATCAGACGGCCTTGTAAAAAACTATGGTGCACAGGCTTCTTAATTGCTTTGTCGCTATTGATCAAAACTACGACAAGGTGTGTTTGAGCATGGGTCAACCATGGCCTGTTATTATATGTATATATTATTACAGTGTATTGTCTCGGCTGTGTTTTAAAAAAAAAAAAAGCAGATCCCTTTGTTTTCATTCTGGCTTGTTGCACGAGCGAGTGACGAATCTCTGTAAACCAATAGCGTTCAGTTTTGCGTGTAGCTCCGCTTCCGCCTACCCTTTTGTTGTGGTCAAAAAGTGGTACGGTACAGTTCGCTTTTAGGTACCTTTTGACGTTGGAAACGGCCATAAAAGCGTATCGAACAGAACCGTACCATACCACTCAGTGGAAAAGGGCCATCAGCTGACAAACTAGAGCTGAATTTATGATGGCACCTGATAGTGCCGGTTGCCTACGCTAAGGTGCGTCCCAGAGAGGCTCACTCTCAGAGATGATACTCACCTTACACTAACAATTGCAAGTCATTCTTTTTTTCAATCCTGTTAACCTTTCTGCAACATTTGCTATTTGGTGCATTTCAAAAATCACCCTTTGCAAACAATCATTTTTTTCAAGTGGCTGATACACATTGACGTTAGCTGGAATGCTTGAGCATCTCAAGGCTGTGCATGGCTTTCTTCTTCTGATAGCGTAACGCTTTGTACCTGTTTGTCACTGTCACCACGATCGCTTGCTGTTAACCTCTCGTCTCGACAGATATTTGCTCTCGCGGATATCTTTATTCTCTGGCACGCATGGAAGCTTTTTGCGCTGCGGCCAGAATGATGGACTAAAATGTTCCTGTTAAACTAACAACAAGACCCATTCATCTAACCTCCTACGACAGCACGAGCCACTTGGCAGTGTTTTTGAGCATGAGAACTGGGACTGAGGCAGACCGAGACCCTTGGCACCTCCCGAAGCCAGTTGGACCTTATTGCTTCTGGCTACACTGCTTGTTTCACGTCTCTAGCAAATTAAACCAGAATCTTCTGCTTTATTTCTACTGACTGCATCAAATGGATTATGTCCTTCATCTTGAAAGCTTGAAGAAAAACATGCTTCCTTTTATTCTCTGGGAGTGGGAGTGGGAATAATATAAGGTGTTATTAACCCCTATAAATATTTTTCCCCTATTTCTGTTTAACGGAGAGAGGATTTTTTTCAACACATTTCTAATCATAATAGTTTAATTAACTGATTTCTATTAACTGATTTCTTTTATCTTTGCCATGATGACAGTACATAATATTTGACTGGATATTTTTCAAGGTACTAGTATTCAGCTTAAAGTGACATTTTAAAGGCTTAACTGGATTAACTAGGCAGGTTAGGGTAATTAGGCAAGTCATTGTATAACGACGGTTTGTTCTGTAGACTATGGAAAAAATATTGCTTAAGGGGTCTAATAATATTGACCTTAAAATGGTGTTTAAAAAATTAAAAACTGCTTTTATTCTAACTGAAATAAAAAAATATTAATAATTAGAAAAAATATTATCAGACACACTGTGAAAATTTCCTCAACATCATTTGGGAAATATTCAAAAAAGGAAAAAATAAAAACAATGGGGGCTAACAAAACTAGAGTTTTTAATGTGCTTTTTTAAATTTATTTTTTTACTTCAGCTGTGTACATGTATAAATGCATATGCATTTATTTATTTATTTGTATTTGTTTTATTGATCAATTTAATTATGTAAAAGCTAACTGACTAACTAACTAACTGAGGGAAATTATTGAATGAATGAATGAATATATATGTAAAACATTTTTCTCAAACCCATTTCTTAAAAATCCAATAAAAAATAATAATAATTATTTTAATATGGTGCCTATATATATATATATATATACAATAACTTGCCTAATTACCCTAACCTGCTTAACCTAGTTAAGACTTTAAATGTCACTTTAAGCTGTATAGAAGTGTCGTAAAAATATCTAGTCAAATATTATTTACTGTCATCATGGCAGAGATAAAATTCATCCGTTATTAGACATACGTTATTAAAAACTATTATGTTTAGACATGTTTAAAAAAAAAAATCCTCTCTTTGTTAAACAGAAATAAATAAAAAAAATAAATAAATAAACAGGGGGGCTAATAATTCTGACTTTAACTGTATATTATATATATAGTCTTCAACTATATATATATATATATATATATATATATATATATATATATATATATATATATATATATATATATATATATATGTGTATATATATATATATATATATATATATATATATATATATATATATATATATATATATATATATGTGTGTGTGTGTGTGTGTGTGTGTGTGTGTGTGTGTGTGTGACAGTTTACCCATAGTATAAATTTGACAGTATAAGTATTTATCTATTTTTATTATTGATTAGTTTATTTATGTAATTACTATCTAACTAACTGAGTGAAATGGATGCATGAATGAATGAAATAAGTATATTAATGTTTAAAACAACTGAGTATTAATCCTTTTTCTTAAATCCATTCCTTATAAATTCAGTAAATCCAGAAAAAACAATAGTTTTAATATGGTCTTTTTTTTTTAGCAGTTTTTCATATATATGCATATACATTTTTGTGGCAGTATATATTTGTATTTATTGATTTGTATTTGTATAATTAATCAATTTAATGCTGTAAAAACAAACTAATTAACTGAAATAAATAAACATAAATAAATAAATGAAAAAAAAAGTGTAAATTTCCATATAATGATTTTCCCCTCATTCCTTTATACAGAGACGGAGATAAATAAATCATGCACTTTGTGACACAACACTCTACACTTGTTCTGCAAAACGTTCTGTGATAACTAACAGAATGTTTTAATGATGGCATCTGGGCTTTATTTTGAGCGAGCCATGAGCTATGCGCTGATGAAATAAAAAATTCCTGCTCGGAGCCCGACATCCTATAATGAAGGAATGTGACCTCCCGCGAACGAGGGGATCGTAACCATTCGTGTCATCTATCTCATCTGTTGCTCTGACTTTTTGAACTGCTCTTCCCTTTCCTCCAAATCCCTGTTGTAATCTGGAATGTGCTTCACACTTCCGGGAAGGACGCATAAAGTATTCAGAAAATGTGTAAATAGTTGTCGTTCGGTTTGTCATCTGTTGTCTATCTCACAGCAGCTTTCAGATCTTGAATATCGTTTATATACAGTTAGATAAGTCGGACATTTTCCAAATGTTTTACAAGTGATGTTTAATAGAGCAAGGAATTTTTTACAGTATTTCCTTTGGTCCCACTTTATATTAAGTGTCCCTAACTCCTATGTACTTACATCAAAAAATAAATACAATGTACTTACTGTGTTTATAATGTATTTGAGAACACTTGTGGTGCTTTTGAGTTGGGATAGAGGTTGGGTTATGGACAGGTTTGGTGGGATGGGTAGGTTTACAGGTGGGTTAAGGTGTAAGGGATGGTCAACAGTGTATTTACAAATGTAGTTACAAAAGTTAATTACAGATGTAAATACATACATGCATTTAATCAAGCATAAGTACACAGTAAATACATGTATTTACACAATAAGTACATTGTAACAAACTATTAATTCCTATGTAAGTACATATTAGTTAAGGCCACTTAATATAACTTAATATAACTTAATATAAAGTGGGACCTTTCCTTTAATATTTTCTCTTCTGGAAAAGTCTTATTTGTTTTATTTTGGCTAAAATAAAAGCAGTTTTAATTGTTTTAAACCATTTTAAGGTCAATATTATTAGCCTTTTTCATGCAAACTTTTTTCCCCAGACTGACAATGTACCAGGGTGTCCGCGGGGTCCTAAAAAGTATTAAAATGTGATAAATCAATTATTTAAAAGGTTTTAAAAATCTTAATCATGTTTTAAATTTAATGTTCTGGCAATTGGTTTGGACCAAAGCTCTTTCGTCCAGGTCACGTAATTTGCGACAAACACGGGAAGGTGATGTGACGCTCTACACATGTAGCGAAACCATAGAGCGAAACAGACGGCAAAATGGGAAAATGTAGCTTTGCGTACTCCTTGTTGGAGCATAATGAGTTTAAACTAGCTGAAGTCTGTCGCCGAACACTGCGTGATATATGCTTTCAGGCTTTGTTTCTTCCGCACTTATCTGAGTTCTGTTGCATGGTTGTGCTTCATTGATTTATTTAGCTACAACTGTTTATTAAAAGTGCAGTAGGTGATTGTCTTCAGAAACATTTTTTGTTGTGCTGGTTGAAAGCCTCTTAACATTCTGATAGTAATGATTAAGGTAAATGATTTAAATGTATTTATATGTCTTTTTATATTCTGGATAAGGCATAAAACTAAAAAAAGTTCATCCAATTAAAGGTGCAGTAGGTGATTGTCTTCAGAAGCATTTTTTGTTGTGCTGGTTGAAAGTCTCTTCACAGTAATAGTAATGATTATAGTAAATGATCTAAATGTATTTATATGTATTTTTAAGTTTTGGGTAAGGCATAAAACTAAAAAATGTTCATGCAATTAAATAGAGTCGGGCCGACATCTCTCATAATTCCGATAAGTAGGCGAAAATGTCTGTCAGCAAATGCAGATTTGAACAACTACGCAGTCGTTTGTAGGCAGCTCCGCTGACCGCTGTTGGTGCTGCGCGAGAGATCGGTAACAACCTGCTGAATCAAAACTTTTTAAAAACCTGAATCAATATTGGAGTTACCTATGCATGCTGGAGAAAGGATGAAACAATGTCTGAAGGATTTCTCTTAGACAGGTAATGTTCTGTTTTAAAACTATTTTAGCTTCACGCAAAGCTGATGTAACGTCAGATGTTGGGTTATTTCTTCACAGAAGTGTTGTTTAGTCACTAAAATCTTCCAATGAAAGATTGATAAGACTATTTTCAGTTTCATAAGGGACATTTTACAGCATCGATAATGTAGATTTTAATTAGTTTAACAAAAAAACACAAGTAAATACAGCTATTCCGCCTAGTCTCTCCCTATATTGTTTAGCATGCAATTCTAAATATTCACTCTGAAATCGCATGTCAGTTTGGCTTGCTCGCCGCCCGATAAGCACTAGTCGCTTTTAACACATGAGAGAGGGTTCTTTTGCTGTGCTAGGAGGCGTGGCTCTAGACGGCAGGGGAGGGACTGTGATTCAGAGATTTATGCTAAGCTGTTAGCATTGTGAAAGATAACCTACTGCACCTTTAAAATATTGTCGGACCAACAAATAACTCAACTACGACAGGTATCTCAAACTGTCTATCAGCAAATTTAAATGGGAATTTCTGCGCAGCCTCTTTAAGCCGACAGATACATCACTCACGCGCACACATTAAGCATGGATCTACTGCTGACAGAGAGAGAGAGACGTCATCCGGCCAACTCTGCATCAACCTGAATTTTCTTTCTGAAAGATCAACGTGGCCTTGTATGCATGAAAAGAAAGATAGTTTCTGAAAGGGACAAAAATGCAGGATCCAAGCTTTTCTAAACCCTGATTCAATATTGGAGTTACTTTCGTACGCTGGAGAGGAATGAAGTTATGCAGTTCAAAACAACGATCTGAAGGGTGACACCACGGCTGAAGTATTTCTTTTAGACAGGTATGTTTCAAAACTATTTTAGCCACACAACGCTTATGTAGACTGTGTTCTTATTTATAAATGGGTTTATATCAAGTGTGCCGCAAGCCTGCGTTTGAGTGAAGGTCTCGGCCGTTAGATCGCCCCCTGGGGGCTGGCTGCAGTACAAGTCATAAAGCCCGCCTCCTCCGTGTTAATGAAGGAGACTTGAGCCCAAATAAAAAAATTTATTACACTTGCAATAAAATGTCCCGAAAGATGGTTCTGGTCGATTAAGGCTTGTGCTGAAAATAGGTGCAGATCTTCATTTTTGTAAACAGTTTGTTTTTAGCAGTAATTTAATGCTGGGCATGTCATCGTGATTGACAGTTGTGATTGACAGTTTCTCAAAGCAGCGCGTCTGAGCTTCGGCAGGAGACTGAAGTATTATTATTCTATTTCTGTGTTATTTTACCATGACAAAATTCAAAAGTTCAGCAGTAAATTACAGTTTCTGACATACATGATCCTGGTGGAGCACTGTTTATTCGCTAAGGTCAGGGCTTTTTTCGGCACTATTAGTTTGCTGATACACGTACGCCTAGCCACCCAGATAGCAAAACACACTCGGACCAGTTCCAACTAGATTCTCGCCTGCCGGAGACTTACCCCTCAGAGCTCAGACTGACTACCTCTGCTGGACCTACTCCGGATGCCTGGACTCACTGCCCGATTCCAGCCCGAGTCAATCGAGCCAGATGCGGCGGCCGAGCGAGCAGGCGCTGCCGCATGCGAGCCGGAATCAGCCCGCGACGCCGCGAGTAGGTTATGCGCTGCGGCCCGGAGCTGGCGCGATTGAATATATACAACCCTCATATTTGTTAACGTTATTACATCCATTTGTGTTTATATGACAGCAAACGCATGCTGAGAAGTTCGGGGGGGCGTGGTTGATTTTACATAAAGCGTTTGGTTGGAAGCTCGACTCCGCTCATTTTCGCGGCTCCTCCTCTGGCTCCATCAGACAGTCCTTCTGCGCATGTCAAGGCTCCAATTTCAGCAGTCTTTTGCGACAGTTTGTGCCCGTCAAGCAGGCGTTTTGCCCTCAAGGCGTTCAATGGGAAAAGGGGCTGTCGCATCGTCCATATTTTTTTTACAGTCATTGGTTTATATGCACAGAAGTGTTGTTCAGCCTTTTAAAGCGTCCGGCAAAAGATTGACTATTTTCAAGTTGAAGAGAATCTTTTCCTGCATCAATAATAAGGTCGGTTAAACAGACCAGAGCATTCGTTTAGTTGTTCAAGTGAAAAAGGAGCTGAAAACAAGCGATTTACAGTACGAGGATCAGCGAGCACAGGTGAAAATGAAAAGTCACTCGTTGGCCTGGTAAGGTTAACGCAAGTGTAATGTAAAAAGATATTTCATTAGCACTACTAGATTAGATATTTTTAGCACTAATTTTTTCTAATATAATTTTTCTTTTATTTAATAGTAAAGCATCAGTAAATGTGTTCTCCCGCTTACCAGCTTTACTGAGGTGAAGTTTGATTTATATATATATATATATATATATATATATATATATATATATATATATATATATATATATATATATATATATATATATATATATCAGATTTTTTTCATTTTTGAACAGTGAAAGCCTGTGACACGGTTTTGGGGAAATTTAATTCCTGCACCCACTGGCCTTTCCACAACTACGCCTGATAAAGTGTGTGTCTCTGTAGAGTTTTCCAACTGGTGAATGACATGATCTAGTGTTATCAAATCAGTGCGTAAGTTCATGACTAAAGGAGGCATGGCTTTGACGGCAGGGGAGGGTCATAAAATTTCTAAGCTATTATGCTGATGCTAGCATTCTGGCAGATCACCTACTGCAGTTTTAACAACTGTTTATTAAGTTAAAGTTTTGATACTGATTAGAACTTGAAGTGGCGACGAGGTCTTAAAATATTCTGAGAAGAAAGTCTTACAAAGGTAACAAAACTACCTTTAGGATTCCTGCATATACCCTCACTTAGATTTATGGATTTGAAGTGATTTGAATGATTGATGATTTCTCCTACACCACTTGCTTTGTTGGTTTCCGGTTGTGTCACCCGGGGCGAATGCGCGAATGGCTGAAGCTCACGTCCCACATTATTTTCTTTTAGTCAGTGTTTGTAAAACAAAAGGGGAAAAGGAAAACAAAGCATTCCCAAATCCCAGCGTGCGTCCAGATTTTGGATGTCAGGAAGATCTTTTCATGAGTAATCAACACATGGATTCAAGTCAAAGGAAAAGCATCACCAAGAGCTAGTCAGAGCTTTGCTCTACTTTCCAGGGTTTTTTTCTTTTGGAGTGTGTGCAGAAGGGAAGTGAAAACTTCGGCTTAGTCCCTTTATTAATCTTTGGTCACCACAACTGAATGAACCACTAACTTATCCAGCATATTTTTTATGTAACGGATGCCCTTCCAGCTGCAAGCCATCAGTGGGAAACACCCATACACTCTCATTCACACACATAGACTACAGACAGTGTAGCTTATTCAATTCACCTATAGCGCATGTCTTTTAACTTGTTGGGGAAACTGGAGCAAACTCTACGTAGAAATGCCAACTGAACCAGTCGAGGCTCAAACCATTGACCTTCTTGCTTTGAGGCGTCATCGCTACCTACTGTGCCACCGCCTTCCCACATTTGCGTGTAGTTTGAGCGAATTTTTGAGTTTTTGGACTCAAGAATCTGGCTTAGCTTTGATTGGGTTTTGTTGCTATACATGACTAACTTGCTCTGATAAAGCTTTTACTGTAGTTAAGAGATCACAAACCCAAACTGGACCAATCAGCTATGAGAAAAATTACATTAAGTGTGGGTTTTTGCACGCAAATTATATGCCTTTGGGTAATCAGGAAATCACCCATAGCAACTTTAACGTGTAGTTTGGTAAAACCTTCAGCCCACCACCTTTATTCAAGTTTGTTTTTTGGCTCTTCATAAGAAAAAGTTTGGGCATCTTTGGTTTATATCTAGAGTTGTGCAACTACACTAAGTGACAAAAGTCTTTTCGTCGATCCCATTTGTAAGGACGATAACCGGTTTGAAGGTTTACCGCGGTTTGAAAAAGTCAAGATTTTAATACCGCAAAATGTTTCTGTTTTACCGGTATGTATAATGTTTTTTTTTTTTTTTTATGTGTGTTTACAACTTTTTTAAATTTATTTTTTAGAGCAACAGTTTCCCCAGCAGAAAAAAGACCCTCCATATTGTAGTGGTCAGCCCATGATTCAGGAAACATCTGAAAAACAAACTGCTTATACACCAACTTCAAAGCATACTATAGGCCTGAACAGTGCAGTGGCTTACTTTATACGCAAAAAAAAAAAAAAAAGATATGCAAAGATGCCTTTTCAGGTTGTAAAGAAATCTGTGTTTTTAAAACTAATTAAGACAGCAGAAATCAAATAAAATATATTAAGTTCAATGAGGAAAAAAAGTTGTTGTTTTACCCAGACTTTTAAAAAGAGCATAATTTAGAGCAGTAATCACAATATCGTCATACCGTGAAACCGTGATGTTTTTATCCAAGGTTTTCATACCGTCAGAATCTAATACCAGCCCATGCCTAGTTGTAAGAGCAGCAACGAATAGCTTGACTTCTAGTTGATCATTTGGAAAAGTGGCAGAAGATTTTTTAGATCCCAATTCTGCATACAATAATTACTGCAGAAGACCTATTGGAACCCGCATGGACCCAAGATTCTCATAGAAATCAGTCAAGTTTGGTGAAGGAAAAGTCATGGTTTGGGGTCATCTTCAGTATGGGACATGCAAGAGATCTGCAGTGTGGATGGCAACATCAACAGCCTGAGGTATCAAGACATTTGTGCTGCCTATTTCATTACAAACCACCCGAGAGGGCAAATTCTTCACCAGGATAGTGCTCCTTCTCATCCTTAAGCCTCCGCATTGAATTTCCTGAAAGCAAAGAAGGTCAAGGTGCTCCAGGATTGGCCAGCCCAGTCACCAGACATGAACATTATTGAGCAAGTCTGGCGTAAGATGAAAGAAGAGGCATTGAAGATGAATCCAAAGAATCTTGATGAACTCTGGGAGTCCTGCAAGAACACTTTCTTTGCCATTCCAGATGACTTTATTATTAAGTGATTTGAGTCATTGCAGAGATGTATGGATGCAGTCCTCCAAGCTCATGGAAGTCATACACATTATTAATTATTTTTCCACTGCATAATGACTTTATATTCTATACTGGACATTATTTCTGTTAAGTGACAAGGCTTTTGTCTAAGCAAAGTAATTAAACAATTAAAAAGGCATGATCGTATTTTATTTATGTAAAATAAGCCTAATCTTGAGGCCTATGCCTTTCATTTAAGCCATTTCTGATACCAAATGATCAACTAGAAGTCAAGTTATTATTTGTTGTTTCTAAAACCTGGATATGCGACAAGGCTTTTGTCAGGTAGTGTACTCAACTCATGTTAGCCGGATTTGTTTGGTTTTTGTCAAACCCAAAGCATACTCTGCAACCCTGAGTTTGTTTAACTCATTTTGTCAAACAGAAAGAAGAATTGTACAATTTTCTCAACCTTTTTTTTCTTCGAGATAATCATGAGATTGCTAGAATATCTGGCTGGTGATTTAATGGAAACATGAAGACTAGTTTTCACTAATAAAATATAACAAGGAAACGTGTGACACCGTACAGTGCACACAGAGAGCTACGTGGCCCCTTGAATTGATTAGTATCTGCAGTTCCTGGCCGAGGGCACAGGCGACGCATAATGAAACAAAAGACCAGGGAGCTGAGCCATACTCAGAGCTTTGTTATTTCCTGCTGTCTCTGTTCATCTCAGACAGCTACCAAAGGCAAACCTACTAACAAAAGACCCATATAGTCCCACAGTTTTAAAACCAGCCAATGAGATCCTGGCGTTTAACAAAATAAAGATGCACACAAACAAAAAGAAGGACTTTGGCTCGGCAACTGGAGTGCTCTGGATTGTCTGGCGTGCCCGTAATGTCTCATTCTCACTGGGGGACCGACTTGGTTAGCATCATTCTGACCGAACAGGGAAAAAAAATAGCTTATTCTGCCCAGACAATTCCTGGTTATTCAAGTTTCTGGTTGAAGGCAGGTAATTAAGGGTATGAGTTGGTTATAGATTGTGATGGGAAGTCACAAGGGCTTGTGAGGGTCTTACTTAGCTTGCTAATTAAATCCTCCAAAATCAAGCTAAAACACGAGGTCGGGGGGTTAAAACATTCTTATACTAACCTGGGTTAATTATATGTATTTAAAAAGCACTTCAGCGACATTGTCAACCACTTCAGTGGATGTAAATATTTAGATCAACTGCTTAGTCAGACCTTTGGTGGGATGTTGACTAAAAAAAACATTAGTGCACTTTGTTACACATCCCAAAATTATTATTGCTGCTTTATTCAAATCATATTTTCATATTTGCCTCAGGCTGTTGATTACAGATAATTATTTTATTAATAATATAAATTTCTTTGCACCTATTTATTATTTTACCTAAGTATAAGATCAGGATTCATGGGTATTTCATTTACTTTCCTCTTTTTTTGGACTGTCATAGTGATGGTTTTCATTCTTTTTATTGCGAAAAAGCCATATCACCCTGCAGCCCAAGACTGATTACTCACTAAAGCTAAGCAGGGCTGAGCCTGGTCAGTAGCTGGATGGGAGACCACATGGGAAAACTAGGTTGCTGTTGGAAGTGGTGTCTGTGAGGCCAGCATGGGGTGCTCAACCTGTGGTCTGTGTGAGTCCTAATGCCCCAATAAAGTGAAGGGGACACTATATTGTCAGTGGGCGCCGTCTTTCAAATGAGGCGTTAAACCGAGGTCCTGACTCTCTGTGGTCATTAAAAATCCCCAATGGCACTTTTTGTAAAGAGTAAGGATGTAACCTCGGTGTCCTGGCCAAATTCCCTCAATCGGCCCTCACGATCATGGCCTCTCAATCATCCCTATCCACCGAATTGGCTTTATAACTGTCTCCCCACTCCACCTATAGCTGGTGTGTGTTGAGCGCTCTGGCGCCGTAGCTCTGTGGCTGCCCTCGCATCATCCAAGTGGATACTGCACACTGGTGGGGGTGTGCAGGTAATGTTTTCTCTCTCTCTCTCTGTTGGTAAAGAGCTGTCAACAAATATTTTTCCTCCATATCCCAAAATGCATAGCGCATTGGCCTACGGGAGCTGGATTAGTCCAAAAGGCGCAGTACTTTTTGCGGTTGGGTCTGTTTTAGTTCGGATCATATTCTCACCACAAACGAACCGCCCCTGGTTTAAGAGGTGGCCTCGGTACGCTTTTTTGGGGCGCATTTGGTGCGCATTCGAGTACGATTGCTGCATTCACACCTGCCCAATCACACCAAGAGGGAAAGCAAACTCTAGTGCGATTCAACAGAACTAAATAAGGCAGGTGTGAAAGCACCCTTATATTAATTTACAATGACGAAGGGCAGAGGGTTGCTGAAGAGCTACTGAGAGATTTTAGCTGCTGTCTGGGCTATTACTGCCTTTCTACACCTCCCGTTCTTCATGTGTTCAATAATTTCCCCCTTCAGTTCATTTTATTACATAACTTAATTTGTAAACTAATTAGATTTGTTTTGCATATGTATATGCATATATTCTTTTGTTGTTATCAACATCCAGGGAAAATTTAAGTCAATAGCACCTTTAGAAATATGTTTTCTGAGAGAAAATGGTGGTGTCCAATACTTATTTTCCCCACTGTATTTAAAATAAGCTGAAACAGCACAATTCTTAAGGGTTTTTTGGACAACTTAATAGTTTTTTGTTCACTTCACTTAAATTTGTAAAATTTAAAAAGTTAACTTAATTGACCTAACACAAATCGATTGTGTGGTACCCAGCTTTTTTTTAAGTAAGGGTGTATGCCTGCAGATTCTTTGGGTTGCTTAAAACAAACTTTACAATAATGAGAAAGATGTTAAAGAGCACTACCATGACCAAATGTTAATAAATCATGGTAGCTATGCAGTTAATGAAGTAAACATTTTCCTGAGCAAACACTGAACCCCATTAGCAGCCTTTTAGTGCAGTTAGGTATCCTTGAGTCACTTTGAACAGCATCCGCTAAAGCCAATTAGCAAGCCGTGACATACTTTTTTCAACTTCTTTTCTGTTAAAGAATGTTTGATGCCTTTACTCAGTGTATTTATTCCTCTTGGGAGTTGGGAGTTGGTCTTCCTGCACTCAGTACATTAGTGCCTCTGTGAACATTATTGACTCTGACTTGTGGTTAAGTGGCCGCCAATTATGTTGGCTCGCTCACTGCTGGCCATGCCTTTATCCATCCCTCCATTTTTAACAAGCAGACCTGGGAGAACGTGTTGCTATCCCTTAATGCATTTAACACCAAATAAAATGACCAGATGCATGATAGTAAATGAATTACAAACACAACCAATTAAGCAGAACAACAAATAAAAAAACACAGATGGAAGCAAAATAAAAACAACAGCGGCGATAATGTTGTAGGAAGTCTGCAGATATGTAGCGTAACTGCGCTTTAGGCGTCCTGAGTTCAAGTCCCAGCTCGCAAATCTTTTAAACCCTTTCCTCTGCTTTTTCCAACTTCACTTACTGTTAAATACTGTCCTACACTGTAAAAATATCCATAAATTTGCAGTTTTCTGTATTTTGTGATTTTTTTTTTTTCTTGTTTATTTCTACTTTTATATTGCATTACAGGTCCTAGATCTTTTAACTATTGGAAAAGTGAATAGTTTAAAGTGATGTATTGTTTGAGCTGGTGTTGTATATTATAATTCAAAAACCTTGTAACAAGCTGCCAGTACATTTTCTTTTATTTTACAGACTTATTTCTCTCTATATTATTTCCTTATACGTAATTATTTTTCGAACCACTAAATTGCAAATGTTGTGTTTTTTCTCCACTTTCTTCCTAAATGAAGCTGCCTAAATAGTTATTTTAAAGGGTGGAAAAGTCGCCTGCTTCAAGACACTATAGAAATGTTTAATTGGTGAAGGAGCTAAATTTGATCAATTAACTTAACTGGATAACAAATTGCATTGAGCAGTTAATTTTTAAAATGGACTTATCTACTGACCACATTCGTTTATATATACATATATATATGTATGTATGTATGTATGTATGTATGTATGTATGTATGTATGTATGTATGTATGTATGTATGTATGTATGTATGTATATATATATATATATACGCACATATATATGTACGTACATATATATGTACGTATATATATATATATATATACATACATACATACATACATACATACATACATACATACATACATACATACATATATATATATATATATATATATATATATATATATATATATATATATATATATATATATATATATATATACATATATATATACATACATACATACATACATACATACATATATATGTATATATAAACGAATGTGGTCAGTAGATAAGTCCATTTTAAAAATTAACTGCTCAATGCAATTTGTATATATATATATATATATATATATATATACATACATATATATATATATATATATATATATATATATATATATATATATATATATATATATATATATACATACATATATATATATATATATATATATATATATATATATATATATATATATATATATATATATATATATATATATATATATATATATTAGGGATGGGAAGATTAATCGATATGTATCGATACGCGGTCATGCGCGTGCATGATGCGAGTGCATCGGTTGAGCAGCAGAGGATGAATGAAATTTTGGAAGCAAATCGAGATGCATCGGTTTTTGCGAGATGCATCGGTTTTTCCGAGATACAGCTTATTTTTTTAATATAGAATGTATTTTTTATTTATTAACAAGTGTTGTCAACCTGTTTTTGGCGCATAATTTAATAGACCTACATAAAGTAAGCCTTAGCAACGGATTTGCGGATGTGTACACTTACACTACAACTCAGTGTATCAGGTGTGCGGATGAAGCTAGTGGTGCGCCCTCAGAAAGCGCGAGAAGCAAAACAAACATTTTATTCCCCACTGAGTTTTAAATCTAAAGTATGGCAACATTATGGATTTAAGGATGGACGACTTGACAGGACAGATGCAATTTGCAAAATGTGCCGCGCATCTATAAAATACGCGGGCAGTACGAGTAATCTGAAATCTCACTTGAAGTGGCGCCACGGTGTTGTTGTGAAAGCATCTTCCAGTGTTCGTACATCCCCGGCTTTCGCACTGGTTGAACTGTAGCTACCAGCTCAAAAAGTGGTGAGAAAAGCATTGCAATTTTTTTTTTCCATGCGCAAAAGTTTTGTGCGCTCTATGCCAATAACGGATGTTATTGCATTGTTCATCTGCAGGGCCGGAGCAAGCTGAACTGCTGCTCTAGGCAGAGGACGATCACGCCGCCCTCAACCCCAATGTGAAAACGAAAATGACCGGTTATGAAAATGAAGTGACGTGTCGCGGACCTCTATTCTGCCGCCTTATGCGCGGATATAACTGAGGACGCGCGGGTGTCGCGGACCTCTGTTCTGCCGCCCTATGCGCGGATATAACTGAGGACGCGCGGGTGTCGCGGACCTCTATTCTTCCGCCCTATGCGCGGATATAACTGAGGACGCGCGGGTGTCGCGGACCTCTATTCTTCCGCCCTATGCGCGGATATAACTGAGGACGCGCGGGTGTCGCGGACCTCTATTCTTCCGCCCTATGCGCGGATATAACTGAGGACGCGCGGGTGTCGCGGACCTCTATTCTTCCGCCCTATGCGCGGATATAACTGAGGACGCGCGGGTGTCGCGGACCTCTATTCTTCCGCCCTATGCGCGGATATAACTGAGGACGCGCGGGTGTCGCGGACCTCTATTCTTCCGCCCTATGCGCGGATATAACTGAGGATGCGCGGGTGTCGCGGACCTCTATTCTGCCACCCTATGCGCGGATATAACTGGGTGTTGCGGACGCCGCCCTCTCTATACTGCCGCACTAGGCGGTTTTAAACACCTACTCCTGTTAATTTTTATTTAATTATAATAATAATAATAATATTAATAATAATAATGATAAAAATAATGGGTGTCACGGTGGCACAGTGGGTAGTTTGACCACCTCACAGCAAGAAGATTGCTGGTTTGTTATATTTTTATTAGCCTGTTGTTTACAGTGACAGTGATGTTTCAAAGCAGCATAACACTGCTAGTTCACGACCTTAAGTTTTGAATATTCAGTGGCAAAATATATCTTTGTAAAACTTGTTTTCATAGTTGAAAAGTTAAATCACAATTCTTGTTGTGCAATGGTAAACCTTTATGTTGAAAGAGTGCAAATATATATATTTTAATATATATTGCACTTATACATTCTGTTTATCTTGAAAATACTTAAATAATATGTGCTATAGGTTCTAAAATGGCCCTCTACTGTAAACTGACACTCTGGCTCTGAAAGAAAAACCAGTTTGTAAAAAAAGTCTTGGTTTTGCTTGGTTAATAAATAATCAAACTCATTCAATGGCACAGCATCCTCTTTCACATAATCTCATAAACTTGATTTAATTAGTTAGTGCTGAATTATCGCATTGTATCGTGATATGGGTGTAAATCGTATCGTGTCGCATCGCAATATGTCATAAATGTATCGCTAATATATCGGATCGTATTCTTTGTATCGAGATGCGTATCGGATCGGCATTATAGCTTAGATGCCCAACCCTAATATATATATATATATATATATATATATATATATATATATACGTACATATATATACGTATAGAAATGTAGATACACATATATATGTACACAGTACACAAAATACAGTTATGTCCACGTAATACAGTTTTGCATCATAAGGTGTAATAAAGTATTCCTGTGCAATCTGTCATCAGCATTAGCGCGACACCTTTAGTAAAAAAGTAAGTCCACAAGTCCTGTGTAATGAACCGCCTCTTTGTGTTGAGAATAAAGGAAACCCTCCCTTCATTCAGAAGCAGGCCCATTTTTTTTTTCCTTCCTGAGACTGAAGAATGGCTGACCCACGTGACCGTCCAGCATGGAGCTGTTGTTCAGTCAGCTGAAAAACACAAACACAGTGAAGAGAGCTGATTGGAGTGAGGGGAATGTGGGAGGAGTAAAACTGTGAAAAGCAGTGGAAACACCTGTGTCCACTTCACTATCGCTGTGCTCCCAGGCAGGGGTCTGCAGCGTGACGTAGATCATTATTGTGCCTCCGTTCAAGTCCCGGGACAAAGGTGTTTATATTCTCGGCCAGTCAAAGCACCCTGGAAATGCTGTTTGTTGTTTGGCTTGTGAAGTTCAAAAATATTGATGTCCTTGGCTGATGTTTACATGCTATATGGTGATTCAAGAAACATTTAATGGTAGTGACGCATGATTCACGTGAACGGATGTTTTGTGTGAGCACTGCAAATATGTTTTTCTTAGATTCTTCGTATTATTTTTAGTCCAAATATCTAAAAACTCTTAAATTAAGAAGCATTATTTTAGACAAGCAAAAAAATATAGTCTTGTTTTAGGAAATAATACAACAAAATTTGTATTTTTTCCTTTTAGCCAGCAAAATAATCTGCCGTTGGTGTGAGCAACATAATCTTGTTTTCTTTTTGACATGAGATTATTTTGCTTACCCCATCACTGGGGCGGTACACATACCTTTGGAAAATCTTAGGTAATAAAGTGTAGCTTTAAGGTACTAATATGGACCGCCTCAGTGACAACTTGTGGCCCGTTATTTTTGAGACAACACTAGAAAAACACTTTAACAACCACATTTTATCAGTTTTATTAAAAAACAACACATTAGCAACCACAAAGATGTCAATCACTAAGAAAATAAAACTCCAGTGACGTTAAAAACAGCACCATGACAAGCATAAATCAAGCCAAACATGTCAAGCTAAATTGTGTCTTGTCACTCTGAATGCCTTAATAACATAGCAACCGCATGTTAAACATGCTAAAAACTGTCAAAACCCCCGAGAACACCATGACAACCTGAGAAATAGCTCTTAAAACAGCATGAAAACCACATGGCTATAGGGCTGGGCGGTATGACAAATCTCATATCACGATATATACTCACCGGCCACTTTATTAGGTACACCTTACTAATATCGGGTTGGACCACCTTTTGCCCTTAGAACTGCCTTAATCCTTCATGGCAAAGATTCAGCAAGGTACTGGAATTATTCCTCTAGGATTTTGCTCCATATTGACATTACAGCATCATGCAGTTGCTGCAGATTTGTCGGCTGCACATCCATGATATGAATATCGCTTTTCACCACATCCCAAAGGTGCTAAATCGGATTGAGGTCTGGTGAATGTAGAGGCCTTTTGAGTACAGCGAACTCACTGTCATGTTCAAGAAACCAATCTGAGATGATTCATGCTTTATGACATGGTGCCTTATCCTGCTGGAAGTAGCCATCAGTAGATGGATACACTGTGGCCATTAATGGATGGACATGGTCAGCAACAATACTCAGGCTGTGGCGTTGCTGTGACGTTGACGCGTTGCTCAATTTTTTTTAACGAGCTCAAAGTGTGCCAAGAAAATATCCCCCACACCATTGCACGACCACCACCAGCCTGAACTGAAGATACAAAGCAGGATGGATCCATGCTTTCATGTTGTTGACACCAAATTCTGACCCTACCATCCAAATGTCGCAGCAGAAAATGAGACCGATCAGACCAGGCATTGTTTTTACAATCTTATGTTGTTCAGTTTTGGTGAGCCTGTGTGAAGTGGTCTTCTGCTGCTGTAGTCCATCTGTCTCAAGGTTCGACTTGTGCATTTAGAGATGCTCTTCTGCATACCTCGGTTGTAACGAGTGCTTATTTGAGTTACTATTTGCGCCCACAGAACTGCCACTCACTGGACATTTTCTCTTTTTTGGATCATTTTCTATAAACTCTAGAGATGGTTGTGCGTGAAAATGCCAGTTTGATCAGCAGTTTCTGAAATACTCAGACCAGCCCCTTCTGGCACCAACAACCATGCCACGTTCAGGGGCTCTTACAATCTTTCTTCCCCATTCTGATATAAAAGGATTGAGTAAACTTGACAAGGGCGATGCAATGGCGCAGTAGGTAGTGCTGTCGCCTCACAGCAAGGAGGTCGCTAGTTCGCAGTTTCGAGCCTCGGCTTGGTCAGTTGGCGTTTCTGTGTGGAGTTTGCATGTTCTCCCTGCGTTCGCGTGGGTTTCCTCCGGTTGCGCCGGTTTCCCCCACAGTCCAAAGACATGCGGTACAGGTTAATTGGGTAGGCTAAATTGTCCGTAGATTATAAGTGTGTGTGTGAATGTTTCCCAGAGATGGGTTGCGTCTGGAAGGGCATCCGTTGCGTAAAAATGTGCTGGATAAGTTGGTGGTTCATTCCGCTGTGGTGACCCCGGATTAATAAAGGGACTGAGCCGACAATGAATGAATGAATGAATAAACTTGACAACAGACCTCAGCTGACCTTTTGTTTGTTTGTCAACACCTGTCTGATCATTTTTGTACACTCAAGTAGAATTCATTGCCATATTTCAGACACTTCTGGGAAGTTCTAGAGACGTCTACTAAAGTGTTTCCCCGACTGCTGTTTTGGGAATACTAACAAAAAGCAAAATGTTTAGAGCTGAACATCACTCAACTCTCTGAGGACTGCATGTTTGTGTTGTTAGGATAGAATTATGTGTTTTCAATTGAAACGCTTTCAGAAAAAAAAAGGCCGAAAATTCATCTCAAATGAGGAAATCTCCCTAGAGGAGCGCAGTACCGAAGAATCCGACAGATCCAGCTGTATGAGCCGCTGTAATAAGTAATTGACACGTTAGACTCGCACCAGATTGAAGGTTTTTCCTCCGCATTTCTGACATGCATGAGTTGTCATCGACTCAATAAATTACAGGTCATGAAATTATGATGCTGTCAATATGTTGTTCGTTTGGCATTTTTTGAGCATTTCCACATTACTCGCCCTCCACCCACCAAATTGTAAGCATCCCCATTGACCAACTAAAAATATCTGTCCTTAAAGTGAACCATATGTGCGGTATTGCGTAACTGACCATAAGAAATATCCTGAATTTAGAAAACTTCATACTGGTAATGTGAACACTGTGTTAACCTCAGGGTCATTTAGAATTCTTAGCTCTTGCTGTACTGTAAAAAATATCCGTATTTTCCGATTCACAGATGTTTTCTGTGTATTTACGGTTGTGAATTACATTATGGGAATTTTATTTGTGCTCTGTCCACTTTTAATAACGAAAATTCATGGTTTGTCATGGTATGAGGTTGTGTAAGTGCCTTTGGCAAAGGTAACTTGCACTTTTTTGATGTAAATCTGACATTTCGATATTTTGTATTTCTGTGATGTACATTGCGATTGTAATTTCACCAGATGATTAAACAAGTTAATTGTATTGATTGAAGGGATTTTGTAGGGGAGTAAATCTCGAATAATATATAGCAAATAAATAACAAGCATAGACAAGCAGCAATGAAAGAGAACTCGCATCCGGGCTCACTGCCTCCCGTTGGCCTTAGAATGCCAGAGAACAGCGAACAATATTAATTGAAGCCGATATATATATATATATATATATATATATATATATATATATATATATATATATATATATATATATATATATATATATATATATATATATAAATATATATAAACCTATAGATTTATGCCAAACTTCCTTCTGTCAGCAGGTGGCGCTTCAACTGTGACTCAATATTGGCATGTAGATGTCTTCAGGAGAGGAATCTTATCAAACGTGATGTTTCAGGCAGATTGGATATTTTGTGGCTGATTTATAAGCCAAAATTCCTTCTGTCAGCAGGTGGTGCTATGACTGACTCAATATTGGCATATAGATATCTAAAGGAAATTACTTTTTTTAAACCATGTGTAGTTTCAGGCTGATCGGACATTGTGTGGATTAGTTATAAGTACATCCTGTTTCATGGCGAAGCACTGAGGTTTGTCATGCCGCCACGGACAAACCCTTCAGCAAAAACTCTAGTTCTTCGCAATATATTATTGCTAGAGTTTTCAGATAACACCACCCGAATTTGGTGCTGATAGGATAAAATATGTGGGAGTAGTTTGTTATAATGTAAAACATGTCAATTTCTTTTGACAGCAGGTGGCACTATAACAGTATCTGGATATCGGCATGTAAACATGTTCAGGTCAGGACTGTTATCAAATTTGTTAATTTTGAGGCAGATCGGATAATGCATGCCTGAGTTATAACAACTTCCTGTTTCGTGGCGAATCGTCAAAGTTTGCGAAGCCGCCACGGACTTGCCCTTCGACAAAAACTCTAGATCTTCGCAATTTAACATCGACAAGGCCTTTAGATGACAAAACCCAATTTTGTTGTTGATCCGATAAAATCCCTAGGAGGAGTTTGTTAAAATACAACGCCTGGAAATGGCAAAAACGGCACTTTTTCGCCGCAGGAAATTTAAAATATCCGACTTCCTGTTAGGTTTGAGATTCCGCTCCAAGAGTTGTGGGTTTTGGCGTGTTTGAGGTGTGTGCCAATTTTCGGACGTGTGCGTGATTAATAGCTCTGAGGCCAGTTCGTCAAAAGTGCATAGGTGGCGATGTCGAGTCATTTTGCCACGGCCACTTACGAAATCCATAACAAACGTAAATTTTTGCTACTTCTGAGGCGTGTACAAAGTTTTGTGAGTTTTCGGGCTTGTTTAGCCCCTCAAAACCGCCATTCATTCCACGGAAGAAGAAGAAGAAGAAGAAGAAGAAGAAACAGAGCAATTCCAGTAGGGCCTACGCATCGTTTCGGTGCTCGGTCCCTAATAAGTGAAAGAAAAAAAACATGAATCACAAAGTACGTTAAACTGTCAATGTACAGATATTTGCTGCAGTGTGTAATGGGATGGACCACAAAAAACACTTCTTCTTTTTTTTTTTTCATTTCCTTTGACCCTGAAGATGTTCTCAGGAAGTGTTTTCATCACAGGTTATACTTGGGCTCAACACATTCAGATAGAAGAATAGCATCTCCATCTTGGCCCAGCTGAGCATTTCCTACCGCCTGGTCAGAAATAGAGCGTCCCGTGTTTGGATTCTGCATTAGCATTCTGTCTGTTCTGATAAAACTGTACAGTGTTGACGGAGGACGGCCAGTGCTGACACCTCTTTCCCCCGTGTTATTGTTCTTCTTCCTGAGAGATTTACAGCTGTTGTCCACCCTCACATGAAGATTGTGTTGGGACAACAAGTGTCTGTTCCATTTATAACGCATTCTCACACCTTAAGAAAACACACCCTCTTGTGCTGATGTGCTGTTTACCTTGACAGCTTTTTTAGTCATCATATACACACTCCCAATGGAAAAGCTCAATATATCCAGAGAGATTTGGATATAAAGATATAGAGATTTCCAGAGTACTTTGGTGATGTTTTAAAGGGGTAGTTTTTTCAAAATGAAAATGGACTCATTATACTCATCCTCAAGTGGTTTCAAGTCTGAGAGTTTCTCAGAGTAGTAAGTTTTTTTTCTGTTAATAATAATAATAATAATAATAATAATACATTTCATTTGTATAGCACTTTTCCAACATACATGCAACTCAAAGTGCCTCACAAACAACAACAAAAAAGCATTAAAACAGACCACATAAACTTGTCACATATACTCAGATAAAAGCATTCATGCACACAAAATATAAGCATATCCACATGATCACGCACACGATAGTCCTTATATATACAAGCACACACCATGCATACACACATAAACCTACAACAATATAGATAAAATGCATACACCTTAAAAGCTTGTGTATTCATACGCAATTTTAAAAAGATGTGTCTTAACACGTTTTTTTTTTTAAACATGAATACTAGGGAATTCTTTCACTTCAAGAGGGAGACAGTTCCAAATTTTTGGAGCATAATGGCTAAAAGAAGTGCCGCCAGATCGCATCAGGTTTACAGAGTAAAATTGTAAAAGCCCAGCGCTAGAAGAGCGTAGCAAACGGTTTGGACTATATTTTGATAAACAGTCGGAAATGTAGGAAGGTGTCATGTTGTGAAGTGCTTTATAAACCAATAAAAGAATCTTAAAATCTATTCTTTGGCGCACAGGTAACCAGTGTAATTCTATTAATACGGGTGTGATGTGCTCTCGTTTCTTCAATTTCATTAAAACTCTGGCTGCTGCATTTTGTATCAGTTGCAACTTCATTATAGAACCCTTAGGTAAACCAGTATAAATAGCATTGCAATAATCAAGTCGAGAGAAAATAAAAGCATGAATTAATTTCTTGGCATCATCAAAAGATAGGACACAAAAGAAGATATTTTGGGTTAACCATTGATATACTTAGAAGGAAAAACAACTACTATGGAAGGCAATGGCTGCTGGCTATTTTCTTAGTGAAACAAATTTGTAAAAGCGTGAGTAAAGGATGACAGAATTTTTAGTTTTGGGTAGGGTTGGGTTCCGAAACCTGGTGCCATTATAGCACCAGTATCTTTGTAACCTGTATGTAGTTGACTGAATCAGCATATGAATTACAGTGCCTAATTTTAGTGCCACTTGTGCTGCGACAAGGACGTAAGAAGCATCAAGGGGTGCATCAAAGACACACATAAGTACACATTGTCACACCATCTCTAAACATTTTATTCGAAACAACTTTAAGGTATACGGACAGGCGATGTCAGCCGTTTGTTCTTGTTGCTTAGGGAATGGACACACGCAACGCACGCAGTACAGCGCATTCGGTGAGCGAGAGGGACTCTCTTCAGATCAACGCGCATGATCACGTTAATCAAATTTGCTTAAACTAAGCATTCTAAAGGGTATTTTACAAGCAAGGATTCTGACACAGCAATGTGAAGCAGATGCTTTCCAAAAGTTGCGTGTAAGGGGGAAACACATCAAACTTAATGACACATTTGAGGGCTCATGGAATCAACTTAAAGGCAAAGGAATGCACTGTCTCTGAAAGCTTGCGACATCATCTGGCACTTTCAATAAGTATGTACATGGAGCTCAATGCTCCTATTTTAATATGATTAAGACAATACTCTGATTAGGAGTCTAGACTACCATGTAAACAGTGATTTTTGATTACCTTAAAGGACCACAGACATCTGTGTCGTGAAATGTAGTTTTTTCTTTCCATTCAACGTGCGGTATCAAATTCCATTAAAAGAGCACTCTTCCACCAGTCCTTACTTAATGCTTGCATCAAATACCTGTTTGTCATGGGGCGTGAATAAAATGTTCCTGAATGAAAGTGAAACTGCAGTTAAAGTAGAAAAATTAAAAATTAAACGCCTAAAATTACATGAAACTCTGGAGGAAGCATGGATAGCGTGGTGACGCAATGACCTTAATGGATCTATGTACATATAACATGTAAGACGGGATCATGAAAGGAACATTCAAAAAGCAACTCATGTAAACACCTTGATCATATCATTGTCTTATTCAGATTAAGGCATCATTAGATCACTGATAACTATGTAAACATAGACACAAGCCCCAACCCTAGAAAAAAGGAGTTCAGTATTTTGATGTCAGCCTTTCCACAGGTTAGTATAAGCTAATGTAATTTAATAATGGAAATCCTAAATTCATGCTAACCAACAAATGATCAGGAAATATATTCATGTAATTCAAGTATATAAAATAAGAATTGATGTTTACTTTAAACTTTAATTAAATTATATTGTTCTATTAAAATTATTATTTTAAAAGATTTTGTTAAATAAAAGATTTTTCTGAAATCATCCACCATCATTTTGTGGCTCAAAAGTATCGGTTTAGGCCCCATTTTGGCATCGGTACAGTTTTAAAAGTAGCATCGGTATTGAAATAACCCCAAACAATACCCAACTCTAGTTTTGGGTGTACTATCTTTTTAAGGGAGCATCACAAATGCTGTGCTTCAGCTGCCTATTCTGAAGAATTATTTTTATGAGAGCAAGCTAGGTAAATGGGCGACACGGCGGGTAGCACTGTCACCTCGCAGCAAGAGGGTCGCTGGTTCAACCTCCATCTGGGTCAGTTGGCATTTCTGTGTGGAGTTTACATTTTCTCACCGTGTTCGCGTTGGTTTCCTCCGGGTGCTCCGGTTTCCCCCATAGAATATCCACTTCGATATAAATGACCGAGGGAGTAAATAAGTAAGTAAGTAAGTAAGCTAGGTAAATAAGGTAATTGTCACTTTTGATCAATAGCTAAATGGATGAAACCAGTGTTCTTATGAACATGTTGGTATGATTCAGTTGGCACAAACTGAGATTGAGTTAATATTGAGATCTGGAGACTCTAGAGACCACTTGAGCATAGTCAACTCAACGTCATGAACTTTGTGATTAAAGGGTCTTAAAGGGATTAATATTCAATTAATAGGCCTAATTTATGCCTCAAAAATATCATTCACATCATTGCTCTACTACTAAATTCAGAGTTCAGACTCTGTTCTATGTCATACCCTTCTCATTTTTTAATCTAGCCTGATTTTAGCAAGAGAGTGTGAATTTCGTTTCGTTTATCCTCAGTTCTGTTCCCGTTTGCTGACATTCAACACATTTTTCTCACTAGTGCACTACTCATAGCAAACAATAGTAACTCAAGCTTACATAGAAAAGTTGAATGATGAGTTGGAGGAGGAGTTGGCCTGATTCAGCATGTAGAATTGCTGCTGTAGGCCCAAATTATGCCTAATAAATATTATCCGCACCATTTCACCACTACTAAATGGAGAGTATATGTCCTACGCTTCTCATTTTTTTAATCTATAGTCTGATTTTAGTAAGAGAGTGTGGATTTTGCTCAGTTTATCCTCAGTTCTGTTCCCATTTGCTGACATTCAACACATTCTATGCACTACTCATAGCAAACAATAGTAACTCAGACTTACATAGAAAAGTTGAATGATGACTTGGAGGAGTAGTTGGCCTGATTCAGCATGTAGAATTGCTGCTGTAGGCCCAAATTATGCCTAAAAGTATTATCCCCACCATTGCACCACTACTAAATTAAAAGTTCATGTCCTACCCTTTTCATTCTTTTAATCTATAGCCTGATTTTAGTAAGGTAGTGGAATTATGTTCCATTTATCCCCAGTTTTCTGTTCTGTTCCTCTTTGCTAACATTTAACACGTTCTACTCACTAGTGCTCTATCACAGCTAACAATAGTAACTCAGGCTTACATAGAAAAGTTGAATGATGAGTCGGAGGAGGAGTTGGCCTGATTCAGAATGTAGAATTGCTGCTGTAGGCCCAAATTATGCCTAAAAAATATTATCCGCACCATTTCACCACTACTAAATGGAGAGTATATGTCCTACGCTTCTCATTTATTTAAATCTATAGTCTGATTTTAGTAAGAGAGTGTGGATTTTGCTCAGTTTATCCTCAGTTCTGTTCCCATTTGCTGACATTCAACACATTCTATGCACTACTCATAGCAAACAATAGTAACTCAGGCTTACGTAGAAAAGTTGAATGATGACTTGGAGGAGTAGTTGGCCTGATTCAGCATGTAGAATTGCTGCTGTAGGCCCAAATTATGCCTAAAAGTATTATCCCCACCATTGCACCACTACTAAATTAAAAGTTCATGTCCTACCCTTTTCATTCTTTTAATCTATAGCCTGATTTTAGTAAGGTAGTGGAATTATGTTCCATTTATCCCCAGTTTTCTGTTCTGTTCCTCTTTGCTAACATTTAACATGTTCTATTCACTAGTGCTCTATCACAGCTAACAATAGTAACTCAGGCATACATAGAAAAGTTGAATGATGAGTTGGAGGAGGAGTTGGCCTGATTCAGAATGTAGAATTGCTGCTGTAGGCCCAAATTATGCCTAAAAGTATTATCCCCACCATTGCACCACTACTAAATTAAGAGTTCATGTCCTACCCTTTTCATTCTTTTAATCTATAGCCTGATTTTAGTAAGGTAGTGGAATTATGTTCCATTTATCCCCAGTTTTCTGTTCTGTTCCTCTTTGCTAACATTTAACACGTTCTACTCACTAGTGCTCTATCACAGCTAACAATAGTAACTCAGGCTTACATAGAAAAGTTGAATGATGAGTTGGAGGAAGAGTTGGCCTGATTCAGCATGTAGAATTGCTGCTGTAGGCCCAAATTATGCCTAAAAAATATTATCCGCACCATTTCACCACTACTAAATGGAGAGTATATGTCCTACCCTTCTCATTTTTTTAATCTATAGTCTGATTTTAGTAAGAGAGTGTGGATTTTGCTCAGTTTATCCTCAGTTCTGTTCCCATTTGCTGACATTTAACACATTCTACGCAGTACTCATAGCAAACAATAGTAACTCAGGCTTACGTAGAAAAGTTGAATGATGACTTGGAGGAGTAGTTGGCCTGATTCAGCTTGTAGAATTGCTGCTGTAGGCACAAATTATGCCTAAAATTATTTTCCCAACCATTGCACCACTACTAAATTAAGAGTTCTTATCTTACCCTTTTAATTTTTTTATTCTATAGCCTGATTTTAGTAAGGTAGTGGAATTATGATCCATTTATCCCCAGTTTTCTTTTTCTTTGCTAACATTTAACACGTTCTACTCACTAGTGCAAACAGCAAACAAAAGTATCTCAGGCTTACATATAAAAGTTGAATGATGAGTCGTAGGAAGAGTTGGGCTGATTCAGCATGTAGAATTGCTGTTGTAGGCTCAAATTATGCCTAACATTATCATCAACACCATTGCACCACTGCTAAATTCTTAGTTCAGATCCTACCCTTGTCTTTCTTTTAATCAATAGCCTGATTTTAGTAATAGAGGGTTCTGTTTATCCTCAGTTTCTTGTTCTGTTGCTCTCTGCTGACGTTTAACACTTTCTGTAATGCACAGAAAACAATAGTAACTCAGGCTTTCATAGAAAAGTTGAATGATGATTCAGAAGAGGAAGAGTTGGCCTGATTCAGCATGTAAAATCGCCGTTGACTGAAGAGAACACTCTGATTCAGCAACAAATCAGAGCGCGAGAACAAAAACTGAAATGATGAAATCGAGCTGATGATGCTCAGTTTGAACTGCAGCGGGTCGTCTTGGCCATGTCTACATGCCTAAACGCATTGAGTTGCTGCCGTGCGATTGGCTGATTAGAAATTTGCATTAACGAGCAGTTGGAGAGGTGTACCTAATAAAGTGGCCAATGATTGTATAATTCTAAACGAGAAAGAAAAACGATCTTCCGTCAACTGGAATGGAGTGTGGATGACTGGGTTCCACCATGAATAAACTTCTCAAAATGGGCAATTTTATCTGAAATCATTACAAATCATACTGTTGTTAATATTTAATTAATTATGCGTCCTTTCTATGCAGCCTTATTGTAATCAATTGATTGTTTATGGAATATGCACCAGCCTGAACCTGTTACTCGACTCCAGAAAAATCGGAGTCTTTCTTTGTCCTCTAACTGGGGCACTGCCTTTTATGGCCTTCATTAAACAGAGATGCAAGTAACGGAACAGAGCACAAGGCAGACGAGGATCTAATATGGTTTGCTCTGCCCTCCGTGCTTTTGACCACTGAACTGATTCTTAGCAGGTCAAGATGCAGATCTTGTGTCTTGTTTGCAGAGTGGACGTGCCGCTCATTTTTCACATGATGGGGAACTCTCACTGACTGGTCAGCTGTGTAACTGAAAGCCCTCTGACATCACGCCTGGTAGAAACCTATGGAGTGCCATTGTCACTTGACTGAGAGCTAAATTAAGGAGGAGGTCTGTCTTCTCTCTGCTGTGACTCAGCTGTTTTTAGCGTTGAAGGAGTGCAAGCGCAGAACAATTGAGCCTCTTTCGCATGACTTGCATCAGCATACTTCAGTGGAGCGAAGCTGGAAGCTCTTGTCAACACGTGGAGCATCATAATGTGATGCTCAAAGTTCAGATCGGTTTAGCTTCAACGTTTGACTCTTGTTTTGAAGTACAGCCATTTTCATTGTTGTATTTAGCTTTTATCATTTGTGCATTGCAAATAATTCTAAGCCTGGAATTCTCACACCTTCTTTAGTGGATTTAAATGAGTGGATGCATGGACACAGTGTAATACATAATTTTACCTCATTTTCAAGATGATGGTGACTGAAGTGATATCACATTGTTTATCTTAAAGTACTAGCTGGAGAATTCCAAAGTGATTGACTTTGTCATTGACTTTTGTTGTTGGTGCCAGTTAAAATGTAGGCAAAAAAATTGATAAAATAGTGGAAAAGATGTACACTCAACGGCCACTTTATTAGGTACACCTTTCCAACTACTTTTTAACGCCAAATTCAAATCAGCCAATCACATGGCAACATTTTGGCATGTAGACATGGTCAAGATGATCTGCTGCAGCAGAGCATCAGAATGGGGAAGAAAGCTGATTTAAGTGACTCTGAACGTAGCATGGTTGTTGTTGCCAGAAGGGGTGGTCCGAGTATTTCAGAAACTGCTGATGTACTGGGATTTTCATGCACAACCATGTCTAGAGTTTCCAGAGAATGGTCCGCAAAGAGAAAATGTGGGCAGCAGTTCTGTGTGTAAATGCCTTGTTGATGCCAGAGGTCAGAGGAGAATGGCCAGACTGGTTCGAGCTGATAGAAAGGCAACAGTAACTCGCGTCACAACCCGAGGTATGCAGAAGAGCATCTCTTTAACGCACAACACGTCCAACCTTGAGGTGGATGGACTACAGCAGCTGAAGACCATCCCGGGTTCCACTCCTGTCAGCTAAGAACAGAAAACTGAGGCTACAATTCGCACAGGCTCACCAAAATTGGACAATAGAAGATTGAAAAGAGGTTGCCATGTCATAAAGCGCGAATTGTCTTAGATTAGATTCTTGAACATGACAATGTGTTCACTGTACTCAAATGGCCTCCACAGTCACCAGAGCTCAATCCAATAGAACACCTTTGGGATGTGGTGGAACGGGAGATTCGCTTCATAGATGCGCAGCCGACAAATCTGCAGCAACTGCGTGATGCTATAATGTCAATATGGACCATCATCTCTGAGGAATATTTTTTAGTATCTAGCTGATTCTCTCCCACAAAAGATAAAGGCAATTCCAAGGGCAAAAAGCGTCCAACCCGATACTAGTAAGGTGTGCCTAATAAAGTGGCCGGTGAGTGTGTATAACCAAGGTCCCTTTAAGGCAAGTCATTTCACTCAGTGGCCATTTTTGAAACGTCTCTCGGGCAGTGTGCTCGGGCATCCTGTTTGAATCGGGTAACTTCAAATCCTTCAAAATTACTTGCCAAGCTTACCATGACATTTCATATTACTAATTACCAATAAAGTTAAACAACATCTGTTTATTTAGTTTCATTTCTAAATGTTTGTATCACACAAAATCTGTAAAAACACGTCTGGTCCAAGCCTTCACTTGACTTGACTTGATTTGACCTGACGCCTTTTGACCTGATCCAACCTGACTCGATTTGACTTGACTTGACTTGACCTAACCTGACCTGACTTGACCTGACCTGATTTGACTGTATCTGACTTGACTTGACCTGACCTGACCTGAATTGACTTTATCTGACTTGACTTGACCTGTCCTGACTTGACTTGACCTGACCTGATTTGACTTTATCTGACTTGACCTGACCTGACCTGACCTGACCTGACCTGACCTGACCTTACTTGACTTGACTTGACTTGACTTGACTTGACTTGACTTGACTTGACCTGACCTGACCTGACTTGACCTGGCTTGGCTTGGCTTGGCTTGGCTTGACTTGACTTGATTTGATTTGATTTGATTTGATTTGACTTGACTTGACTTGACTTGACCTGACCTGAACTAATTTGATTTGGTTTGGTTTGATTTGACCTGTCTTGACTTGATTTGATTCGATTTAATCTGACCTAACCTGACTTGACTTGACTTGACTTGACTGTATTTGACTTGACTTGACCTGACCTGACTTGACCTGATTTGACTTGACTTTATTTGGCTTGACTTGACCTGACCTGACTAGACCTGATTTGACATGACTTTATTTGACTTGACATGACCTGACCTGATTTGACTTGACTTGACTTGCTAGTACAAGAAAATCTGTGGTATTGGTGCTCAAGTTCAAAGTGGTTTGGCAGGCATAGTGAGCCTGGATCATAAATGGCGGCCTGGCAGTAGAAAAACAAGGAAGAACAGCAAAAAAAAAAAAAAAAAAAACAACTGAAGGAAAGTCAGGGGTTAAGATGAAAGAGAGCTGAGAAACTATATTGCATTTTGCACAAAGGCAACTTTTGACTCATGCCTAGTCAAAGTAATAAGGTAAGTGGGTGGAAACAGATGATAACAAGTGATGCGAGAGCAAGAGAGACACAGAGAAAATGAAAGACAGAGCGTGATACAGATTGGCCTCCGGGTTTGAACCAGGATGTTAGCAGCATCCGACTGCAGCCACAATAGCAGGCAGGAAATCTGGAACGCTGGTAGACCAAGACGGAAGAGTGGAATGCTCCTTCTTTTCCTTGTCAGATTGGAACAGGTTCCAGGAAAATTACAGAATATTATGAAAATATGTGATAAATTCCCACTCACGTCCAGATAAACAAATAATGAGAGCGTGTACGTGTCTTTCCGAAGTGGGACGCATCCCAAAAATGGACATCAGATCTAGTAAATTTGACATAAATCTGCTGAACGTACTGTGTTTCAAAGCTTTTATTTTGACTTCTATCTAATATGACTGGGTCTATGATTTTGGAGGAGGGCTTGTGTATTATTATGTTTAATCTACTTCAATATTCCCTCGTTCCTGAGGCTGTTATTATTCGAGTGGCCAGAAGCTCTTAGCTAAAGAGCCTGGGGTCTGGCATTCGTTCAAATACTACAAAACCCAAGCCTCAGCCTGAAGTGTTTTGCACGTGGTCAGTACAACTCATAACATCCAGACATAAAACTACTGTGGTAAAATAAACCAGACATGTCTGCCTGATCAACTGGACTGCAATCCCACATGGGATAGGGAGGGTATTTCACAATAAATATTAACTTGAGTTTAATATTTAAGAACATTTGAAGGAGCTCAGGAAGAAGGCTCTGATTGGTGGATGGTGCTCTAGGACAAAAGTTTCCGACAGCCTACACTTTGTATAACTTTAGTTGTAACTTGATTAACTTGTTAAAATAAGTTATAGGAATATACAAACATATGTTGTCTTGACTTTGTCATTTATGGATCACAACCCACAGTTCGGAACGCATGTGACCTGCAGAGAGATCGCCTACCGCGTCATTCAAATTACGTGTATGAAAGCATTTTGGCTTCTCTGTAAAATATAATGATGACAGAAAAAGTTGTGGTGAGACCTACCTAAATGCTTTGTTAGGTTAGTGTTAGCGTCTTACTGTTTGTTCAGCCTATAGTTATGCATTCAGTGTAAAGCTGCACGATTAAACATTAAAAAATCGTGATCTCAATTCAAACCTGCATAACATAAATGATAATGATTTGCATATGTTTATTAATCCTTCGAAGCGCTGCATTCAAATCTCTGTTTGATCAATGGGGATTCAGTTTTTACACTTTTTTTAGTTAGTTACAAACAATTAAATAAGACAGAAGTACTGGGAAAACAGTTTATAGTTCAGATATAACCATTGATGTTTATGGTTATGATTAAAATCGCCTGTTGACGCCAGTAGCCTAGTGGTTGGTGCGTCGACACATAGCATTGAGATTCTCACAGCGACCAAAGTTCGATTCTTGGCTCAAGGTCTTTCGCCGATCCTTCTCCTATCTCTGCTCCTCACACTTTCCTGTCTGTACATGTCCAATGTCCTATCAATAAAGGTAAAACCCCCTAAAAAAGCTGTTTAATGGAACTTGACGCTGGTGAATGTTGTAGCAATTACATGGCATAGCCAATAGGTGGCGACAAACAACCATCAAAATTATGTCACTGAATAGGTTTTCAAAAATGATCCACCTATAATGAAACATGAGGTTTGATGTGTGAATTTTTGAATCAAGAATTAAAAATAAATATGATGTTTTGTAGAAGATGTTAGATTTCTATATTTAGCATTATCAGTAACAGCAGCAAAGATCATTTTTCGTATTGAATATTTTCCCTTTTCTCAGCAGCTCCTTTCTTGATTTTTATTTTTATTAAATGACAGGTTCTAAATTATGTTTGTTAAAAACCAATGGTTTTTGCAGTAATATTTGTGTATAAATGGAAAGCAACTGACATTTGTCTGCTCCCTTTTTTGCTGATCCGAAAAATGGTCCGATCCATGACTCAAAAACCGTATTGTTATCTGAACAGTGAGATTTGTAATTCCTTATGCTGCATTCGCACCAGACGCGGAAGAAGCATCAAGCGCGAGTGATTTACATGTTAAGTCAATGCAAAAATGCAAATAGGCATCCTGCGGTGCGAATTACGATATTTACGTGCAGCGCTAGTTAAACTTTTGCGCAATTGACACGCTTAACGTGTGTATCGTATGTTTCGCGTGAATCACTCGAGTTCGAAAATCTGAACTTCAGCAGACATTCACACCGTGTCAACCAATCAGGAGCTTGCTCTTAAAGGGGTGTGATTATGACGTAGCGCCTGTTGTTGGTATCTTGAGGGAAAATTCTCCTGCCGACACCGACAACAGTTGATTAAACTGGGCTCGTCTCAGTCAGAAGCATCGCTGAAAGCTTCCATCATCCGTCATCCATTATCCAGGTTAAGTTTCTGGAGGAGTTTATAAGCTCACAGAGCTGGGTGCACCGCTAAAAGGATCTAGTAGACTCAGACACGGCTCCAAACGAATCAAAGCTGTTTTTCAGCCTTCATAAAGCACATAAACACAGTTATAGCTAGAGACACCGGGCAGACAGAAGCTCTGCCCATGACGCAAATCAGCATTTGTTGTGAACTGAATTTGATGTGTAAATAAAACTGATTTGACACACAAATGAAGCGAGTAAACTCTAAATGTTCACACGTCTATTTACACGCGACTAGCGCGATTTATCCACGCTTGTCTGGTGTGTACACAGCATTACACCACTACTTAACACGAGTTTGACTATGGCCATGACTGACGTTGTCATACCGTAAAAAGTAGTGTTAAAGATGGTCTTTAGCTTGGTTTGTTGTGGCCCTTGATGCCTCTGAAGTGCAAAAATACATTTGAAGCTGATACAGATGAAGTCAAAATTATTCGCCCTCTTATGTTTTTCTTTTTCAAATGTTTCCTAAATTATGTTTTACAGAGCAAGGAAATTTTCGCAGTATGTCTGATAATATTTTTTCTTCTGGAGAAAGTCTTATTTGTTTTGTTTTTTTTCGGCTAGAATAAACACAGCTTTTATTTATTTTTTAAATCCTTTTAAGGTCAATATTATTAGCCCCTTTAAGCAGTATTTGTTTTTGATTGTCTAGAGAACAAACCATCGTTGTACATCGTTGTACATCGTTGTACCCTAACTTTCATAATTAACCTAACTAAGTCTTTAAATGTCACTTAAGCTGAATACTAGCATCTTGAAAAATATCTACTAAAATAATATTCACAGTCTTCATGACAAAGATAAAAGAAATCGGTTATTAGAAATAAGTTATTGAAACTATTATGCTCAGAAACTGTGTTGAATTTTACTGAGGCACAAATGTGGCTGTGTGCTACAGCTGCTTTAATGCTGTAGGATATTGTCCAGATTTAATTATTGGGGTTTTCTGCATAACAATAGCTTTAAAGGGGCTTTTGGAAGGGCACTGAGGGTTTCCTGCCTTCTGATGAGAGGATGTACTATCTGAAGTGGCACGTCCTGCATATGATCACACAGTGGCCCATTTGCGCTCTGACGTCTCATAACAGCCTCATACTGCATTCCAGTAAGCTCTGTCAAAACAATCAATGTCTTCAACAACCTCGCTTTCAATTCCTGTGATGTCACCTCTTATGGTAACCAGAATTGACTGGTTGTATTCACGCTGACTGAATGTTCTGGTCATGCGTGTAGAGTCAAGTCTGATGATATTTTGTTTGTTCTCCTACAGTTCTGCCAGCCTGGTGGATGGAGGCTGTCCCGGGAGAGGAAGCCGCCTACGTTCTTCACAGTGGTGCTGACAGACATCGACTCAGAACGACACTTCTGCTCCTGTCTGACCTTCTTTGAAGCTGAGGTCAACCTGCAGGTGAGACTGAGGCCAGATTTTTATTGCAAGGTCTAGAGGTCCAGGCATTCCTGCTGGTGTACAGTATTTTTTTTCCCCTTCTTGTTTTTCTGACCTAAAAATCATGAGTAATTCAGGTATTTCTGTATTATATAAACCCCCCCCCCCCCCTTATTCATCAAAGGTTGCCACTGCAAGTAAGTATTTATTAATGGATAATGTCAAACAATGAATATGAGATGGAAGATAAATGTAATTTTAAATAATTGAATTAATTAAAGAAAAATAGGAGTGTTGCCAAAACAAAGAAATAAATATAACAAAACGAACTAACTAAACCCCAACCCACTAAACTGACTGATCAAAGAAAAATGCAGAAACAAAACAGTAGTCTTCAGCACGTAGCTTAACTAAACTTCATAACTCCCAAACATAATTACACATGTGGCAACGCCTCCAATAACTAACTAATACAAAATTATACTAAGCTGCTCGAAATACTAGAATCCTCGTAAAGTACACACTGTTAGCCATTAGCAAAACAAGATCTCAGGTAATCCAATTCTCATAAAGATCGTTCAAAATCTCACTATACATTAACAAGAGCAGCACAAGTTTAGCTGATAAATCAATATCAACAGAGAGAAAACTAGAACACAGCACTCGCAAACGAATCAAGCGGAACAAACAAATAAACAGTCCGGCGGACACAAGTGAGGAGATTGGCAGGCCAAGCGCTCCTCCTGAACAGCGCAAGCGCACCGGTTTTATACTGCGCGGACCTGATCCTTATTGGCGCGCCGATTAAGTGACGAAGGTGAATGACGGCTCACTCGACCAATGGTAGCACACCTGAAACAGGATAGGACCACAACAAGAGAGAGAGAGAGAGAGAGAGAGAGAGAAGAGAGAAGAGCGCAAAGCAGAAAACAACAAAAATAACACAAAACATACGTGAAACGTAACACCATCTATCCATCCACAGTTAAAGTCAGAATTATTAGCTCCGTTTGCCCCCCCCCTGCCCCCCACAAATTTCTGTTTAACAGAGAGCGGATTTTTTTTAAACACATTTCTAATCATAATAGTTTTAATCACTGTTCTAATCACTGATTTATTTTATCTTTGCCATGATGACAGTAGATAATATTTTACTAAATATTTTTACAAGAAACTTCTATACAACTTAAAGTGACATTTAAAGGCTTAACTAGGTTAATTAGGGTAACTAAGCAGGTTAGGGTATTTAGGCATGGTTTGTTCTGTTGACTATCGAAAAAAATTTAGTTTAAAGGGATTAAAAATTTTGACTTAAAAATGTTTTTTAAAAAAAATTAAAAACTGATTTTATTCTAGCCGAAATAATACAAATAAGACTTTCTCCTGAAGAAAGAATATTATCAGACATATTGTAAAAATTTCCTTGCTCTGTTCAACATAATTTGGAAAATATTTAAAAAAGAAAAAAACATTTCAAAGGGGGGCTAATAATTCTTAAATAATAATTCTGTTATATTCAACTGTTTGCCCATTGGTCAACTTTGTTGTTTCAAAGCACATTGTAAATATATGTGGGGTGAAAATTTTAATGGAATTGAGCAATTTAATGCAACATTGTATCCAATGTGCTAAATTCATCCCAGAAGTAAAGTATTCTTGTTAATTACTTTTTTATAGATGCTAATGCTAGCTTGCCAAAACAAACAATCCATATATATTGAATTGAATATATCAGAGATACAGTTCTAATGAAACCGTTTAGCCTTTTTAACGATAAGACCTCAGAAAGAGTTTTTCAACATATCTGAAAGACTATTGTTTTGTGAAAAGTGGTATTTTTTAAGACGAAGGCTATTGTTTTAAGAAAAGCTGTATTTCCAAGAATGAACACAGCCAGTTAGAGAACGTTTCTGTGATGGATGCAACAACGATGGGCCAGGAAGGAAAGTAGAAGAGCAGAAGGAGAACCTCAAAGAGTTGGAGGTGGAAGAGAGCTATGTGAAGAATGCAGCTGTAATTTCTGACTTCTGCCCAGCACCCAACAGGGATCCAGTCCCAGCTGATTCCAATGATTATGAGTCTCGAAAAACAGCTCCTGTAAAAGATTTGCAGTTGACCCACAGTGTGAGAGGAATGACTTTTGAGCAGTTTTCCTGGACTGTTTTAAGACGTTTCAGAAGTGTTGAGGAGCCAAAACATCTCTTTTAAGTTTGTGTTTTTGACTGAGGCAATCTACTGTATTGGTACAGTTAGTGTTGGTTATTAGGGACGTTCCGATACACTTGTTCCCTTCCCAATTCCGATGAGCTCAGGGTATCGGCCAATATCGAGTACTGAACCGATGCTTCATTGTGTATCTGTAGAAACAGTTTTGTATACTACTAGCTCTATATAAATTGACAGAATACACTTACGGCGTTCTTCAGACTTATCCATTAATAAGATATGAACAAATACATACAGTGAAGTAGAGTACTTTTATTATCTGATATTTTTATTATCACTCTCAGCAGTAATATTATTATATTGTGTGGCACTTCAGCTTATACATTTTTAAAATGCAACAGTACCTTATGCTCAATTTAAATAGACCTTTGTGGTTTCACATATCTCAGTATTTTAAAGTTGAACCACTATGTAGATAAAATAAAATACTTAAGTAATAGAGAACTATATATATAGTATACTATATAGTGTATATATAGTAACTATATATATATATATATATATATATATATATATATATATATATATATATATATAACTTATATATATATAACTTATATATATATATATATATATATATATATATATATATATATATATATATATATATATATATATATATATATATATAAAACTTATGTATATATAACTGTTCTTTCTAAGCATCAAAGAAGAAATGACTCTGGCTTTGCAGTGTTAAGCAAAACTAGCGGGCATTTAAAAAGATGGCATCGTATCGGTTTATGGTTTTAAATACTCGCCCTTACCAATGCCAGAATTTTTGCAGTATCGTTTTTCCAATACTAGTATTGGTATCGAAACTACCCTTTTGATAATATAAGCATCAAGCTTCAGCTGGCCATTCCAGGGCATGAATAGTTTAAAGGCATTATACAGCTTTATAAATCTGAACAGATTTTAGGGGCCATACACTTAGTAACTCTGCAAATTAACTTTCAGAGAATTAGAACTAAACCGTTGCGGATCACACAATGCTGTTTGGTTAGTATAGGTTAAACTAACCAGAAATACAGCATGTGCTTCACTGCAAGACATTATGAACTACTGTAAACCACTAACTCACTCACTATCCTTCGGCTTAATCTCTGATTCATCAGGGTTCACAGAATGAATCACCAATCACTCTGGCATATGTTTTATACAGCGGATGCCCTTCCAGCCTCAACCCAGTGTTGGGAAACACCCATGCACTCTTGAATTAAACCAAATGTTCTAAAATATTATCCACTGGCGTTTTAACTGGATGCGAACATACACTGAAAAAAATTACTCTTAAGATTTACTTAAAAAATCCTTGTTACAATTTGCTCGAACAAATTTCAAGTAAATTTTACTACTTTATATAAGTACAATGAACTTAATGTTTATTTAATGTTTAACCTAACTATCCAAAACGAATAAAGTAAAAGTTAATTGATTATCTTTATTTTTTGAGTTTTTATTTACTTAAATGAACCAATTAATGTCAAGTTCTTGTTTTAGCAGAAGTAACATTGCTTTTATCAATTTAAATAATCGTATTAGTTTCAAATTAGTTCGTTTGGTGTAACTTTTAATTTGGTTTAATTAAGACATGCATTTTCACTTGAAATGTGTTATATTACTTTATTTTTAGTAAATTGAACGCAAGAGCAAATGTACTTTTACTGATCTCAGATCTTGTGTTAGCACAGCTATGGCTCTCTGAGTAAAGCCTCAAACATTATTCCTGATAATAAAAATTCCAGGACCCAACGCACTCCTCTGGAAGGTGGTAACCTTAAAACAAAAACAAAAAAACATACTCAAAACTCTTCTAATTTTCAAACTAATGAAGATTAAACTTTAACTTTAAGTCTTTCTCTTAAATTTAAACATCTAAGATTGCTTTTATTTGCAAACTATTCTCCTCTTAATTCAATCCCTACATATCCATTGGGAAATTTCTATTAATAAAATGTACCTGATATTATGATGATAAGAACATTTTTAAAATTTAAATTAAGTAAATTAATATTAATATTTAACTCTTTCCACTCATTTCATTTATTACATGAAGTAATTGTGTAATTATTAAATATTTACTAAAATTCTAGTTATCCTAGATAATAACTTAATATTACAATTAATAATTTCTGAGAGAAAATTTATTGGATTTGACTACACCAAAAATTAATTTCTTTCAAGTGTAGCCTGAAATTCAAAAAGTCAATGTAGACTATGGGATTTTCTATGAACCTTTATTGAAATCTCTAAACTAGCTCTGCAAATCTGGCAACTGTTCGAAACAAGTGAACTAGTTGAGCACAACTGAAATAGTGTGTTTAAATGCCATTACTTTCCTTTCTAATGTGACAAACCAGTTCATAATAGAGGTTCAGTTTCAGGCTGTTGAAAATTAGATGCTCTTCCTTTTGGAATAAATAAACAGCAGTGAGGCCTGTCTCTAATGTATCTATGTGTAGGACAAAAATCACATATTTAACTTCATTCTTCAGTAGATTTGGTTAGCCGAATTCATTTATTTCAATTGTTTGGCTGATCCAAGCCAATGAATATTTGCCTGTGGGTATGTTGATTAATGGACTTATGTTTTCCGAAGGTTTCTAAGGTGCACCAGGGTGCTACAAGGACACAGGCCAAGTTTCACTCCTGGAGTGAAGTTTTAAAAATGAGTATCTTATTGAAAATGATAAAACGTTTGAGTTAGGATGTAAAA
Source organism: Danio rerio (assembly GCF_052040795.2). Classification (NCBI taxonomy): domain Eukaryota; kingdom Metazoa; phylum Chordata; class Actinopteri; order Cypriniformes; family Danionidae; genus Danio; species Danio rerio. Next base: position 73,236,528 of record NC_141027.1, read on the forward strand.
ATTGACTATTGTTTACTTATTTAACCAAGAATGTCCCATCGAGATACAATATCTCTTCTACCAGGCAGTCCAGGTCAAATCATAAACCCCTACTCTTTTTTTCGAGGACATCCTGGGATTTTTAACAACCACAGATAGTCAGGAACTCAGTTAAACGTCTCATCCAAAAGACGGCGCTTACTATAGAGTCCCCTTTACTGTACTATATTGGGGCATTAGGACCCACACAAACCCACAAGACATAGGACAGAGTTACAGAAATATACATATCACACAGCACACAAAAATAATATAAACCATAATCAATTATTAAAACATGTACACTGAATTTTAAATAATATTTTGAAATATAACAATAGATAGTACAGATTCCATATGTAGTATATATTTTCCTAGCTGTTCCCAAGTTCTGCACATAGCCATGTGTATTTCTTCCAGAACTGGCTCCAATTAATGTAATGCGCCTTGCTAAGATCAGTATAATAGGCTTCAAACATTTCATTAACTTTTGAGGTAAACCGCTGTCTAGTCCAACTGCTTGGACCATTTTGATTGTCAAGTGCGATTATATTGTCATCGTCTTTTTTGCCAGTCATCTACTTATGGCATCACAGAACATGTAACGTCAGTGTTAACGCTACATCCTGCTTGCTAGGTCTAATGGAACACCAGAATATTCTCATTATATCCACCATGTGTCTGATGGCACACATAGATTTCAGTGACCGCAGTTGTTCAACCCTACTCTTAGCCAAAGCAGTTTGGGTTTATTTGGGGCCAAGCGCTGAAGGTGCGTAGCCTCTATTGTTTACATTGGCGCTTTTATTACTTCCTGTGGCTGGAAGTCCGTGGCAGCACTTAGATAGTTTTGGAGGATTTTTTTTCAGGAATCAGGAATAGATGGTTCAGTCAGTGACCCATGTTTTGTTGCAGCGTTTGTCCAACTGTTACAATCTTAGACGTTTGAGTTAATAAATAATGATAAAGATATTTAATATTCATAAGTTGTCTAAATAATCATGAGAATTTGCATATCAGGGGTCTGTACAGGATAGGGTGTTTGCAGCGTCTTAAAAAGTATTAAAAGTTGATGAATCATTTATTCATTCATTCATTTTCTTGTCAGCTTAGTCCTTTTATTAATCTGGGGTTGTCACAGCGGAATGAACCGCCAACTTATCCAGCAAGTTTTTACGCAGCGGATTCCCTCTGAGAAACATCCACACACACATTCACACACACACACTCACACACTACTGACAATTTAGCCTACCCAATTCACCTGTACCGCATGTCTTTGGACTGTGGGGGAAACCGGAGCACCCGGAGGAAACCCACGCAAAGGCAGGGAGAACATGCAAACTCCACACAGAAACGCCAACTGAGTCGACGTTCGAACCAGCGAGTCAGCGACCTTTTTGCTGTGAGGTGACAGCACTACCTACTGCACCACTGCCTCGCCCAGTTGAAAAATCAATTTAGAGAAATTTAAAGATGCTGTATGTAAGATTTTGACTCCTCTAAAGCATAAAATACCATAATATGTTTGCAGATATTTAGGAAACTTGCTAAGTGAACATTCTTGTTTATCTGATAAACAATACTGAAATCAGGGCGCTCTTAAGCAGACATTCCATATATGCCTCACAAAAGTAGTAGAACATTCCAGCAAATCCCTAATATGGAATCATTAACATAAACATCATTTATCATTCATTAAACATAATTCCCATAATAATTCCATACTTTTCTAAATAATTTGCATGTATTTACATCAATATGATGGCCATTTTATTAATTGCAGTTATTTTATTTCAACAAAACTACACACATGTTATACTTTGAAAACAAATGCTAAGCTTCATCAGTAGTTAGAACTATTCAGTTTGCCCAAACAGTTGTGTTATTAGTACCTCATCAGCTTCAGCTCCTCAAAATAATGACTGAATGATGACAGTGCAGTGGCGGGATTTTCTTTAAACACTTGACATTTGACAACAGTCCCACTCCCACCTGTTGGTAGAAACAGGTACTTCTGAACAGCTGACTATTTAAAAACCCCGCACAAAAGCTGCATTAAGTGGAATGCACGTGATGTAGCCTATGTTGTAATTTTAAGTACTTGGATAACAAAATAAATGTTATACAATCTGTTTTTTTAAGTGCAACATATTTCAGAAGATATGGAGCTTTTGACAATACATCAGGGGCTTAAGCCCCCCTGGCAACGCAACTGCATTTAACCCGCCCAATGCCAGTTTAGCCAATTATATTTCAGCACTCCGGGTTGCCTTGGTGTAAAACAGTGTATTTCCTTCATTTAGTCTGGAAGGCTCTCAAAGTATGCATCCGTGACCGAAATGCCACCTCCGGTGGACCGTAGCAGCCCTGAAATGAGATGCAGATTCAGAGTTCCACATCAGATTATTAATTAGCAAATAATATAAATATTACAAATGTAATCATTAGTCCTGACAACACAAGGCATGCAGTGATAAGCAATTTGACTGTTTGCACCAGAAAAAACACCAAAGAAATGTAAGTACAGCCATTCAGAAGCACAGAATAGTGCACTCACTGCACTTCAGCGAAATGGTAAGGTTTATACTCTAATATATATTAAACCTCTTTAACATTATTAAATGTAGATGCTGACTCACTGATATTTGTTGGCTTGCACTGAGTCACAGTTCTAAAGTTCAATATTGATTATTTTCAAGTTCTGAGGTGAACTATCTGCTGCTGCTTTCAGTAGTATTACAATAAGTGTCATGTAAAATGACATTCAAACTCACATTATTAGCATTTAACATTGAATAAAGCACATAAGGTGTACCTGAGGTGATCATTGCTTTTCCTGTTGTTCACCTGTGAAAAATAGTAGCTGATTCTAAAATAGAAATTTCAGGTGATTGTTTGGACAAAAACTCCTTTAATTTGGAAAATATTCCTTCTATCATGTGGCATTACTTTTAGTTAGAAAACGAATTACCCTCAAATTAGCTTTTAGACTCGATAGTCTGGCACACTTATGTCAGTCTAGCAACCTGCACTTGCGTGGACTCGTTAGAGGAGGAGCTGAGTGAAAATGTGTTTTGATACAGAAGTGCAATACCTCACTGAAAAAAGTGTTGCATGCAGAACTGTTGCAAACAATTTATTTGTGTTGAATTTAAACAAACAAATTAAGTTTAATAATGTTCAACTTAATTTGTTTGTTTAAATTCAACACAAATAAATTGTTTAGAACTACTTAACGTAAAAAAAATTGGGTAAATCCAAGGAATCATCTTTGAAAATTTTTTTTCAGTGTAGTTCAACCACTGGGTGTCAAACTTACTTACTGAACCTTTAAGGTCTTTTAACAGGGCATTACATTTTATTGAATGTTCGATTATGTAATATATAGTTATATGCTTAAGTTTTAGCAAAATGCTGAAGTTTTCTGTTTTCTGAATTTCTAAAATATGGAATCAGAAAATCGCATGAAAAAATCAAGATCAGTGTCGTTATATATGAATGTGTTGAGCTGTATTGAATGGGAGTCTAAAGTTATATTAATTCGTTTAGAGTTTGCTAAAGCCCCACATAAAGTTTTTTATTGCTTTATTTTCCTCTGAACATAGTCAGGTAAATAGTTGTGTTGTGCTTTATTCCCACCCTTTTGAATTAAATCACTTTCAAAAGGAGTTATCACAAGCTAAGCCTTTTTAGTTGCGCTTTCTTACAATCAGTGTTTGCTAAATAAAATGTACATTCAAGTCGCCAATCAATGTTACTAGTTGAAACCCAAAGTGGCGATGAGGTCTTAAAATATATGGAAGGAGTCTTAAAACAGGTCCTTAAAGGTTTTGAATTTAATCTCTGGTTCCTGTAACATGAAGCCAGATCAGCTGACTATCCAGTTAAGTTTCGGTTTAGTTTGCACCAATTCTGGGTTTGGTATTGACCTTATTCTTTATATAAGAACAGCCATTGGAATTGTTTTTGGGCTTGACACTTCCGCTTTCATTTATTGATTCTTAAACATGAAATACAGCTTGTAATGCTGCTTCATGTTGCAAACTGATAATGTCTTATTATATTCTTCTTCTTTTGATGTGGAAGTCATGAACACACTTGTTTGTAGAGTAAATAGTTTATTCGTTTTCTGCTGTTTATTATTCCTTGTCATTTCTCTCATTGGCAACTGAGTTGAAAGTTCTAAAACAATCGCAGAAATTAGCTGACTTCCACATCGCAGAGTAGGGTCAGTAGCTCAGCTTTGACTGCTATTTGTTGCCACAGTATCTTACACTTCCATGGTTTCTTACAGATGGTTTTGTTTAGAAATTTGCAAACCAAGATTCGACCAAAGTGAAACATTTGTGAGGCAATAAAGCCACTCCTCCCATTTGTCTTGCTGCAAATTAAAAACTAGATCTAAGTTAAAGGGGGATCGAACCTGTGTTATAAGTTGCCACTAACTATTAGAACAGAGCAGACTCTGGCTATTTTTAGATCCAACCTAAAAATGTATTTACTCTCAATAATATCTTAAATTGTGTTTTTTGCTTAACTTACTTTTGACTATTTATTCTTTGGGTGTGATGTCTTGTCTTTTATTCATTCATTCATTTTCTTGTCGGCTTAGTCCCTTTATTAATCTGGGGTCGCCACAGCGGAATGAACCGCCAACTTATCCAGCAAGTTTTTACGCAGTGGATGCCCTTCCAGCCGCAACCCATCTCTGGAAAAGTTGTCTTTTATGTTCATCTTAAAAAAGCACTTTGTGCAACTTAATTGTGTTTATACAGTGTTAAAAATATGTGTGATTTACAGTACACTAATGTATTGTGTGTTCTTACGACGACGGTGCGCTACTTCAGACCAATGCAGGTTCACTAAATGGAATGTTGTCAAACTACTCCGCTACTTGCTGGAAAAATAGAGAGCTACTGAAAAAAGTTACATTGCATTAAACATAGCCGAGCTACCCTCAAGCTACTGAAAAAAAAAACAACAACAAAAAACAGCTGAGCTGCTTGTAGCTAGCTACTCCCCAACAGCATTTTTTAAAGGTTCATTATGAGGCACTTACAAGTATCATCAAGTAACACTTGCTGCTTGATTATTCAACTACTTATATAGGGGGGACCTATTGTGCCAGTTTTTACAAAATGTAAAATAACTCTCTGATGCAATAAAAGGGGTCATATTTTTTTAGGGTCTCCAACAACAAGCTGATATGCATGCAAGATCAAAAAACACTGTCATTGTCTTATAATGTGCATTTATTTTTACTCAATTATCTCAACGACTCCCATATGATTCGCTCAGTGATTCATTTGTTCCCAAACCCCTTCTTAGGGGTTCTGTTGTAATTGGTTGACTGCCTTTAGCTTGAGACAGAGAGAAATGCCCAGCACGACTTATCAACAGTTTTGAAGTAGTCAGAGTGCAGTGTATGTGTGAGCATACCTGCCAACAGAAATGAGTACAGAGTTGAGTACCTGCCAACTAGAGTCTCCCGTATTTCAGATCTCCCGCCACCCTCCCGTTTTATTATTTCTCCGGGAAAACTTACATAATTTCAAAGTGGCAAAAGCTAAACTACTTTAAATCTTGACTGGCGCATGTGTGTAGGAACAGCTGACGGTGGCCATAGCAGCAACAACGGCAGTGTATCGCGAGCTCACAAAAACGCATTTAAATCCGTAAACAAAGTGGTACGTGCCGCGTTCTCAATATGAATTTAGGCACGAAATGAGAATATAGAGTTACCCAGATATAGTACAAACCACGTGGAGCTATGACAAGTAACAAAACACAATTAAATACATAATTTGCAAGCTAGAGAAAACAAAGATGTAACCATTTTAATTGCACTTACGCTTGTGAAATGGAGAAAGAAACATGAACTGTGTACTGGAAAATTCCTGTCAAGCTCTGACAAAGTCATCAATAGTCTTTTCTGATCCTTTCTTTAACAAACAGCCGACGAATCCTCCGTTGTAAGCGAGTAGATTTCTAAAGCACTTGTCAGAAAAATGACTAGAGCACAGCACAAGGCTGAGGTATTTTTGCAAAAATAAACTTCAACCACTGACTCCTTTCAGCCTCATCTTTGGGTAGGGAAAATAACTAACTTTACCTCACACGTCAGGGCATAGCATCTTCGTGACGTGTTTCAACCGGGAGTTTTATTGGTGATGAAATTAAATCGTAAACTTGGCAAGCAATTTTGGAGAATTTGATGTTTCCCCATTCAAACAGAGCACATTTTATGATTGATTTATTTATTTATAAGGGACCCCCAAGCACCCGAAAAATAGGGTATAATATTTTTTTTCCTCCTAAAAAAAAACCTCATGCCATAGAGGGGTTCAATCTAGTAACTTAAGTCAACTTAATTCATTTTTGTTGACACGATATGGAGAAATTGTGTGGAAACCGACATTTTTTGCTGCATACACCTGTGGAAATGACCTAAGAATCAGCAGGAAAACCGGTTTATCACATCCTGGCATTCCTGATCTATTGAGACTGGCATCCTAGTACCGGCAGTGTGGCATTTCATGTAATTAACCAAATTCATCAGTCAGGATGTGGTGGTCATCATGACCAGAACAAAGCATTTTAACGCTGTGAATCACGCTAATTTGTTAAGCAGACTACTAACTGTTTAAATGCCTCTAAGGTTAATTACTTTTCTTTAGCAGATTCACTATGAATCAGCCGGTTTACCACAAGCGTCTACATGAGCACAAGCATGCAGACTTACTGTCAACTTCCTGTTGCTTTACTGGACTCAATACAAATAAACAAGCCCATGGCATGATTACAAAAAAAAGTGTAATTGAATAGTCAATAAAAGCAGGAATTCTTTGCCATTTAGATGCTGGTGCTTCCAGAAAGTTACAAAACTGTTTGGCAGGAATGGGAATTCGTCATGTCTTTGATGACCCCCAGCTGGAGTCAAATATGCGTCCACTGTCTCTCTGTCGCTTTCTGTCTCTCTCTTTCTCATTGAGACTGTTAATCTTCTTTATTTGTGTTGCGTCCTTTACTACTGAGACTCGTGGGAGATTAAGAGAGAAGGCCACCCATGAAGAGTACTTCGCAGTGTCATCGGGCACATTAATACTGAAGCATTGTTCTTAATCGCTAGCTAATTTCTCCAGAGATCTGTCTGCTTCTGTCTCAGCTTCTCTGTTTGTGTTTGATACTCTTATCCAGAGGTTCCTAATGATGGGTGTCTTCTTTCATCAAATGGCCATGATAGGACATAATCTTAAGCTGGGACTCTTTTTTTTTTTACCCTGATTTATTTAGGAGTGCCTGGATGCTATGAGGTCTCTAGAGAAATTAGCATATATGATTCCCAATACCTTGTGTGTTGTCATGCACATTACACGTTAATAAAATTGGGTTTCGGTCTCACTTTGTTTTAAGGTACAAATTTTGTAGTTAAAAACCATAAACGGTGACTTTTGCCTCTAAATTTGCTGTCACTTTTAGCTTAGCTTAGCATAATTCATTGAACCAGATTGGACCATTAGCTCTTGTGATATTTGCCTTAATCAATTTGCTGTTACTATTAGCTTAGCTTAGCATTATTCATTTAATCAGATTGGACCATAAGCTTTTTCATGGCTTTTGCCTCAATAAATTTGCTGTCGCTTTTAGCTTAGCTTACCATAATTTATTCAATCGGATTGGACCATTAGCTTTTTCATGACTTTTGCCTCTGAATTTGCTGTCACTATTAGTTTATCTCAGCATAATTCTTTGAATCAGATTGGACCATTAGCTCTTGTGATTTTTGCCTTAATAAATTTGCTGTTACTATTATCTTAGCTTAGCATAATTCATTGAATCAGATTGGACCATTAGCTTTTTCATGACTTTTGCCCTATTAATTTATTGTCGCAATTATATTAGCTTAGCATAATTCATAGAATTGGATTGGACCATTAGCTTTTAATGACTTTTGCCTCAATAAATTTGCTCTCACTATTAGTTTAGCTTAGCATAATTCATTCAATGGCATTGGAATATTAACTTTTGTGACTTTTGCCTCAATAAATATGCTGTGACTATTAGCTTAGCTTAACTTAGCATAATTCATTGAATTGGATTTGACCATTAGCTTTTTTCATAACTTTTGCCTCAGTAAATTTGTCGTCACCATTAGCTTAGCTTAGCATAATTCATTGGATCGGATTGGACCATTAGCTTTCAGGACTTTTGCCTCAATAAATTTGCTGTCACTATTAGCTTAGCTTGGCATAATTTATTGAATCGTATTGGACCATTACCTTTTGTGACTTTTGCCTTTGTAAAATTGCTGTTCATTAATAGTTATTAATAAAGTAGTTACAGTAGGTTTATTAGGGATGCACAATATGTACTTTATATCTACTAATAAACAGGTTATCTTAAAGGAACACTTCATCTTTTTTATTATTATTTTTTTAAAGGCTCATTTTACAAGTCTCCTAGAGTTGTAATTTTATGATTTATTGAATTGGAATAGACCATTAGCTATTCATGACTTTTGGCTCAATAAATTTTCTCTTCATTAATTTTTCTTAGTCATTAATGTAGTAGGTAGGTTTATTAAGGATGCAGATTAACATCATGCAGAATATGTACTTTATTGACCTTATTGTCTTAGAACTTCTGTTTCAGTCACCTATGGGAGAAATGACAAGGAATAATAAACAGCAAAAAACGGTCAAACTACTTGCTCTACAAACAAATGTTTGCATGACTATACAGACCAAGTAGAATAATATAACAAGAAAATATCAGTTTGCAACATCAAACAGCGAAACGAGCAGTTTTTAATGTCTAAAAATGAATGGAAGTGAATGAGACCGGAAGTCTCGTGCCAAAAAGATTCAAATGGCAGCGCCCGCTCGTCTGTGGAGAATAAGGTCAATACGTACTAATAAAACTGGCTCATTTTCAAGTGAAACAGTTGATTTGAACCATTTTTGAAACCATTCAGCCTATTTCTTGTTCTGACAAGGTCACTATCAGTTTAGCTTAGCATTATTCATTAAATTGGATGACATCAGATCAAAAACATTAAGAAAAAAAGAATAATAATGTTTTGATAATTAGTGTTTGATAATTTTTTCTAAATTTCCCTTTAAAAATTGTTTAATTCGATCAGTTAACTCTAGAAGACATGTAAAAGGAGCTTTCTTTAAAAAAAAAAGATGGTAGTGTTTTCTTAGTTACTAGTGAGAATAGCTGCTTTCATTAAAGTGTTTTTATTTTTTTAAGCTCTGAATTGATTCAAACAAAGCATATCAATATCATTACAACACGATTATGACATTTAAATAGATGTTTTGAGAAAATCACAGTACTTTCTGATCTTAGATATGCATTTATACAATATTAGGCCACTACAAAGGGGACCTATTTAACAATAATCACTTTTATAAGAGGTTTAATCATAGATGTGTGACAACAATCTGCGAATATAGCCAGCCTATAAATGTATTTATTTATTGTTTTTAAATCACGCTTCTCTTCAGAAACACTTTGATTTACATTCCTTTAGGAAAAGCCCCCGCCAATTGGTGACGATCTCGCCCTCTTCAGCATAGGATGATAGTCTTGTTTTTGCATCTGCCACTATGCAGACACGCAGGCGTTTGTAGCTCCGCCCTCTTTTAAAAAGAGCACAATCTGATTAACATTTAAAGCGACAGTCACCACAATGCCACAATTAGCATCAAAGCCTAAATGGGGCAGTTTCAAAGAGACATAAAACATTGAGCTGAATCTTCAGATACGCTTAAGCCGGCTTTCCACTGCACACGACATTTGGACACGACTGTCAAAATATGCCCCCTTGTGGCAGTCGCACAGAATTTTCAGTTCTGACGTGCACCATAGTAAAGAAGCTGTTCTCGCAGTGTCCGAAATAAAGGAGTGCAAAAGCAATTCTCTGTGGTTGAATGAATGAATACTAGAGACTCAGACCACTAAAAATATTGGAGGAAATATGGAGACAACATTTTTATTACTTTATTACTTACATTTATGAATAGAAATGTTTTTTTTTTAATATATACTTTTTTTGATAAAAAAAAAAAATAACCAAATAAAGTCCTATTTCTCATCTCGCGCACACGGACCTGCTTGAACAAAGCTGGAATACATCACATCCGGTCGGCCAGTCGCATACGGTCTAGTCGCAGGAGATCAAATATTTCAACGGATCCGCAGCTCAATTAGGATCCAAATTTTCAGCATACGGAGAAGATCGAAACGCCACGCAGCTCCCGCACTACTCTCCATTGGAAATGAATGACTTCCGGTCTGTCGCTTGTCGTGTGCAGTGGAAAGGAGGCTTTATTTTACACATATTTTACATCCTGTAAAAAGAGGCATAATAGCTCCACTTTAAAAGACCACATGACCTGCTCTTTAAATGCGGATGTTAGAGTACATTTGGAAGCATTTTAGGCTATTTATGTTAGTGCTACTTAAATCCATACCAATATCCTACATATTCATCGAGGATTATAAAATTCTCGGTCATAACTTATGTGCTTGTTTTTTGTGTTCATTGTTTTTTAACACAACTAGGGACCGAGTGTTTTAGGTGTTGTGTACTTGCCTAAAGCTACACCGTTTAATGTAAAAGTGGTGACGCACAGACAGGCATTTTTGCTTTTATCAGATTGGAAGAGGCAGCACTGGAATGTATTTTTCCTCATAATTGAACCAAATCCTCCCAATAAGCTTGAAATGTGTTTCCCATCAGTGGGGGTATTTTAATCCTGCGCTCCCACTGATAAGACGTGGTGGATCTTGTGGCATGTTTTCACTGTCTGAGCAAATGAAACGGGCTCCAGCGCAGGGGGTTAGACGAGAGGTGGGCATCATTATGAGCTCGCAGGCCTGACGCAGACTCCAAGCACACAATTAGAAGCAGATTGCGAGCAGCGGGAGGCCAAAAGCTCATCTTATCGATGGATGATAACGAAGCCTCCTTTATATGTCATTTGCAATGTATCTGATTGCTCTTTCTCTTTAAAGGTCAGTGACAGGAGGCTTTGTTTAAAAAAATACTATAGTATGTTTTTTACACTAGCATGTCCTGTTTTTATTAATTTCTATAATAATATTCTCTTTATTTCAGACTCTTAGACCATATATTAAAACATAACAAATCACAAAATATGGTGAGATCTTTTATTTTGATGCAATGAATAGCAGTTTTAGAATTCCACAATGATGTATTGAACATTATGGTATAAGAAGGCACGGTGGGCCAGTGGTTAGCACTGTCACCTGAAAGCAAGAAGGTTACTGGTTTGTGTCCCGTCTGAGTCACTTGGCATTTCTGTGTGGAGTTTGCATGTTCTCCACATGTTGGTTTCCTCTGGGTGCTCCGATTTCCCCCACAGAACACCTGTGCTATAGGTGAATTGAGTAACTAAATGGGCCATAATTAGGCCCACACAGAATCTGTGCGCGCAGAATTCCGCAGATTTTTTCGCAGAATTCCGCAGATTTTTTCGCAGAATTCCGCAGATTTTTGCAGATTTTTTAGCCCAACATTAATTCTGTTTATTTACTTGAGTAAATGTGTAAATCTGAATTTATTTAGTTTTTATCCAGTATTTTATAACTTTTTATTTCATATATTAAGATTTTAGTTATGATACTCCGCTGGATACTCCCAAAAAATTCCGCATAAATCCGCAGATTTTTACCAAAATTCTCTGCAGAAATAGCAAAAAACGTCCGCAGATTCCGTCTGGCCCTGGCCATAGTGTATGTGTTTAAATGAGTGTGTATGGATGTTTCCCAGTACTGGGTTGGAGCTGGAAGGGCATCTGCTGTTTAAAACATATGCTGGATAAGTTGGCGATTTATTTCACTGTTGCGACCCCTGATGAATAAAGGGATATATATATATATATATATATATATATATATATATATATATATATATATATATATATATATATATATATATATATATATTACTCATATAATAATTCATTATTCATTATATATATATGTGTGTGTGTGTGTGTGTGTGTGTGTGTGTGTGTGTGTGTGTGTGTATAAATAAATATATATATATGTTTATTTATTTATTTATTTATTTATTATTATTTAATTTTTTTTTTCTCCACAGCGCATCCCCAAATATTTTGTCATTTAAATTTTATATATTTATACTTTGACGCTTTATTTTGAACCACTTGGTTTAACTTAGTTTTTTTTTTAAATAAATATTACTTGGTAATTTTAAATATAGTACAATTTAGTATGTAAAATTTTTTTTGTTGAACATAATTTCTCCCATATTTTTTTTTATCCAAAATATGCATAATACATAGTTGAAGTCAGAAATATTAGCCCCCCTGTTTATTTTTTACCCCAATTTCTGTTTAACGAACAGAAATTTTTACTAGACACTTCTATACAGCTTAAAGTGACATTTAAAGGATTAACTAGGTTAATTAGGTTAACTAGGCAGGTTAGGGTAATTAGGCAAGTTATTGTATGATGATGGATTGTTCTGTAGAGTATTGAAGAAGTTTATAGCTTAAAGGGGCTAATAATATTTTCCTTAAAATGGTGTTTAAAAAATTAATAACTGCTTCTATTCTAGCCGAAATAAAACAAATAAGACTTTCAGTACAGTATGTCTGATAAAATTGTTATCAGACATACTGTAAAAATTTCCGTGCTCTGTTAAACATAATTTAGAAATTATTTAAAAAAGAAAAAAAATCAAAGGGGGGCTAATAATTCTGACTTCAACTGTATATAAATATACAGAAAAAGTGCGCTTTTTTTTTGTATTGTATGTTTAGGCCCACTCCCAATTTTATTTTTGTACCCCTTCCCCTTGGCCCTTGAAACAGAGTGTGAAGGTGAAGGGCTTTAAAATTTTTTTATAATTTGTGTATTTCCTTACTTTAGGATGCAGCTATCCTGCTGTTGTGGCTGGTGTATTCTGGGAAATTGATTTACCCTTTTGTTTCGAGTGTGGTTCTGAAAAATCTCTGTTCAATGGGGTATCTACCTCTTCCCCCTAACCCTACGCCTTCAAGCTAAAGAGAATTGAGACATCACTACCCCTGCGCAATGCGCAAAATGAGTGGTGTTAGGCATAATGGGAAGAGCTAAAGCGTAGAATTGGTATGTTGGTATGTGGTCAGTTAGATTTATTTGAATAAGATCACAAATTCCAGTTGCAGTTTTCTGCATCTTGGCGTGCACCCTGTCATATTTCTGTTGGGACCCACAGTGAAAACTTTCTTTTAGTCACATTGCAGAAATTCTCAATGGGGTTCAGATCTGGAAACTGGGCGTGCCATGACAGGGTTTTGCTGTGGTGCTGTGGGATATTTCACCACCCCCCCCCCCCAAAAAAAAAGTATGTACTCACCGTTATGTCACTCTCATGTGGTTTTAAACCTTTGCGAGTTTTCCTATTTTTTGTTGAACACAAAATAAGTAATTAAAAAATGTTAGAAACCTGTAACCATTGACTTCCATAGTATAAAAAAAAAACTAAAATTGCAGGAGTTAGTATTTACAGGTTTCCAACATTTTTTCAAAATAACTTGTTTTGTGTTCAACTTAAACAGATTTGGAATAAGTGAAGGTAGGGTAAATGATGAACCAATTTTTAGTTTTGGGTGAACGGTTCCTTTAAATTCCATGGCTCAAACTGTAGCAAGGGAAGCATTTTTGTCAGAGTTTTTTTTTTTTTTAATGGAAGGTTTTGTCTCAAGAAAACTTTGAACATAGCTGTAGTCATACATTCTCCTCCAAAGCTGATTAATTCATATTCTATTTATGAATGCAGTTTTGACTAACACACGGTCATTTAATAGTTAAACAGAGGTCTGGAGAGCCCCACAAACCATAGTGACTCGGATCTTCTGTGACGATGATTTAGAGGTGCTTCAGTAAGCCTGGAATCGGGCAGATCAATCTTTGTAAGGAATCAGTTTTTTTTTTTTTTTTTTTTTTTTGGGGAAAAGACAAGGTCAGTTCAGGTTGTGAACTCAGACTCAAAGGAATTATGTGCTTTAGCCTACATTTTTGTGAAACCGTAATAATGTACTTTAACATATGTTTGACTGCAGTATTGCTGTAAAATGAATGCTATGGGGCTCTGTGATTTCAAAAGCTTTTGTTCCTTTTCATGCTAATGATATTTACAGGGACATAGTATCAACAGATATAGTATTTTTTTGGAGCTTTATGTACAACTCCCCACTCCCCCCCCCCCTTTCTCTATATAGACAACAATTTTTTGGTGTGGTAAATTTGCTCTGTAACTCACTTTGTTCGGTTTTGTACTTGTGATGCAGAGTGGGTTCGAGTCTAGTGAAGCGCAGCTCCACAAAAGCAATAAAATCAAGTTAACTTACTTGGATGTGTATCTGAAACGTTCAACAAAATGTGTATTGCAAGTAACATATTTCAGATTCGCAAAAATGTACACAGCACCCTAGGGTTGTGGCGATAGATGACTGCATCGTCCATCGCCGATGGCCGACAAACTTCACGATTCTGAGCCGGCATTGCGATCCATTGTCCCGCCCTACATTTATATTGTAACGTATTATTTGTATTTCATCTTAATAGCTTAAACAGCTTTTTAATGATCTGTGTTAAATGTTACATATAGCTGCCGCTTGCACGGCTGACAGCATCGTGAGGTTTAAATGAAGGATTATACCGTACCTCTCACGTTTAAAATGTGTACATTCAGTGGCAACCGATGTTACCTGCAAACCCCGTCCCACATATGTTTTCATATGCAGTTTGTGACCTGCTACATCTTGGCCCGAATTTATCATCGATTAAATCCTCCCGCTGTCTCATAAACTCAGTTTAGGTTGAAAACGGTGTAATTAATATAATTTGTTTTTTCGCCGATTGCATCTTTTGGACACGATTATTTAGGAAATTGAATTTTTCCAAATACTCACGTGGAGTCAATTTGCACTAATAGTACGACTTGTAATGCGAGCCAAGATGAGTTCCGAAAGCATCTCAGCTTTTGGGACAAGACCCACACACACATACACACACACAAAATCCCAAAACCTTGCCAATTTCCAAAAGCAGACTCTATAAATAGACCTGCACCTCTATTCTGCTCCTAGTTTTCTTTGTGGTTTCATAACACCCAGCATGGGTTACTCCTTTATTCGCTTATCTTAACTTTCTCCATGCTTTTGCGACACTAACTCTGTCAACACGCCGTCACGCTTTGCTCCGATAGGTATGCGGGACCCCCTAATTTAATTTGCTCCTGTTATCATTGCTGAAAAGAAGGCAGCGCTGACCTCGTGACCATTATCATATTTGATGTATCTGTTTTTTTGGAGGAAACCGGATTGAGCCTGCATACAGAGCGGGAGTCACTTTATACACACTAAGCTTGTCCACATAAGCTGCGGCTTTATCAGTGACTCTGAGAACATGTAATCGTGTGATCTTTATGCATTATTTTGCAGCGCTCTCTCAACTCCTCAACTCAGATATTTATCAGTGGCGAATAACAAAGAATTAAGAAACTTATCCCCGCAATCCCCCATCAGACAATCCGTCCATCTCCACCGGGGGACGATGAGCTGGGGATTTTGCTCTTTGCTGCTCTTTTTTTCCTCCTTTGTCAGGCAGTAAACAAGTCTGAGATCAATGCAGATTGAAAAAGGGCTTTACAATATATCATTTCAACTTCGACATCGCAATGCACGCATCAAAGGACTTGCAAGTCTGGATTATAGTTGAGCAGCGCCACAGTTCAGGACTTATTGCAAAGTTTTACCATAGTAGAGTCAAAGTTTATCAAAGACATGTGACTTTGTGAGCATTTCAAGAGAATTTGAAGCATTTGGGCACAAGACTTCTGTAGCTTAACAAATATGAATTGTATATAATTATTTATATATAATTCTGTGTTAGTTAGACCAGCAGG